>NC_141148.1:82714056-83031556 GCF_053477565.2 Lygodium microphyllum | reverse complement strand
CTCGGGTGAACCTACCCCATCCTTTTTGAACAATCCTAGATGTTGGGGAAAGGTATGACAAACCTCATTGTGCAACAATCATGTGCACACACGACACACTCGCAAATTCTTTTGGAGAACTTAGTCTCAGCAAGCAGAGAACCCAACACAAGCCAATTCTTGTGCAACCTTGTCTCAGACACACTTTGTCGAGACACACATGCATATAAATATATTCATTTTGAGCCTTTAGGTGGACTCGGGTAGAGTACCCTCATACCATGGGTGAGTACAATTGCATGCTTCTAAGCATATATGCTTAGAAATGAATTCATTGTGGCTCTTGTTTATGATGTGGAAACGACTACTCACAAAAATATTCATTTTCATGAAAAACTAACGATAAGAGTTTATCCTTGTGAGACAGGTGGCACCTTATCGTCTCTCATCTTCTTCTACATCGTTTTCTTTCATTTCTCCTTCTGCTACTGTGCTGCTTGGGTTTCGCGGGTGTTCTTCATAGATGAAGATGGCATTGGGGAGGCTGGAGTTGAGGTAGGTAATGAGGAGCTCGAGGGCATCGTTAAGGTTGGAGATGATCTGGTTGAGGTAGGTGGAGCACTCATTGTTGACGCTCCACTAGCGCCCCAGCGCTGAAATGGGATGTACCCCAACAGTCGCATCTTCTGGTATTCTAATGCCTATGACAATAGCTTTGGCATAAGGCATTTTGGCCTGCAACAGCGAATCTGTGGGTTATACGATCTTCTGCGACATCCATAGCCATATGATTGTTTTGCACAGACTCTTCAATAGAGTACCTACAAAACTACCTGAGCTCACGTCCATAGATGTGATACTCTGATATTTTTGAAGTTGACCTGTTACAGCAGCTGCTTTCGCTCCTTCTTCTGCTTACGACTACTTTCAATGACCCCAAAGAGTTGCTTCCTTTGATCTTCAAGCCCTTTCTTTTGTTCAACAACTTCTTCTTCATGATGTTGAAGAGCTAGCTGCTGCCTTTGAGCTTTTGTCAAGAACACTGGCTTAGCCTGTTGGAGAGCTTCCTCCTTTTGCTTCCTTAAAAGCTCCTCCAATGACTGAGGCTGTGAGTTTCCGGCATCTCTCATTCCCATTTCTGAAGTCCCCATAAAAAGGCTACGTTTTGATCTCGATCTCTCTCTCTCTCTCTCTCTCTCTGTGTGTGTATTTTGCCGCATTCTTTTCCTTGGAAGCCCTTCGAGCTGGACCCATCCTCTAGCTCTGCCATTCTTTCACGACTTCTGTTCTCTGTTCCCTTGTGGGCCTTTGAAATCAGCATGCTCTCTTGACACTGCATCTTTATGGGCTTCACCTTCCCATAACTTTCTCTTTGCAACACCATGTTTGCAAGAAACTCTTTTTGTTGTACTAGTAATATCAATGGGCTTCTTTGAAGAGCCCAATAAAGAGCTAATAGCTTCTGAATCAGAGACTAACAACTTCTATCTTTTGACCAAGAATATCAACAGGCTTCTCCTCCTCTTCACTTATTGTTGTTGAAGCCAACCCAACTTCCATTTCTCCATCCTTTGCCTTCTATTAGTAGCTTCTTTGTTGACAGTGGCTCCACGACTTGTGCTGAAAAACTCCATTTCCAGCTTCCATTATACAAAGATCCTTCATTTGATGGCCTCTTCATAATTCTCAAAAGATTTTAGCTCCCTTGAAATCGTGAATCGGCATAATAATGAGTGTGCAAGATTTTTAGGGAAAGAATGGCTAAAACATACTAAGGCTAAATTCGAGAAAACCACATACAATGATATCTACACATATAAGTACACCATGATCAATAGCCCTAAACCTTGGCTCTGATACCATGTCAAGAAACCCAATGTGGGGTTGATCATGGTGTGTACAAAATGATTGATACATTATCACGGAGGATTGTAATAGACAAGGAACTCCATGGCTACAAAGACCAGGCAAACAATATGCACACTCAACAAATGTTCTCTTATTGTTTCTCATTGCATAGACTGGTTACATATATAAAGGAAGAGATACCAATCAATGATCCCTCACACTTTCCATGTGTGTCTCCATGTGGCACCATACAACCCACACTTTACATGTGTGCCCTATGTGGCACACTTTACTCCACATCTCTCATCCATATTCATGCACCATACAATCTTAAGCACATAAGAGTGCTTTCACATACTACACACCCGCAAATACCGAAGCTTACATTCTCAACAATTAGTTAGTTGGTTAGCTATTAGTAGGTTCTCTCTTCTTCTTCTTCTTCTTCTTCTTCTCTCTCTCTCTCTCTCTCTCTCTCATGCTTCTTCTCTTTCTCACACATATACACACACTCTCTTCTCTCATTCTTCTTCATGTTAATGTATGATTTTTAGTTAGTAAGTTAGCTATTGGTTGGTTAGCTATTAGTAATAGGTTATTTTATGTTGATTAGTTGGTTAGTTAGTAAGTTAGTTAGTTAGTTAGAGAGAGAGAGAGAGAGAGAGAGAGAGAGAGAGAGAGAGAGAGAGAGAGAGAGAGAGAGAGAGAGAGAGAGAGAGAGAGAGAGAGAGAGAGAGAGAGAGAGAGAGAGAGAGAGAGAGAGAGAGAGAGAGAGAGAGAGAGAGAGAGAGAGAGAGAGGGTTAGTTGAACTTCGCTAGTATTAGATCTAGGAGTTTTTACTATTTCTAAATTTTGAGAATATTTTATATATCCCTCAAGGTTAATACACACTTTTTATCCAATATAGAGGCTTCTGCAAACAAGAATATGTTTGTAGAAGATATTATGCAGTGCACTCCTAATATGTAAATGAATGTATGTAAAATGAAGGAAGTTACAAGGAAGAAGGCAATTTGTCATGCACTCAAGCATGTTGGAGGGCCTGATAGTTCCGTTGGTTTCTTGAGGTTCGTTCGTCGCTTGGATGGGATTGAAAAGCAAGTGAAGACATTGTTTCGGTGTCAAAAATCTTCAATTTCTCTTTGTGAGAACATTGATGACCATCTACAGAGGATTGAGAGAATGTTGGAAGAGAAATATGAAGGGCACCTTACTGATGGAGTAACAATACATGGTGAGTTAGAAGAGATCAGGGGTTATATAGGTGACATTTATGAACATATCCAAAAAAATTGGTGACCGTGTGGTGCTGGATCTTCGAATCATCAAGAAGAGAAGTTGAAAGACCTTCTAGCACGGGTCGTATAGAGGATGGAGTATGTGAGTTAATTGCTCACAAGAACAAGAGCTTGGTTGCACCAGAGAACATTGCTCTTGATGTGCAACTTACTTCTTTGAAAGTTTATCTTAATAGATTTTCAGCAATGTTAACGTAGATGAATTGCTATGCAGGCTCATCTTCTTGCACTGGAGAATATTTCCCTTGATATGCAGCTTACTTCTTTGAAAGTTTATCAGAATAGGTTTTTGGCAATGTGATGCCAGGAGGCATATTCCACGGTGGATTCCGTGAGGTTTTACGGTGGATTCCGTAAACTTAGATGACCGGGGCTCATACGCAAAGAGGATTCTTTGTGCGAGAAGTTGATGGGGACGCCTGTCCTTTTCGGGCGTTTCATTAATTTAGTGTGTACATGGGTGATTCCATAGCGGGTGATTCCACAAAATGCATATTAAATTAATAAACGTTTATGAGTTTAGAGTGCGCACTCGTAATAAATTAAGGTTAGGATTTATTTCTAACCAGTTGATTTATTTATGTAGCTGAAGACTGCTAGGTATTCACTTTTGTCGGTTTAATTGTGTTATTTTACTAACGATTGTGAATGCTTCAGTTGATGTGTAGAGATAGCAGCAGTGGCGGAGGAAAGCATTGGAGTCTAGCGGGTTTTCGACCTTTGGACTTCGACCTTTGGACTATATTTTGATAGGCGCCACGCCTATATTTTGTTATGTCTATAGAGACATCGATTATTTATTATTATTTTGTATGCGCTTATGCGCCTGGATATGTTATTTCTATTTGGACATTGAGATTGGGCGTGCCAGACACTATGGGCACCGTCCATTAGCTTTATTTTCCTATTTTTGGTAGAAAGCAAACTCAAAAGCTAAAAGCTTGTCATATTTTTGTATTTGGGCTATTTTTGAGCATAAAGATTGGAAATATACATTAAATACATGCTTTGTGAAGCGCTCACACAAGGCATGGGGGAGATTCAACCCAATTTGTCTCTTGTCTCATGTCGTGCTTGTTTTTACATTGGTTTTTGTGCTAAAAAGTAGAGTGCTTTGTTCTTGGGGACCTTTGGGAATTCACTACGTGAGCTACCTGCGTCCGATCTGCGCACCAGTGGTATCAGAGCGGAGCAGAGATCAAGGGCTTCCAATCGCTACCAATCTCGGGCGAAGGCGGAGCTCCAGGAACAAACGACCTCTACAGTCAATCTCGTCGCGAACCGTCGATACAGGCAGACTTCTGGCGATCAAGAACCCCTATTTCCACTGTCAGATCGCGAAGGACCACTCTCTGTCGGCGGAGGACCACTCCCTCATCTTCATGAACAAGTCGTGATAAACCAGTAAGAGCCATATCTATTTCTTCAAAAAAAAGCTTAGTGTAAAAGCTTAATACAAAGCTTGAGAAGCTTAACAAGCTTCTAATCAACAAATCGATCAGAAAGGGAAGCCCTCGAAAATCGCGCGGAATCAAAACGGCCCCCCCCCCACGATTGAAAAAACGGCGGACTGTAGCTTCCTTACTTAAGCTTATTAGCTTAAGCTTAACTAATTAAGCTTAAGTTACTTCAAACTTTGCAAGTCAGTGAAGGCAGATAAGTCTGCAAACTCTCGGTCACGCACTTCAGAAGACAAGTTTCGTAAGTCACTTGGAATCAGGTCCCGCAAGTTCTGCAAGTCGGCTAAGTCCAACAAGTTCACAACTCTGCAAGTCTGTTAAGTCTGCAACTCTGCAAGTCAGACTAAATCAGAACTGACTAACGCTCGAAACTCATAGAAGACTTGTTCGTTTGCAAAAACTCAGAACTGGAAAGTTGTTCGCAGCAAGCTGTTTTACCTATCTGCAAGTTCGTTGAAGTACTTTCAGCAAACGGAGACAGAAATATTTCAGAATTTCTGAAAATTGAAGAAGAAAATACCCAAAAATACATAGCCTTGTAACCCCAAATTTGAGCTACGCTCATCCCGCTAACTGATTTTGAGTGAGAAAGGTTTGTTGAGTTTTACAGGATGACTACCCCACATATGGATGATCCTATGGCTGAAGACGACCTACCCGAGCCTACCATGGAGCAAAAGCTGGATCTTATCATGTTGCAATTGGACGAAGAGCGAAGAGCTAGGCAAGCCTTGCAAGCGCAATTGACAAAGCTACAAGGAGCGTCCACTGATAAAGAAGAACCCCAGGCTGAAGATCTGATTCGCCGTACCATCGACGCCACTCTTGAAGCACAAACCATTCGCAAGGAATCCAAGATAAGTAAACGAAGTTTCAAGTTTCGCACTTTCAATGGCATAAGAGAAGGAAAGACTGTTTTATCATTCATTAGCCAGTTTGATGACTATTTCCATGAGGAAACTTATCCTGAGAAAGATAAAATCAAGTGTGTTACTAATCATCTGATAGATAGAGCATCACTTTGGTGGACTGTCGTCCGCAAGAGCATAGAATGTCCTGCTACATGGGAAGATTTTAAGAAGAAGTTCATGCAAAATTTCCTTCCACCGCAATTTCATGAAAAGGCAATCAAGCAATGGGACTTACTTCAACAACGCGACCGTGAGCCTATTCCACAGTATACAGAGCGTTTTTGGAATGCACTCTTACAGCTACGCATGCTTGAAGACGTACCAGAGACGACCCATAAGCGGAAGTACATGTCTGGACTTCTTGGACATTACTACGCTGAGGTGAATATGTTCAAGCCTGCTACCCTTGAAGATGCCATCTCCTTAGCTCACGACACTGAAGATAAGTTACGTGGAAGAGATCGACGACCACAGCCATTCCAAGCAAACGGTAATTATGGATCTAAACAATTCAATTCAAATTTCAGAAGGTTTAATCCAGGTCGTTTTTCATCACCATCTTTCCGCAAGAATTGGCCTAAACCACCTGCATCACCATCCACTGTCAATCCAAATCCTAAGCCTATCCAACAAGCAAATCCAAATATACCCAGACTCCTAGCCATTGCAAATAATGTGACCAAAGCCAAGCCCATCGTATGCTACAAGTGTCACCAGCTAGGCCATCTCGCAGCAAATTGTCATTCAAAGAAGCCATTGGCGCATATCAACTACCTTGGAGCTATGGACGAGGACGAGCATGAGGATATGCCGGATTTCACTGAAGAAGAAGATGATCCTACTACTACTTCCGACATTTTACCAGGTATGCCTACTTTACATTCATTGTTGACTATGAAATGTATGGTGCATGGAAAATAAAGAATTATATTGCATGATGACGGTAGTACGCATGACTTTATTTCAGCAAAATTGGTAAAGGAATTGAAATTGCATACAGTACCTACGCACTATCGCATAAAAGCTGCATTTTTAGGCACTAGGTACAATGGCACACAAGAAGTTCAAAATTTAGAAATTCAAATTGGTCCATATATTGAAAGAAGAAATTTCTTAGTTGTCCCATTACAGTCTAGCGACATTATTCTAGGAATGCCATGGAGACACCAACATAATCCCAATATAGATTATTCTACACACACAATGAATATTAATTTTCAAGGAAAATCTATTACATTATTTGGTATGCATGCATCTCATATGTTTCCACTGCTTTCGCATACTCAAGCAAAACGTGCACTACGCAAGAATACTAAATCATATCTCATTTGGGTGAATGAATTGCACGCAAAAGAAACTCATATGCACCCTAGGCATAAGGAATTTGTTGCATATTTTAAGGATTGTTTTGCAGAAGACCTACCACCAGGTTTACCTCCATCACGTCCAGAAGACCATAAGATTGACCTAATACCTGGCACACAACCACCTTGCAAAGCTCCATATAGGCACAATCAAATAGAGCAAAAAGAAATCCAGACTCAAGTAGAAGAATTACTAAATAGAGGTTTAATTCGACCTAGCAGTTCTCCATTCGGTGCACCTGTGCTCTTAGTCAAGAAAAAGAATAATACTTATCGGATGTGTATTGACTACCGAGCATTAAACAAGATCACTGTAAAGAATAGGTATCCTATACCTAGAGTTGATGACCTTATGGACAAACTACAAGGATCTTCTATATTTAGTAAAATTGACCTTAAATCTGGATATCATCAGGTGAGGTTAGATAGATCCGACATATTTAAGACTGCATTCAGGACACAGTTTGGCCATTACGAATTCTTAGTTATGCCATTCGGATTAACTAATGCACCTGCCACTTTCAGTAGAATGATGAACCATATTTTTCTAAAATATCAGTATTGTGTGATTGTTTTCTTTGATGATATTTTAGTGTTCAGTCAAAGTGAAAAAGAGCATTATGAGCATTTATCATTAGTTTTTCAATTACTGAAAGAAAATCAATTGTTTGCAAATCCTGACAAGAGTGAATTCTTTAAGACAGAAATAGAATATCTAGGTCATATTGTATCAAAAGAAGGAATAAAAGTTGATCCTAAGAAAATTGATGCAATATTGCATTGGCCTATTCCTAAAAATGTACATGAATTACGCTCATTCCTTGGTCTTGCTAGTTTCTATAGGAAGTTTGTACGTAATTTCTCATTACTTGCTTTACCACTGACCAAACTTCTTAAGAAAGGTATTGTTTATCAATGGACTGAAAACCAGCAGAAATCCTTTGATTTACTTAAATGTGCATTGACCAATGCCCCTGTCCTACAATTGCCTGACTTTAATAGACCATTCTTTTTAGTTGTGACTGATGCTAGCGGATCAGGAATAGGAGCCATGCTTATGCAAGACAACCATCCAATAGCATATTCTAGTTCTAAGCTGAAACCCTCTGAGCTCAAATATTCCACTTATGACAAGGAACTCTTAGCAGTTGTACAAGCATTGAAACAATGGAAGCATTATTTAATGGGTTCAGAATTCATGATAAAGACCGACCAGCAAAGCATTAGACATCTACTTAGCCAACCCCAAATTTCTGACCGCTATATCAAATGGGCTTCATTCATTCAAAGTTTCCATCCTATCATTCAATACCAACCTGGAAAAGAAAATGTAGTTGCCGATGCATTAAGTAGAAGACCTGCAATTCATAACATTTCTATCATATCTTTTGATTCTTTGATTGCTATGAAAGACACATATCACCAGGATATTACTTTTCATTCTGATTGGCAAAAATTAGTTCAAAATAATTTCATTCCTGTTGATTCATTGTCATATAATGATGGATTCATGTTCTTTGAAAAGAGACTGTGTGTTACTATTCCATTCCGATCTTTTGTTTTGAATGAAATTCATTGTCCCCCATATCAAGGTCATAGAGGTATCATTTCTACATTACGCATGTTAACTGAAGATTTTTATTGGCCGCATATGGATGCAGATGTGTCTAATTTTGTTTCTGAATGTCTGATTTGTCAAAGAATAAAAGGACATCATGGTAAACAGTATGGGTTATTAATGCCTTTATCTATTCCATCTAAACCTTGGGAACATATATCTATGGATTTCATTACTGGCTTACCAAATACTAAATCTAACCATGACATGATTTGGACAATTGTAGATAGATTTAGTAAGCAAGCATATTTCATTGCATGTAAGAAAACTTTAACAGCATCACAAGCAGCACAGTTATTTTTGAAAACTATTTTTACTAACCATGGATTGCCGAAAGTGATTATTTCAGATAGAGATTCTAGATTTTGTAATAATTTCTGGATTACACTGTTTGCAAATCTAGGCACAAAGATTGATTTTTCATCTGCATTTCATCCAGAAACAAATGGACAAACAGAAGCCACAAATAGCACTATTTTAGATCTTTTACGTGCATACACTATCTCTAAACCTCAGACATGGGATACTCATTTACATTTATTACAATTTGCATATAACAATACACCGCACACATCTACAAAGAAAGCACCTTTTGAAGTTATTTATGGACATAGATTATCTACACCTGTTGCATCTTTGTCTAATAGAATACAAAGTGCCGATGATATTGCTGTTATGCATAACACTATTTTTGATGAGGTAAAGGATATGATTGCTAAAGCCCAACAATCATATACTAAACAAGCCAACAAGAAAAGACAAGCCATGAATTTCAAAGTTGATGATTATGTTTGGCTTAGAATAGAAAAGCGTAGACTGCAAAGTGTAGATAGACATCCAGTTGTCAAATTAGCCCCTAGATTCTACGGACCATTTAGAATCATTCATAAGATTAATGACAATGCATTCAAGTTAGAACTGCCATCACATTGGAAAATTCATAATACATTTCATATTAGTTTATTGAGACCATTTAGAGGACAATTACCTATCCACCCTGTCTATGAAAACCCACCTTTACTAGAAGAAGAGACTGAAATCCTTGAACCAGAAGCCATCATAGACACTGATTACATGACCACTAGAACTGGCCGAAGGTATTCTAGATACCTAGTAAAATTTAAGAACCATCCTGTAGAAGAAGCACAATGGATGCACGTTAGAGACCTAAATGCTTTCCCCACTCTGTTAGCTCCACATTGAGCTAATAGCAATTGAGGTCAATTGCTATCCCACCCCGGGGGTATGATGCCAGGAGGCATATTCCACGGTGGATTCCGTGAGGTTTTACGGTGGATTCCGTAAACTTAGATGACCGGGGCTCATACGCAAAGAGGATTCTTTGTGCGAGAAGTTGATGGGGACGCCTGTCCTTTTCGGGCGTTTCATTAATTTAGTGTGTACATGGGTGATTCCATAGCGGGTGATTCCGCAAAATGCATATTAAATTAATAAACGTTTATGAGTTTAGAGTGCGCACTCGTAATAAATTAAGGTTAGGATTTATTTCTAACCAGTTGATTTATTTATGTAGCTGAAGACTGCTAGGTATTCACTTTTGTCGGTTTAATTGTGTTATTTTACTAACGATTGTGAATGCTTCAGTTGATGTGTAGAGATAGCAGCAGTGGCGGAGGAAAGCATTGGAGTCTAGCGGGTTTTCAACCTTTGGACTTCGACCTTTGGACTATATTTTGATAGGCGCCACGCCTATATTTTGTTATGTCTATAGAGACATCGATTATTTATTATTATTTTGTATGCGCTTATGCGCCTGGATATGTTATTTCTATTTGGACATTGAGATTGGGCGTGCCAGACACTATGGGCACCATCCATTAGCTTTATTTTCCTATTTTTGGTAGAAAGCAAACTCAAAAGCTAAAAGCTTGTCATATTTTTGTATTTGGGCTATTTTTGAGCATAAAGATTGGAAATATACATTAAATACATGCTTTGTGAAGCGCTCACACAAGGCATGGGGGAGATTCAACCCAATTTGTCTCTTGTCTCATGTCGTGCTTGTTTTTACATTGGTTTTTGTGCTAAAAAGTAGAGTGCTTTGTTCTTGGGGACCTTTGGGAATTCACTACGTGAGCTACCTGCGTCCGATCTGCGCACCACAATGTTAGCCCATGCTTCTTTGCCATGGTTTGCTTGGTATATGTAATCCCTATAAGACTTCTTAAATGAGTTGTTTGATGAAAATCGCCATTTTGAAACATATTGTTTGTCTCTTGCAAATTATAAAACTATTTTTAAACCATTTTACTTGCCCCTCTTTCTCTTTGTCTCTCTCTCGATTATTATACAATTTTACTAAAGTGCTTTCATAACTTAGATAAGATTAGATATATAGAATGGTTGAAGCTTAGATATGTTGGGACACTTTGTATAGTTTGGTTTTGCAATTAGGGTACATATGCCTCTCTCTCTGTCTCCCTCTCTCCCTGTCTCTCTCCCTCCCTCTCTCTCTCATGTGGGTGGCTTATGTGTGGCTCCTCCGCTGTGTCTCACACACACTCTCTCTCCCCTCTCATTCTTCTTTGTGTTGTTCTTCTTCCTCTTCTTCTTCTTCTTCTTCTTCTTCTTCTTCTTCTCTCTCTCTCTCTCTCTCTCTCTCTCTCTCTCTCTCTGTCTCTCTCTGTCTCTCTGTCTCTCTGTCTTTCTTTTTCTTAGTTGGTTGGCTAGTTAGTGGGTTGGTTGATTGGGTGGTTAGGTTAGTAGGTTCTATCTTCATTATTGTGAGTTGGTAAGTTATTGTAAGTCATCTCAAAATATAGTCTTATGGGATTGGTACCAATAAGTATTTCGAGACTCGGGACACCTTTTCGTGTAGGGGACATTCTTTTCTCTCAAGAATATGCAGATGTAGATGAATGAACATCCATTGGCAAGGCCTTTAGGCAATGCTTGGCTAGCCTTTAGTGAGTGCCATGTGTGCATGGCACTCATGCATAGCCATACATGCATTATTTCATGCATTTAGGATTTGCAGTTGTGAACGTGTCTATCGCTTATGCCTTGAATAACTTTGAGATTTATTTGTTGTGTGACTCTTATATTCCCTTTAAAGTTTGGTGTAGTCACGAAACAAAGCAAAGCCATGGGAGATATTCTCGACGTAGTGCTTTCGACTCCATTGAATGTACTGGATTCAGTAGAATTAAACAAAATGGCAATGACATAATCTCTTCGACACTTGCCAGCTTGGAGTCATTCGCATGGGTATGGGAGATAGTTGCTTTAATTGTGCTTGCATCAAAGTGCTATATATATATTTGGAGATAATCATTTATATATTTTGTTGCAGCCAACGTATGGGCTCTAATAGAATGAATGTGAGAAAAATGAAAGAGGTGGCAAGGGACAAGGAACGCATGTTGCTAAATGTACAAGAACTGAAAGA
Organism: Lygodium microphyllum; assembly: GCF_053477565.2. Classification (NCBI taxonomy): domain Eukaryota; kingdom Viridiplantae; phylum Streptophyta; class Polypodiopsida; order Schizaeales; family Lygodiaceae; genus Lygodium; species Lygodium microphyllum. The sequence continues at coordinate 83,019,668 of NC_141148.1, read as the reverse complement.
TTCAGAGAAACGCGAGGACTACTTCAAGTTCTTTAGACTTTAAAAATCTTGAGGCCAAGATGAATGAGTTGATGGAAATGCAGATGGGTTTATGCGGGCATGTTGATCATGCACTTAGCATGTACTCAATGGACTTACACGAGTAGGCTAAAGGTTTGTATGGTGTTGTGTGTGAGACAAAGCACACATAGAGCGCCCTTTAGCAAGTGTCGCTGTGGTGAAGTAAGGGCACTTTTGGCAATTGTTTTTGAGACAAACAAGTTAATGAATCTACTGGTGAATGATATGTGGGCTTCATTTTAGGGGCTTGGATATGACCACGAACATATGATTTGCTAGAGTGGTTGTCAGTTGCCGTTCTTGCAGTTTCAAATGAATGTTAATAGGTTTAATGCCTTGCTGCAACAATTGAGTCATCAGATGAACGGTCGCAACTAAGGAGATAGAATTGCTTAGGGTGGAACTTATAAGTTCAGATTGTCTTGCATTTTTTAAAGTGCTTGGGCTAGCACTTTTTTGTGATAATATATGCTTCTTTTTTGTGAAGCCTACATGGAATGTGTTAAGATGTGCAATGCTTTTGACATAACAAAGCATACTTTAGTAAAATGTATTGAGTACATACAATGTGATGTCTCTTTCTCGAGGTTTACATGGAGCAGTTTTGATAATCTACTGATGGTTGTTATATTTACATTTGATATTTTATATTTGATATTCGAATATACGCAATACATTTAAATTTGAAATCAAACCATGCCTTTGACAAAATGTGTTGATAATCGTTTCTGTGGTTGCATGTTTACTTTGTTTTGTTTGTTAGTTGGAACATATACATTGACTCAAATACATTGACTTCGTATTGTATGTCTTGATATTTAATGTGCATGTATGTATATGCTGAGCCATGCTTCCATGGAATGTGTTGATAACAGATCATGTGGCCATCCAATCAATATGGGATGTTCTCATTGAGCTGCTAGAAAGGACTGTGTTTTGTGTTAGTAAGGATGCACGTACCTCCATAAGGTATGAGTGGAGATTGCTAGGCTGAGGGCTTAGAAAGGGATTTTAGATCATGGCAGATCCATTCGTAGGGATGTTGAAAACCTGCCTTTTCATCAAGAGATTCCAAGTGGTCATCATAAACTAGGCCAATGACAATTTGATATTGACCTAGCTAATGCTTTGCCATCATGGGTTGGTTGCAGTGCTCGACATCACATGGATGTAGAGAATCATGCAATTGGTGAGTCACGTGTTAATAATGTTATGACATTTAACTCCCAGAGAGAGATTTCAAATTGTGATAGAACCATTAGGGGTTGTTGTCGAAGGATGCATAATGTTTGGAGTATGCCTTTTCATGTTGAGATTGCAAGTGGTGATAATGAACTAGCTCAACGTCATTTTGATGTGGATTTGACGAATGCTTTGCCATCGGTGGGTGGTTGCAATGGCCTTAATCATGTGATTATTGAGTCACATGTTAGTCACATCGATGGGTGGTTGCAATGGCCTTAATCATGTGATTATTGAGTCAAATGTTTCGATGTCTAAGTACCAAAATGGGAAAAATCATAATAGAGTGATTTATGAGAGCGTGTCTTGCCATGTTGAAATTGTAAATGGGGATAATGAGCCAGTTGAACAACATGTTGATATAGATTTGGCTATGATGCATGTTGATCGTATTGTGCCTAATATTTTAACATAAAAAAATGGTTGTGATGTTGGGAATCACCACAATGTGGAAAATTCTGTAGTTAATGAGTCACGTGTTGATAATATTGCTATTTTTGATCCCTAAGATGGTGGATTGTGCTCCATTTTATATGCTTCACTTGCAATGAATGTTCATCTAGCAATAATGGTATTGCTATTTCAAGAGCCAGATGTGCATTCCATGGGGAGTCTTTCTGAAATATGTGAAGAGGTGTTTAGCTAAGTTGTGGAGATGTGAGACTCAAGTGGTCGATTTTGTATGGAAAGTATTGCTATCGCGAAATGGAAAAGTAATGTTGCCACTGTTGCAATGTCCACCACAGCCATTGCATGATTTGTTACATGGTATACATTTTCAGAGTAGGATATTTAAAAATAACATATGAGCATACAATAATGCTCTTGCGTTTGTATCATTAGGAGCTAATGTTGACAAGTTGCCTGTTGTCGGGAATGGTTACACCTTTGGAGTGCATGGCTCTGTTTATCACCGTATAGGTCCTCTACTTCCTGATGTGCAACGTCAAGAAAGGCCAAGATTTGGACAACTCTATGTTTATGATACCGAGCATGAGTTGTTTAATCGGTTGGGGGATATGCATGATTTATTACCAAATTTGCTAGGGGAGCTTTAGTGTATGATACATCGACACAACATATATGCACATGCTTTTAGGTTTGTGGGTATGCAACTGCAAAATAATCCCGTCCAAGAACTAATAATGAGTATTTTTTATGTTTAAAGAACCAGCAAACAATACTCTTCTCCTACTGAGGTTGCAGCTATCATGTTGGGGCAGGGTGACGAGAATACTCTTGATTGTCGGGATATTCATGTTTACACTGAAGGTTGTCGATGTATTGCTATTTCAAAATTGCATAGAGCATATATACTAATTCTATATGCCCTCCTTTTTCCTATGGGAGATGATGGTTGGCACGTAAAGGTTTCCTACAGTAATGTCAGTGTTCCTATTAATGTATATGAATTGTCCAATAAAAATTGTTGTTAACTCTCAAATGAACGAAGGTGGAAAATCTGGAAAAGCTAAAATAGAAGACAAAGACAAAGGCCAAGGCAAAGAGAAATGGAAGACAAAGGCGCACAAGGAAAAGCGCAAGTCAAAACTTTTGTAAAAGAGCGCAAGTGCATCATGGTTTAATTCAAGGAGCGCCGGGCTCTCACCCGTGCAATTTGTAAATGTAGACGGGCGGTGAAAAGGAAGCTAGGGAAAGAGAAGGACAATGGGAAAAAGGGCCTAGGCTACGGCCGGCCATGTAAAAAAGGGGAAAAGGGGATGACTGCCCAAAAGGGATTTAGGGTTTTGTATATAAAGTTGAAAAGTGAATGAGAAGCTCATTCTTGTGTGTGGCCAAAAGTAGCTCTCCTCTTCTTCTTCTTCTTCTTCTTGTTCTTGCTTGCTTGAGCTTGTGCTTGAGAGAGGGAGTGTGAGAGTGTGAGGGAGTGAGTGTGTGACGGTGAGGGACCGTGGGGTGGAGAAGCTCTCCATCTTCTCCTCTCTTCTTCTCTTCTCTTCTCTTCTCTTCTCTTGCTCGCGGTGATGGAGCTTGGAGCGTGGAGCTTGAGGATGGAGCTTGCTTGAAGCTCGCACTTGGATCGTGGAGCTACCGGAGTGTGCCGGAGAGGAGGTAACTCGAACGGCATGGAGGTAAGCTCACTATATCCATAGATATGGATGGCGCGTCGGCTATGTGAGAGGTAGCCATTAGTGCTCGGCTTGGAACGCTTGAACAATAAGTGGTCCGTGGGTCTTGGCGGTTGAGCGAAAGCTCCCACAATTGTGTTACCCAAATGCAATTTTATGCATTCTGTCTTTAGGTGCGTGAAGATACTGAGGTGTGCATATAGCATGGTGGTCGACTATTGCAGTAATTTATTGTTGATGCTTATTGTAGAATAGAGCAGTGTAAGTTAATTTAGTGTCACCAAAATTGGTCAGTGTTACAATTGGAAGCCTACAAAGGCCTGCCAGACATGGTGGGGGCAAATGATAATGGGCCAATGTAGATTGTTGGTGCCTCTGTTGGTAAGATGATAGTTTTACCATCGTCATTCATGAGTGGGCCGCAAGGCACATGTATCAATTATATCAGGATGCCATGGCTATAGTGCGATGTAAGGGGAAACCTGGCATTTTTATAACAATGACATGCAATCCAAAGTGGTTGGAGATAACGAATGCTTTGTTGCCTAGACAGAGTGCTTATGACCGTCCAAATTTGACTGTTTGCGTGTTTCGGAAAAAACATGCTGATTTAATGTACACATTGTTGCGGAAGGACCTCTTTGGAAAGCTTGCAGGCCATGTTACTGTGATTGAATTCCAAAAGAAGGGGCTACTACATTCTCATAGTTACTAATTTTAGAGCAGTCTTTTAAACCTTCTGAATTTGTGCTAAGTTGTTGGATAGAGTTAAGTCTCTAGCCTTATTTTAGATAATTTCAAAATGCAACATTCATGGCCCTTGCGGAGGATTTAATCCCAAGAGTCCTTGCATCGAAAAGGGAAGATGTACTAAAGACAACCTGCAGAAATTAGTGGGCATGACAACAGTTGGAAGTTTGGCTATCCCATCTATCAAAGACGAGACGATGGAAACTTTGTGATCATAAATGGTAACGTTATTGATAATCAATGGGTTGTTCCATATAATCCTTACTTGAGTAAGAAATACAATGCACACATAAATGTGGAGGTGTGCTTGACAATACTGGCTGTTAAGTATTTGTATAAGTATGTGTACAAGGGGCTTGATCGTGCAACCGTCAAATTTTCTGTTGGAGTTGGTTCAACACGGAATGGTGGCAATGTTCACGTGGTGGACAAGATTCAAAGTTATTTGGATACACGATACGTTTTTGCCTTTGAGGCATGTTTGGCAGATCTATGATTATAGAAAGAAAAATGATGATTTATTCTCCATAAATTGCTATGGCCATTTCAAATTGGTGAATCTAGTTATGCCTTCGAGGCATGTTTGCTACCAACAATCTAGTCATGTCGAGTTACATGACGACCAACTTTGTGTGGCTTTAAGCGCTTCTAATATCTCTTCCTTGTTCTTTTCTTCTCTATCTTTGACTACAAATAGAGAAAGCATCCCCCTAGCTTATGTGGAAAGGATGACCTTCAAGATGGCCCTTTAACCACAGCCTTTAAGTTGACCCCTTAAGCAGTAAGTGAAGAGGTTCAAGCTCTTCAAAGAAGGCACAAATAACTATCTCTTCTCTATTGCTGGCTTAACCCATGCTTTGGCTGCCCCTTGATCAAATCAAAATGGATAGATAGAAAAGATATACCTTGATATATTATTTGAACAACATCCTCTTCACACAAACTTATTGGATTTCACACCCTTGCAAGCCTTCAATCTCAAGGCTTCAACCTCTTGAGCAGCATCTCCTTGACTTGAGCTTCTTCACATTGTGTGAGGCAATGAATGCCTCTCTATCTCACATCCTCAAGGAAAGATGCTTTGATGCCATGTTAGAAAACATGGTTAAGCAAGAGCGGAAGAGTAAATTATGGGGGAAAGAAGAAGAACTAGTAGGCAATCATGATAACATGAATGAGAATTGCTTGATTGATAGTTGTGCCAGGTACATTATTTTATAACTTTTTAGCTTGGATGCACACTTCACACTTTGCTTATGGGATTTAGTTACATGGGCCCCTAGCACCACACACAGATTTTAACAACTTCTAAGTCACACATCACTACCATAGTATTGTTACTAGGGGATACCCTCATAAATCTTTTTCAAATGAGGAGCTATGATCTTGATAGAGTAGGACACATGGACATGAAAGAGATTCAAATGGAACTTTGGGATGAACTCAAATGACATAATGAAGAAGATTTTTTTTTTTGATTAATGGATACAAGCACGTCTTCAAGTGGAAATTCACGACAAACTCAAATGACATAATGAATAAGAAAAGTTTTTTGCTTGAAGGATACAAGCATAGTACAAAGCTCCAATGGCATTTTCCCTATTATGAAAATGTATCCTTTAATTTTTACTTCTAGGGTACATGTATACTTTATGTTTTGGAGTCTCAATGAGCTCAAATTTTAACAACTTTTCTACAATATCTATGAACCCAAGTCTTCAATTCCACTTTTCCATGTTGGGCTTTATAAAGCTGAGAGAGATTGTGTGATGGATTGTCCTATTGGCTACAAAGAAAATTTGGGCTATGCACCCCCAGGAACAACAAATATTGCATTTATTGACACCCTTATGTTTGAATGCTCAATGTGGGTATCTTTCCTTTTCATCTCTAATTGGCCAAATGGGGAGCCTTAATTGAAGTGCTTAGAAAGGTATTGTACATGGCCAGGTTTCATGTAATCTAAAAAGAAGGCGTGCATTCTTTGGGATTAGCAAAGGAAACCCCCATACTTTAAGTGAAAAATCATCAAACACATTCTTTTCTACAACAAAAGGAGTGTGACCAAACTTTTGAACTAAAACTTTCTATTTCTTGCACGAGAGCCCACTTATTACTCTTGTCTTACTTTCTTACTTGCCACACTGCAGTGAATGATAAGCAAAGAAATCCCTCATGTTGGTGGATATTGTCCATGTTCACGTGATTTTTGCTTCACCCACGTGCTAAAATTTCTTATTATACTCAATATTACATATTTTCAAGCTTCCATAATGATGAAAAAAGAATGCTTACTACTTAATTGTAATATTATAAGGCTCCATTGATTAACACAAAATTTGCTAATACAACAAAAAGTGAGGTTTTACCCTTTCTTCTTAAAATGTGGTTCAAAGAAAGATTAGAAGCTCTCTAGATGCAAATTCCCCTTTCTCATCATTCGTAACCCAATGGCCAAGCCATGCCATTTACAAGTTTCCTTAGGTCGAATTGTGGAGGATTCATAGCCCAAATCATTTTAACTCATTTTGAGAACTGCCATTACTAGAAGCAATTATTAGGGAATAATTTAACTTATTAATAACACTTGCATCTCTCATTAGATCACTTAAGAGGCTACTACACACTTGTTGTAAAATTACAAGGCAGTTTTGATCAACATCATGAATAATACATCAATCTAGCATCAATATGATTTTGCTATTGTCAAAGTAAACAATATCATTATTGAATACATTCTTTGCCTAGGATAGACAATACTATGCTGGTAAATGTGGAAGCCACACACATAATTATAAAAATCCCATTTCCCATATTCTCAAATTATTTATTGGACCACACTCCTAAGTAATCATGCGACCAAACTATTATTTTATAAGACATTGTTGTAGAAGAGCTAAAGAGTTAGTAGTAACACTCATGTTCTTGTGCACATCAAACTAGGTGGAAGAAAACCCTTTCTACCAAATATCAAGCCTTTTGCTTTTGGCATAATTAAAGCACCAATAATAAGTAATTAATAGTATACAACATATGAGGATGTGTTATGCCAAGAGTACTACTACATTTATATACTGTTGTAGATTCTTAGGGCTTCTTTTATAAGAGCAAGTATACCACAAACCACAAAAAAGGAATTGTAGAAATATTATAACTAAACTTAAGCACGCATTTTATAAAAGAGTTTTATCATCTTGTGCTTTGAAGATACTCATGCTAGTAAGGGTGCAATAGGTCCACCTAGTCCCTCTCCCCATTCACCATTAATGTTGCATTTTATATCCCTAGCAAGAAAAGGTGAAGAAGCTAATAAAGTGCAACTAAACTCATCCATATTGTCTTATAGTTACATAATATTTGAATTATTGTATATCAAAACCAAATATGAAAGTTTCTTAGTAATTTATGGCTATTTAAAGATGTAATTTGTTATGTTAATAATAATATTTAGTGTTTGTGATTTAGAAATATACATCTAGTTGCAAGTCCAACCTATAGACTTTACCCTTGTTGTATGTAAGAAGAACCATTTTTAACATCAAGTGTTGTCAACACCAGTAGTTGTCATAGTACTACTATGGAAAAATGAGAATAGCATAATGGAGATAACAAGGAGGAAAAGAAGAAAGTTCCCACAAAGAGAGGACTTGGGGAAGGAGGGCCTTACATGACTTTTTATATAACAGAATCTAAAACAACATGTCCAAAAACTCCCACCACATTTTAGGGCCAGTTTTTGTCTACATAGTAGTTATCTTGAATTGTTTCATGATCTTGATGGGAAGATATTGTTATATCTTAGACATTTACAAAATGAATTAGGAAATTTGTGATTTTTTCAACTCTAAAGTTACTGTATATAGTATACCTCTTAGTTTCATAATGTCTCTAGTCATGCATTTGGGACATGCCACCAATTGTCATGTAGGGATTCTTCTTCCATGATGAAATGATAATGCTTGTGAAAGATGTAACATGTGCCATGAACCAATATGCCTCTTTTGCATGTAAAAGAAATCAAGATTCTTCTTTAAGTTTGTGCCCCACTTCTATGTCACACATATTCCTTTATCACTAAGATAGATAACACATATCAATCACATATTCCTTTATCACGAAGATAGACAACATATATCAATCACAACTTTTCTGATTTTCTATTCCATTATATTCTCTCGATGTCAAGTCGCAAATCCAATCCTTTTATTTATAGGCCTTTGCATGATCGTATGCTTTCTAAGACCTTTTGGAAAAGTCACAATCATATATGCTCATATGTGAAATTATGGAAGTTTAAACATGTCACACACACACGCACCCGCACTTGCACGTGCGCGCGCGCACGCACACACACACACATGCATGCATGTACGCACGCACGCACGCACGCGTGCACACACACACACACACACACACACACACACACACACACACACACACACACACACACACACACACACACACACACACACACACACACACACACACACACACACACACACACACACACACACACACACACACACACACACACACACACACACACACACACACACACACACACACACACACACACACACACACATGTACACATGCATACATGCACAAAAACACATAGATGTATGGTTTGAATTTGTGGAGTATCCTTATTGATTTCATTGAAGCTATCAATAAGAATTTTACTAACTTTCAATGGTGACTAACACATTGTTTGGCAAGCTCTTCAACTTGAGTAATAGGAGGGATCAAACAAGTGCCACTAATTATGCAAAGACTTATTTTGATCACTTTTGAGACTTCTTATGAATTTTTTGAACATCAAATCAGTAGGCCTTTCTCACACCATAGTTAGCAATTGTTAATAGCTTTGAGAAGCCTAAATGGATCAAAACATCTGATCTTGAAATTGTTGGGTGTAAAGGCGCCTCTGCCTAGCCGCCCGTGTATTACTACACTAACAATACCCGCCACTACACATTGTAGGTGGCGGGCGCCCGTCACAGTCACTTATTCTTTATTCTTTTAGTGACAGTTTGAATAAAGGAAGGCCCGACCACACATTGTGGTTGTTGGAGTTCACTTTGAGTTTCACACTCTCTCTTACTCTTGCTCTCCATCTGCCATAGCTCTCACCGCCAAGCTTCTTCCTCCTGGGTTCCATTTCCCTTTCAACTGGTATTAGAGCAAAGGCATTGGAGCTTGCTTGGCATTCTCTTCAGTCCAGATTTGAAGAGCTTCAACTCGAGCTTCACTGGCAGCCATGGCACCTTCATTTGCAGGTATGTTTTGATCTCTCGCCTCCTCCCCGAGCTTCCAGTTTTCCATTGGCACCTTCCAGGATTACATCGGAGCCCCCTCAACATTGCCAAGTGCTCCACAGCACTACTGAAGACCCCCCAGCCCCCAGGAATAGCCACTGCAAAATGCGGTGCATTTTAAGGGGGCTAGGCTGATCTGTTCATGGCATTTCCAGCTTCTTCCTCGGCTTCCCGGCACTATTTGCAAATTTTTTGGACTCCTCGGTATTAGTTCTTGGCTCCTTGTGATCAATTCGAGTGCTTCTACCTTTAGCCATTGCTGTATACACAGTCCCAGGACTGTCAAAACAGGACAATACTTGACATTTACTGTTTGATGCTTCTTGGCATTGCCCGTTTGATGCCCGGATGTTATGGGATGCTATGTCTATGCTTTGGGACTGATTTGGAGCAGATTTTGAGCACGGATTGAGCTTCATTTAACAATAAATATGCTGCTGTAATACAATGGGCTGAAGCTCATTTACTTGGTGTATGCATTGGTTCTTGGATCCGCGGTGCTTACCAGAGATTTGAATGATCATATCGATGTATTTGGAGATTTTCAAATGCTTCTTTTTGGTTTTGGAATGCTTTTGAGCTTGGATTAGGCTTCGCCTTGGTCGTCATTCACTAGCATTTGGGTACAGTTGGCATGCTTTGGACCGGTTTATGCCTATTGTCGCTGCTTGACATTTGGGCTTCTTGCATTTATGCTTTGGTCAGATATGGATGCCACTTGGTTTGCCCATTCTTGACAGTCACTTGGAGCTTCGTCTTTAGATGGATTTTAGCATTTTGGACCTACTGGGCATTACATTTGGTTGTTAGTTACATGCTCTTTGAATGCTTTTAGGCTTATGCTTTACGGGCCTGAGATAGCTTGGGATTTATGCTCTGGATGTACCCTACTGGGATTTGGCATGTCTGATGCTATGTATTCGATGTATTAGAGCATTTCTTGATCTCTTTGCATTTGACTTTACTTCCAGTGGGAGCCTATTGGTATATTCAAATGTACATAGAGGCTTATTTACACTTGAGCTTGAGCTTGTGGGACAGTTACATGCATTTGCTCTCTTGAGAGCTTTATGTCTGCAGTTAGTCTGTAGTGGGCTGTTTTGATACACCTATTGGGGCACGCACCTATATCTGTCACAGGTTTATCAGTTTTGTATGCATCTTGGACGATTATGCATTGAACTTCTTGGTCTATCAGTTGTGCTTGTGCTTGGTCTCTTCTTTTACCCTGAGACCCATTACATGCATGACTTCTAGACCTATAAGATGTCTCTTGCCTGACAGGTTATTGGTTTGATAGTTCTTGGTACCTTCTTGCCCCTTAACACTCACTGTTGGATGTATCTTGCTACCTGGCAGTTGCAGTGACATATGTATCAGTGATTGCTTCATTTTGGGACAATTTTACATACTGCTGTCATTTATTACAATAAGCTGAAATCTGCAGATTTCGAGCACTTCTATGAGGGTAATGCTTACTGTTTGATGTTATCTTGGTCATATTTGGTGGACAGGTGGTTCTCTTGGTGATATCCACTCTTTCAGCCTATTTTAGCGGTGGTTCTAGTGCATTTTTTGCTAATTATAGCAACCTAAAATCTTGCTTTTTTGCTTTGATTTGGGACAATATGACTGGTCATCTGAAAGACACAGCTCTCTTTAACATTGCCAAGTTGGATGGTACCAACTATGGGTATTGGAAGTCCCAGATATGGCAAGTTTTGGTGCAGAAGTTGCAGATTAAACCCTTGCGTTTCAAGGGTGTTAAACCTGAGGATATGGATGATGATGTTTGGATGGAAGTTGATGAGCTATGCAAGTCTACCATTATCTTGTCACTCTCAGAAGAGGTCCATTATAATGTTGTTGAAGATGAGAATCAGAGTGCATGGGACTTATGGGAGAAGATTCAGGAGCTTTATGCGCAGCAGAGTCCTGCGCCACAGATGTATTGGCTGAAGCAGTTAATGGACCTTCGCATCAAGGAGGGGAGATCCCTATCATCTCATTTCGGTCAGTTTCATGCTATCATGAAGAATCTGTTGTCACAGGATATTGAGTTCAAAGGCAACTTGCACCCGTTGTTTCTGCTATGGGATGTCTTCCGTACTGCCATATGCACAAACAAGCTTGATGGGCTGAAAATCAAAGATGTTGAGAGTGCTTTATTGACTGAGGAAATCAACATGAGAAACAATGATGCTTCCCGCTCTTCACATGCATTGATCGTTAGAGGTGGCAGACATGGCAGGCATGATAATGATCATAAGAGCAGGGACTCTCAAAAGTCCAGGTCCAAGTCACGTGGTTGCAGGAAGTCTCGTGGACGGAAGTATGATCTTACTTGTCATTATTGTTGAAAAGCATGACATATTAGGCCGCAGTGCCATAAGATGCGCGATGATAAGCGCAAGGAAAAGGGAAAAGAGAAAGTAAAGGAAAAGTCTTCTGAGCGCAGTATTGTACCTGCAAAGTCCAGTGTGAAGATAGAAGAGGTTAATGTCATGCAGGCCATTGATTCAGATGAAGATTACATACTTGCACCTTCTTCATGCGATGCCTTACAGGCTTCTGAGATACATTCTATGTATGCTCAGTGCTAGATTTTGGATTCGGGTGCGTCATTTCATGTGACACCCTGTAGAGATTGGTTTCATACCTATCGTACCATCTCTAGTTCTGTGCGTCTTGGTGATGAAAAGTATCTTGACATTGTGGGCATTGGAGATGTTAGGCTATAGTTTCCTTTTGACAGTTCTTTTGTTTTGCATGATGTATGCCATGTACCTACATTGACTTGCAGCCTTATGTCAGCTAGTCAGCTTGATGATGCAGGATATTTTGTATCTTTTGGAGACTCTGCATGGAAGATTACTCATGGCAGGCTTGTGCTTGCAAGAGGTGCCAAGTTTGGCAGCCTCTATCCCTTACTTATATCTAGAGCTACATTGGATCATGTTTTGTCTGTGGGTTCTATCCCCCATGTATCCCTCTGGGATGCTCATTTGGGGCATATGTCCCTTAAAGGAATGAAAATGCTCCATGCTGCTTTGCAGTATCTTCTGCCTTTTGACTCTTCACATTTTGATTCTTGTGATCATTGTTTGTATGGCAGGCAAACTAGAAATACGCATAAAAAGTTTGGTAAAAAAAAGCATGGGTGAGCCCTTGGCTCTTGTGCACTCAGATGTATGTGGGCCCATGCCTTGTCAGTCACTCAGTGGGGCAAAGTACTTTGTTACTTTCATAGATGATTACTCACGTAAGGTTTGGGCTTATCCCATAAAGAGAAAATCCGATGTCTTAGACAAATTTGAGCGTTGGCTTGCATTAGCAGAGAACTAGTCTAGGAAAAGGCTAAAATGCCTAAGGTCAGATAATGGGGGTGAGTATGTATCACATGCTTTTGAGTAGTTTTGTGATGAGTGGGGTATTAAGCATCAGTTGACCGCCCCTTACACCCCACCCCAGAATGGTATGGCTGAACGCATGAATAAGACAATTCAGGAAAGGGTCCGTAGCATGCTTAGCCAGGCTGGCTTACCGCAACACTTTCGGGCTGAGGTAGTTACTACTACAGTGTATCTCATTAACAGGTCGCCTAGCAGTGACATTGACTTTTAGGTTGTAGAGGATGTATGGGCAGGCAAGCCCCCCTCTTATGATCATTTGCGTGTCTTTGGATGTGAGGCATTTTGCCATGTGCCCAAGGACAAACACAATAAGCTGGATCCTAAAAGTGTCAAATGCATTTTCATTGGCTATGGAGATGTAGGAGAGATGGGTTACCATCTATGGGATCCACAGGCGCGGAAAGTGATCCACAGTCATGAGAACAAAATGTATATGCAGCCTGAGAAAGTGGTTGAGGTACACAGAGTTAATTTTTAGGAGGAGCCACCTACTCCCGTTCAACCCACTCCAAGGCCAACTAGACAGCGTGCAGCATCACTTGATGCTCATGGCCCAGATGTTAGACATGCTAATGTTAGAGAGGATGTCAGTCAGGCAGCAGAGCTTGGGTTGAGGCATTCTACTAGAGGTAGGCGACCTCCTAACTGTTTTGTGCCCTCTATGGATTATGTACTAGTTACAGATGTAGGAGAGCCTCTCACTTATGATGAGGCTATGCACAGGGGTGATTATCACTCTTGGGAGAGGGCTATGCAGTCTGAGCTTGACTCATTGCATAAGAATCAGATTTGGGATTTGGTTTCCTTGCCTCAGGGTAAGAAGGCTTTGCCATGTAAGTGGGTGTACAAGCTGAAAAGTACCCCTGGACACCCCAAGCCGGCATACAAGGCTTGATTGGTTGCTAAGGGTTTTAAGTAGGAGAATAGTGTCGACTTTGATGAAATCTTTTCTCCTGTGGTCAAGATGACCACCCTACGCTTAGTCTTGGACTTGGTTGGATAGCTTGACCTGGACTTATACCAGATGGATGTCAAGACGACCTTTTTACATGGGGACTTGCATGATGAGATTTACATGGAGCAGCCTAAGGGCTTTGTAGACCTTGGCAGGGAATACCTAGTGTGCAAGCTAAAGAAGAGTCTATATGGCTTGAAACAGGCACCTAGGGAATGGTACCATAAGTTTGATGCATTCATGGAGTCACAGGGCTACAGTCGCAATTCTATGGATCTGTGCTTGTACACGAAGAAAGCTCATGACGGTTCTTTATTGATTTTGGTACTATATGTGGATGACATACTTTTAGGAAGGACAAGTCATGAGGAGTTAGATGCTCTTAAGGCTCAGCTCAAGAAGAGCTTTGAGATGAAAGATCTGAGACAGGCCTCTCATATACTTGGTATGCACATTACACGTGATGGATCTTAGGGACTACTCTATCTGTCACAGTCCTTGAGTGCTTCCCTATGTAGGATGTTAAGCCTATTGGCTGTCCATTACCTTCTCATGTAAAGGTTTCATAGGCCGATTGTCCATAGACAGATGAGCAGAGGGCTGAGATGGCCAAGTTTCCCTATGCATCAGCCGTGGGCAGTCTTATGTATGCCATGATAGCCATCCATCTAGATATTGCTTTTGCAGTTGGGGTTGTGGCACATTATATGGCTACACCTGGCAAGAAACATTGGGATACCGTGAAGAGTATCACGAGGTACCTGAAAGGCACAGTAGATATGTGTGTTTGCTATGGCAGCCAAGATACATGAGTCGTGGGGTACACTGACCCTGATTATGCAGGACATGTTGATAGTAGGAAGTCCAGTTCTAGCTATGTGTTCACTTATGCTGGAGGGGCTATCTCTTGGATGTCCAGGGCAGAGAAGTGTATGGCTCTTTCTACTACAGAGGCCGAGTATATTGTAGCCACTGAGGCTTGCAAGGAGGCTATCTGGTTAGGCCGTTTCATTGTAGACCTTGGTATGACAGATGCTATGCCTACACTGCATTTGGATTCTATGAGTGCCATTCAATTGGCCAAGAATCTGGTCTTCTATGCGAAGACGAAATTTATTGAAGTGAGGTATCACTTCATTCGTAAGGTCATTGAGGACAAGTCTGTTGACCTTGTCAAGATTTCGACTGAGCACAATCCTGTAGACTTGCTCACAAAGAGCCTCACTACAGAGCGCTTTGCCTTCCTCAGGAGATTGAAGGGTGTTGGATGAGATGATGTCTTTTTTCTCATCCTGTTGTACATGTGTACATGTTGTACTGTCTTTTCTTTTCTTTTCTCTCTCACTGGGGGAGATTCACCATTAAGTGGGAGGTTGTTGGGGGTAAAGGCGCCTTTGCCTAGCCAGCCGTATATTACTACACTGACAATACCCACCACTACACACTGCAGGTGGCGGGTGCTCGTCACAATCACTTATTTTTAGTGACAGTTTGAATAAAGGAAGGCCCGGCTACACATTGTGGTTATTGGAGTTCCCACTTTGAGTTTCACTCTCTCTCTTGCTCTTGCTCTCCATCCGCCATAGCTCTCACTGCCAAGCTTTTTCCTCCTAGGTTCCACTTCCCTTTCAGAAATTATACATCCATAAAGTTTGGAAATCAATCATGCCTTTCAAAGCACTTACAGTTTTTTTTTCCATCATACAGCTATGTGACCAAAAGCCTATATAGATGAGCAAGTTGAAAATTCAATATGGCCTACCTTAAAAAAAGAGGAAGTTAGAAATAGTGTATTTACTTGAATGGTAAGAGTACAACATAGATTGTAGTTGAAAGGGGTTGTTCAACCTTAATGTTGCTTCAATGAGTTGGGAAAGGCTTGAAGTTATTTAACAAATGCACTTATAGAATTGAGTGATCAAACTAGTAACAATAGCTTGTGCCATGGTGGATTATTGGCTTTTAAAGCATTATGTAAAATGAATGCATGTTGGAATTGGTTTAAGTGTAGGCACTTTCCATGGACTCCCTGAAATAGCTCTTTGAGGCTACCCCTTGTTCAAGCTACCCATCAAGACAAATTGCTTACTCCTTCTACCACCATAGGTAATTAGTGGTGATGAATTTGCTACAAAGATCCCCATATTAAAAGAGGATATGCCATTGTCACATTTCCTTGTAGAAGACTGCCAAGCTTTAGAGTGTTGGCATGCTATTTTGAAGAAGTTTGCTAGCATTACGGTGCTTTCAACAATGTACATTTCTCGCAAGACAATTATGCCAAAGTGCATGAGTTTGTTTGCTACATGTTGTCCATTGTGTGCTTTCATTAGGACACTTTGTTCAATGATTTTAGAGTGTTTGGTTTACATGGAGGCCAAACAAATGTTTGGCAACTTATTACTAGTGTGTTATTTGGTGCAAAGGTTCATCTCTATTAAAGTAGCATGTTCTATTTTTTAATGCAAGAATTCAAGTTTTTCTTACAAGTAAAGGTTTTTAGGGTCATGAAAATTGGAAGTGTTGTGTAAATTGAGGCATGCAAACAATTTTGTATTGGGAAAAAGGCCACCATTGATATTGTTAGGCACCTTGTGATCTACAAATTAATAATAGTGCTTGGCTATATGGGATATTGTGTCCTTGGGACACAATTGAAAAAGTTTTTTCTTATAATGTCTCGATTATTATTATTTTTCCAACATGACCATGTGAACATGGGCTAAATTAATTTTTAGTTAAATGTTGTAATTAAATCAGTAGCCTAATACTACCACGCTTGCTACAATCACTTCCCAATGCAATGCCATGATCTCCACATTATGAAGGAGGATGGATATGTGGGGGTATTGAGATGAAGTGGGAGAGAGGGAAAGTTGCCCATCACCTCGGGGGGGTCACTCATGAATATATGTACATATAACGTGAGTTCAAAATAAGGGGTTTTTAAAACACCATTTTTATACTTTTTTACATACATAAGGGTGTCATATAAAGGGGTTACTTATAGATTGAATAGAAAAGGGTTGTATTTTATTCAAGAAAAATTCACAGATTAGGATATTTATAAATAGGCCATGAACGCATGTTATATAGAGAATATATATATGGTGAACCCCCCGAGCCCATCACTACTCCTAAATGTAATTGGAGAGAGAGAGAGAGAGAGAGAGAGAGAGAGAGAGAGAGAGAGAGAGAGAGAGAGAGAGAGAGAGAGAGAGAGAGAGAGAGGTTGCTATTCAAAGAAAGATAGAATGAGATAATGGGAGATGAAACAATCAATTAACCATTTATGCTCTCTTTCTTATTGACAAAATGAAATGTTGATGTTAGTATGAAATGCTATTGATGTTCAACATAATAGGAAACAACTTAGTGCATTAGACCTATTTGTACAGTTATACTAGCACAATGTGTTTATGGGGAGGGCCCAGTGAGTTAGCTTCAAAGAGAACATTGCAAAACTTACACACAATGATACTTTTGTTTCCAAAGTTGAAAAATTTGTGAGTTGATGCATGTTATAAAGTCATTTGCATTGTGCTGCGAAAACATATGTAATAGTAGTGCAAATAGATCTTTGTTGAGGGAGTGTTTTGCATTGGACCTAGGGTTGATATAGTTAGAAGTGTAAGTAGTTTAGTGTTGATGAGGTGTTGTGCATTGAAGCTAGGATGTAGACTTGACAACTATTTAACACATGTTGTACCCAAGAGTCCAATCTTGGGTTAGCAAGGATCACTCTTGAAACAAATAGGCACACGCTTTTAATCATTCCCTATCATGAGTTAATAGATATGGGCATGATATTACAACATTGCTTTTATTCATCCCCTATATCATGAGTTAGTAGATATGGGCATGATATTACAA
Source organism: Lygodium microphyllum (assembly GCF_053477565.2). Lineage (NCBI taxonomy): Eukaryota > Viridiplantae > Streptophyta > Polypodiopsida > Schizaeales > Lygodiaceae > Lygodium > Lygodium microphyllum. The sequence goes on along the minus strand of NC_141148.1, from coordinate 83,001,967 downwards.
TAGTACATTTTGTATTACATAGAGAAAGGGACATGATGTTACAAGCGTACATTTTTTATACTACAAAGGGGGTTTATTATTGTTTGAAGTAGCACAAAGAGAAGGCAATAATGAACTATAGTAAAAATCTTGGTACAAAGAAAAAGAAAAAAATGAAGAGGGCTTTGAGGGGCTTTGAACTATCTCCCACATGCAATGTTAAAGATCATTTTAAAGAGAAAGGGTGAGCATGCAATTTGAAGGTATACCTTAACTATTAAAGTAGAACAAAAATGAGTTGGAATGAAGGAACTAGGTGGGTTTTATTTCCTTAAAGGAAGTGAAAAGAGGTTGAGCATGCAATCATTTTAAGGTATACATTGGGATGCAAAAGTACAACCACAATGAGGTGGAATGGGGGCATTAGGTGGGTTTTCTACCTCTAAGAAAGTGAAATTGCCATGGTTGTAGGGGAGACTAAAGCAAAGCACTTTGCATGGGTAAAAAAATGTAGGGGTTGGTATAATTATTTGAGAGTAGAACTATATGAATGGTGTATGTAAAAATCCTTTAAAATTTGATATAAAGATGGCTTTGTCCACCTATGTGCTTCCATTGTGAAGCTTAGATGGTGATCCAAAGAGAGGCACCATTCTCTCATCAATCTAGTTTAGGTTCTCAAGGAGAATCCTCACAATTTGTTGCTTACAATTTTGACCAAGTTTTTAAATACACTCTTTGTTGTTGAAGTATTGGATGCTTATTTCTTGGCTAAGTGAGTTGGTGTAGGCACAATTGGAGGGCTACAATTTTCCTTAATCCACTCTTGATTTGGAAGTAGTAGCTATTGGTTTAATGGATTTGGTATGGTTAGTAGGTGACTTGGATTAAGGGATGTATAAAAAGTGCCTACTAAGGAACATTGAAAGTAGATGTAATAGCAATTTGAGGATAACATTGACAATCTTTTAATGGTGCTAGTCCCAAAGGAGAAGGCTACAAAGGGATGACCAAAAACTTCAAGTCAAAGAGCTCATTGAAGTAATCAAACCAAGGTTGAAAGAGTCAATGGAGGTGAACTAGGGGACCTTGGAAAATATTAGAAAATCTTAGACACTAGAAATTTGCAAGTATAGGACATCTCTTTTCGATAGCTAAATATTATCACATCATGTTATAATGTACTTTTATTAAAGAGAGAGAGAAATTCAATCTCTCACAAATTGTAATATCTCTCAAAGCCATAGTTTTGTCTTTTTAATATTTATTCATCTATGCACAAAAGATTACATATTTGAGAAATCCTATGTATGTATGTATGTATAAAATGAATAGAAACTCTCATTCTTATGTGTGCAAGCTTTTGACTCTTGATTTTGCCTCCTCCTTCTTTATTATTATTATTATTCTTCTTCCTCCTCCTCCTCCTCCTCTTCTTCTTCTTCTTCACATTTTAATGCCATATGGTGTGTTTGAATTCCACCTTTGCTTGCTTGATTAGAGAAAGATCTTCAATTTTGAAATATATTTAAATAGGAAGGCCAAACAGAAATGGTGTGGATGAGTAGAGAATAGGATAAAGTAGGTTCTCTTTTATCTTGTTATCTATTAATACTCAAAATAATTCATAAGAGGACACATCTTAATTTGTTATGCAGCTAAGTATATTGAAATACATCCAATGCTTTGTTTTTCTTACATGGATTGAAGCATTTCATGTCATATTTTGCTTGTAGAGCACAAATAAAAGCATGAAAAGTTTGAGAATCACTTCAAACTATTATTTATGCTTCCTTGAACATTATTATTTGTGGTAGGAAAATTTCTTTTAACCAAGTTCATATGTAGTACAATCGAGTTGCTTAATGCCATCATTCATCTCAATGCATTGCTTTGACATAAAGTGGAAGGAATTTTGCATCACATTAACTACATCACATCATTGTTTCAACTAGTGGTTTTTGTGTCAATGTTTGAAGAGAGCAAGATCTGTCAGTAGTCTAAGCACCGAGACTGCTCGACTAGTTGAGGTCCTCATGTTGATTCTCAATATAATCACATTGAATGGAATTTGACATCACTTCAACTACTAGTTATCATACCTAAAAATAGATTTATTTTGTGGAAGTACTATGCCAGTTATCATGCCTAAAAATACATTTACTTCATGATCTTGGATCGAGAAGTTTCATGACCAACATCTAGAGGATAAAGATCACACACAATAGTAGCATTGGGGTTGTGAATTGACTCAATCTTCGATAACGAATTAATGTGACTCACCATCGACTCACCCTTAGATCACTTAGTTTGCTCTCATTGTGTACATACACCAATATGATATATGTATTTATATAAAAATTAGTTCTAGGTAGTTTGTCTAAAGTGTACATGATTGGGAAGGATGATTGTAGAGATAATATCTTTTTATTGAGGAATCATCTTTTAATGGGATGTTGTAATGAGATGTTAATGCATCATTGGCTATAGATTTTTGATTCAATAGACTCTCATTTTTTGCAGAATTTGGAGATACTAGCCACCAAAGGGTGGCATTAAGGTCACTTTTTGGCCTTTTAGCATGTAGAGAGAGTATGCACTCCACCAATGAGGAGAAGGCTTCTTTGATGGAATTTTTTTTCCAAAAATCATTTTTATATTCTTCAAAATCAAATTTGGCATTTTTGATATTTTTAGTTTTGTTGAAATGTTGGAAGGGCATGGTAACAGATTTTAGGCTTGGTGGCTCCAAGAAGACAACAAAGAAGTGCATGTGTAGCAAGTTTTCATACATAAGGAGCTTCACCTTGAGCCCATTACCTCTAATTTCTCTCTCCATAGACCCAACTATTGGTACATTTTGTTTGTTTATACTTTTTAGTATGAATGAAGGTTCGTGTTTCTTATTCATCTTGCAAGTGACAAGGCCATTTGATATTAATAGACTTGTATCCATCACACATCCAAGAGTGGCAGCTAGTAGAATGTGCACTAGATTTTTTGGATGTCATCCATGGATTTGTTATAGTGAAGAGCTTTAAAGGGGAGGACCAAAGTGACAGTAATTGAGAGGGGCATATTCTTTTATGACCATTTTTACATATCACCTTTCTCCAATGGGGAATGGGGAGGCTTGCCTACCTTCCCCTTCCAGATTTCAAGAGCAAGGAGTGGCTATTACCAGATTCTAGAATAAGCAAGAGTTACAGGTGAATAATATTTCACAAGGTGCAGAAATGCCTAAAGCCCCCAACATTTCAAGTAGTCAAAGAAAAAAACCCACTCTTATGCCTATAGCCATTTTCATGGACTTCTTCTCTAGCATTGAAGTCTGGACCTCAAGGACATGTTCATAGTGAAGCACCCAGATGTAGATAGTATCCTAGAGTTTGCAGATGCAGGTTGGGATACAAAGGTACAAGATGGAATCGCCTGCAAAGTGCAAGATTTTTTTGTCTGCAAGCACATGATTGCCACTCAAAACTTCATCATGGCATTTTTCTATAGAAGATGGCACCATGTTTGTGGAAAACTGGTGCCACTAGACTAAGACATGAGGGAGTTTTTTGGAAATTCATTATAAGATATTGATGTTTGGTTGGATGGTGAAATTTTGATCATTATGAAGGTAGGGTCAATGTGCACATTGCAAAAATTGAGGAGGAAGAACTTGCACAATGAAGACATCAAACTCCCTACTTCCTTTAGCTTCTATGTTGATGATAAAAAGGTGCATTGCTATTTGCATTGTTTATCTTGCTTTACATTCACATGATCAAAGGAGTTGTTTGCATCACTTTATCTCTAACTACTCTCTTGATGTTTGCCAAGTACCAATAAGAAAAGAAAAGAGCTCTCTGTGTAAATAGATAGCAAATAATGCTGCGCATTTGCATTACCATTAACAACTCGACAAAGCTATTTCTAGGACTGCATAGTTATAGGATAACATGCGTCTACTTGCAAGATTCAAGGAGATACACCTAAAATCAAGGCTTGGACAATGAAAGAAAAATACATGTCATCATCACCTAAGAATTCCATCTACACTCAATAAAAAAATTACACTGCAAAGGTCTTGAAGGCTAAGTTCAAGATTCTCCTCGAGGGTAGGGGCCGAATCTTCGAGAGGAGGATCGACCATGAGTGCATCTAGGTTATGTGCAAGGGTGACGAGGTTGTCCTCGGGGCCATCGTTGGGATGGGGGAGGTTGTGGCTAGGGCTTGGAGGGTTGATGTGCTTCCTCCATATCATGCCAAAGAGCTTCCAATCTCTGCAAACCCCTCTCCACCACTTGTAATCCACTCTCTACAGCTTGTCTCGATTCAACCCATTGACGAACTTCTTCCATGGCCTCCTCATAACCTCATGTGGTATCTTCTGCCTCTTTTAGAGCCCTTGTGTGCTTTTTGCTCGTACATCCTTTGCAATCTCTTTCTTAAGAACTCATCTCTCTACAACATCTCCTCCCTTGCGTTGCTTCTTGCAGATGCAAAAAATTGAATAGCATTGACTTTGAATTTCTTGACTTTAAACTCTGAATAGTTCCCTATATCAACAACATACCCCAAGGAAGAAATTAGAAATTGCGGGCTTTAACTCGCAAAATAAGATTACATCATAAAAAAGACTCACATTTGGAAGATCGTATATAACCTTCAAAAGGAGAAATGCATTGAGGCATGTCCTCCATCCACAACTGACATCTCCAAGGTCACGTTGTGGGATCAACACAATCCTTTATAAAAAGAACGCCCTCCATGATGTAGGCCACAAGTTTATGCCTAGCCATAGAGACACATGTGAGGTTAGTTTAAGGTCAACAACTTCAAAGAGCAGGAGCCAAATCTCAAAGGAGAGACATAGATACTTACCTATGCCATTGGGCACTTCCATGCTAGCCCCTTCTAGTAGTATTTTAAAAATAACAAATGTTTTGTTGCATTGTATAATATCACAATCTAGTGAGAGCTATTCAATCATCAAAGAAGATTAAATCACAAAAACATAGATAAAAGAACTAGGTCTACACAAACAAGCAATGCTATTTAATCAAGTACTTACTTTTGATGGTACGAAATGAAGATGCTTTGCACATCATCAGTCGAGATGTAACTCCACTGCTTCAAAGAAATTTTCCATGAGACCTTGTCATCTTGTAGGGGATGCCATAGTACCAAGTTAAGACAATAAAAGAATCTCTGGATCTGTGGTGGTAGCAATGATATTACATAGCTATCAAATGCAAGGGTCATGAAAATAGATTATTAAGGCCACATACCAACGAGATCAATGGTTGAGATGCTTGAAAAACAAACAGCTAAAACTTACTATTGGAGGGCAAGAAGGATGGAGTCAGTCAAAACTCCTCTTCATTAGGGTGAGTAGGAACTCCAATGTCCACCATGTCTAGCTCCACAACAACCTGTAGATGCCCTCTCAAAGGCACAACTACCCTAGCGAGGGCCACTACCTCCCCCATTGCCATCGAGTTGAGGACAAGGTTGACCTTGTTATGGAGGGTGAGCCCATCCTTTGTTAGAACTGATGGATATCAAGGAGCTGAAGTGGAGGCAGAGGTGCAAGAAGGTTCTAGTGAGGAGGGGGTAGTTGCAAGTTGGGACCCACACTCATCAAGGATGATTATGGGCAATGGGACTTGGCATGAAGGGACTCATCCTTAGGGGGTGCCTTACACTCATGCTTTCTCAACCTCCTTTGATCACACTTGATCTCTTGTACCTTGTGCATTTACTCTCATCTTGCTCCTACTTCAAGCTTGCTTGATCTCCCTTGCTCCCTCGATGTGGTAGATCAAGGAACCAACCCATCTAGTGATGGACACTAGCTCTTCACACAAGGTGCCATCCGACAATGCAGTAGGTGTGGACTACTTCTAACTTTATGCTATTTCTAATTCTATGTGTGCCAAGTGAGAGGTGCCTCCATGAATTTTTGAGGTTAGGGGATCCTCGTGCACTAATGCCACACATGGATCACTTGTTTTGGACCAAGGTGTGCATTGAACACCACACAGATTGACCCTCAAGTGCACTTGAATGCAATATGGGACACCACCAAGCAAGGGAGGCTTCTCCCTACACTTGAGAACTTCTACATTGCTTGGTTTTGACCCTCATATGTACTGAATGTAGTATGGGTCACCACCAAGCGATAGGAGCACCTCCCTAGGCTCAAGGGCTTCCACATTGCTTAGTGTTGTGTTGACTCTCATGTGCTCTTGAATGAAGTGTGGGTCACCATTAGGCAAGGTAGCTTCTACCTAGGCTAAAGAGATCTCGTATCACTTGGTTTTAACATCCTGCCCATTTGAATGCAGTATTGGTCATCGTCGAGCAAGGGAGGCTTCTCCCTCATGAAAGCTAGATGCAATCATTGAATCTCGGAAGTGGCCAAGAGTTAGGTGCATAATGGATATATTTAGGAGAGTAAGTAACTATTTTCTTCTTCATCATACTTTCTACCTTATTCTTTTCCTGTTTTTTAATGGGTTATTGTATTATGGTTACACAACCAAGTAGCAGTTTCATAGTTTTGACAGTCCAAAAGACATGCTGACATTAGATCTGAGAATTGAGAAAATCAGAATTCACACTAAACTTTCATCTTCACATCACAAACATTTCACTTTCTACATTGCTGCTTATCTCATGACACTCAGATATGAACTACACAAGGAATACGAATAGAGAAAATAAGACAACACAGGTTGGCAGACTGCATTTGCATCTTCCATTCAAAAATCCGCCATAGTTACATAATGATCCGCCTGAGCATACATGAAAACATAACTGAATCCCAGGCATGCTATGAAAAGATACAACCTTCCATTTTCAAGATTCCAAAAGTCATCAAAATTGACAAATGTCCAAAATAGACAAAAGACCATACATATTACTAAAATGAATTCTTCTAAGGTCTAGCCTAAACAATTATCTTGTTGAACTTTATAGATTGTGGGGCTAATATGGCATATGCAAATAACCATGCTATAGACAAGGACCCCAAGGGTCCTTGGACACACGACTCTAGTGATGTTAAGGAAGAGGTGCCTAGGGACCCTAAAGCAAGCAATGACTAGGGTGACACAAAAATGCATGCGAAAATACCCATTGAGCCTGATGTCTATAAAGTGCAAAAGGGGGATCTGGAAGAAGAGGAAGAGCCCGCTATGGTTCTTGTTTGTGGAGAGAAGAAGGGGGAGTTGGAAGGAGAGGAGAATCCCACTATGGTTCTTGTCTCTAGAGAGAAGAAGGGGGATCTAGAAGAAGAGGAAGAGCCCACTATGGTTCTTGTTTGTGGAGAGAAGAAGGGGGAGTTGGAAGGAGAGGAGAATCCTGCTATGGTTCTTGTTTATGGAGAGAAGAAGGGGGAGTTGGAAGGAGAGGAGAATCTTGCTATGGTTCTTGTCTCTAGAGAGCAGAAGGGGGAGTTGGAGGGAGAAGGGGAGCCCACTATGGTTCCTGAAAATGAGTAGATACTGGGTGAAAATAATATATAACTTAGCCACTTTTGAGTTCAACTATTTGTTTAGTCTCCTACACATACCTAATTTCTTAACTTATTTTGTAGCCCTAAGAGCTTGGTGGCTTGAAGAGGAGTCTACCCTAGAAAGTAAGCTTCTAGGTGATGTTCCTACAACCAAGGGTAGATTGATAATCTTTGATTTCAATGTGGTGCTCTTGAAGGAATCAACAGAACCTTTTAAACAAGACTTGCTATTGGAGGGGTCCAAACCAATCTGGGTTAGTGAGGATTGTTACTGTGTATGATGAGGCCTAGAGCCAAATAGTTCCTACTATCATTGGGGACCCAAGTAAGCCTCATGGTTTGGAGTTGTTGTGACAAGACAAATTTGATGCAGATTTTGTTTGCATGCTTCCCCTACACATTGGCAAATGATAAAATTCTTATAGGTAAAGCTACTTGGAGGCTATCGGTATTTCTATGTCATTTTATAGTCTTCTTATTGATTAAGTCATACCTTCCTATTTCTATATGAGTAGATGTATTCTCTCAGGAAGATTGTGAAGTGTGGCAAAAGAGTTTTTGCCAAATTCCTCATGTTGATGAGCAACATTGGAAGAAGCCTGTGTTATTAAAGAGCTTGCAAAAAGTGTGGGAAAAACACCCTTGGTTCAACGTCAGCAACACCATACTCATGGAGATTATTGCTACAAGTCTTTAAAGAATGAATATGAAAATTATTTAGCTGTCTGTTCCTATGTGCCAAAGTTTGAGTCCCGTAGGAGTCCATCATGGCTTCAAGGGTGGATTGAAGATCTCTGCCCACTAGTCTTTAGTAGGAAATGTCCCACGTATGACGTCGAAGATGACTTGTCTCTAGGGGTGACAAATTACTTCATTCAAAAGAGGGCTATTTGTATCGATCTGAAAGGCCAAATGTATCTCTTCCTTGGTCAACATTGGCCAAGATGCTAGTTGCCAAATCCAACCAAGTCTTTAGTTCATGTACATCCTCTACGTTTTTGGAAGGTACATTATAGATAGCATGTTGATAGAACTCTTGTTGTAGCAAAAGTTCTAGGTTGTATGTTGTTGCATGGAGTTTAGAACTAACTTTCCCTATGAAGAGTGTGCAAAGCATGTAGTCAATCATTATAATATTTCCTCATAGGTTCTAGTGGCTTCTTCCTCCATTCGATAGATTGTAGTATTTAGACTCATCCCAATTGTATTGTAATCTCGTGAAGGCTACCTTCATTTGTGCTTGAGTCTAATGAGCTGATATCCTTATCTTTTTCTTATCTGGCTAAACCATAAGATCTATGATGTAGGCATAGTTAATTTTGTTCCTTTTTCTCATAACCTCAACTTCTTACAACTTATGTGGTGATGTGATGTTGTGGGTGGTGATATGTGGTGGTCTTCGAGCTTTTATAAATGTCAATGTTGATTATGGTATTGTAATATGCACTACAAGAACTATCAGATAGCACGAGATAATTAGAGAATAAAAAAGCCTCATTCTCCATGTAGACACCAGATTTTATGTTGTGTTTATGTGGTCCCTTGATGTTGTAGGTGTGGCAATAGGTGGTGATCTTTGGGCTTTTAAAAATGTCAATGTTGACTATAGTATCTTGGGGAGTTATGTTGAGAAGGTGACCATCGTGTTGATATGGCCCATTATCACTTGGTGGTGACCTTTGTATGTTGTGAATCCCCCATGGGTCACCACCAAGCAAGAAAGCTCCATCATTGTAGTGGAGTTCCCTCCTATCACTTTGATGGTGACCCTTGTAGGTGGGGAGGGTGAGAACCACAAGTGCCAAGTGTGATATGATGTTGCAGGTGGCTATAGGTGGTAATCTCTAGGTTTTTAAAAATCTCAATGTTGATTATGGTATCTTGGGGAATTATGTTGAGGAGGTGACCATCGTGTTGATATGGCTTGTTATTGCTTGGTGGTGACCTTTGTGTGTTACAAACACCCCATGGGTCACCATCTAGTGAGAGATGTTGAGAAATGTGCAATCACATCCACCAAAGCCTCTTTGTTTGGAACACACAAGGCAAAGAAATAGATTGCAAATAAAGCCTTAGACTAGGTCATGTATGCATGGTTTATTAAAACCACAGTTGGTGAATACCATGGTCACTTTCCACCTATCTCCACCTACCAATACCACCTACTATAAGCCTATAAAAGGCACTCATCCCCACACTCATTCTATAAGTCATTATCAATCAGTTGTACTTGCATTATGCTTGGATAATATTAGTTGTTCTTCTTTGTCAATGCTTCTACCTCATTATGATTGTTTATTTTCTAATTAGTGATCCTCCATAGCATGTATTGTCAATATCTTAACATGGTATCAGAGTGGGTTTTAAGTTAGTGAGTCATCAGGCCACTAATTGAGTCATTCTAGTTTGAATTTCTGGCTCCCTCCACTTTTCCATGAATCTCTCACCTACCTCCATAGCTACCCACCTTCAGTGGAGGACTTGAATCTCCCTCTCCAGGCCATTTTAGCTAATGGTTTCTTCTAGATAAATACTCCTTGACTCAGGGCACTCCTGCCCATCACATCAAACCCTGACATTGGTGGTTCTAATGTCTAGCATTGCATGGAATCTCAGTCGCATGCCAGTTTGTGGCCTCTGTCATTTGTATGGTTCAGTCTGCTTGCATACGTCGCGGTATTGATGAGAATCATAGGGATTTGATAGCTTATCTCTTAAGCTTCATTTCTATAAAGAAAGTTTTGAAAATGATCAAGTATTCAGTTCATAGGAGCTGAAAAAACTAGGTTGCCCCTAGAAACCCTAATGCAGACTCCATAGCCATTAACCTCAAAATTTTTATTCATTTTCCTACTTCCTTTGGCTCAATAATGTCACTGATTCTCTGATCTACTACACCACTGATTTCCTAGCTAAATTACCATTTTGAATTAGCAAGAAGAAGATTCAACATCAAGTGTGAACTACATTGTATCTCTTAATACTAGTGTCGATTAACATTAATCCTCTTGTGTCCTTCGACACACTCAAATTCAACACTTCTACTAGACTACTCTCAGTTTTTTTTTGCAACTCCAACATCAAATCAAGGAGGGGAAGACTCAGACTTACAAGATCTTGAAGATTCCAAGTTCAAGGGCATCATAGTCACCAAATCACTTAGTATCTCTTGATACTAATCAGCTAGTGCTTCTTGGCACTTGTGCTCAACTGAAATTTGAATTTTTTGGAGCTGATTTGCTGTTGATCTTGCAATATAAACATGGGCAAGGACTCATCGAAATCCTGATTCAATGGTGTTGGATTCCATACATGGCAAACTAAACTGATCCTAATGAAGAAAGGCTTGTGGTCAATCATAATTGGTCAAGAAAAGAAACCAAGGGAAGCTGCACTTTCAGTCATATGTGATAAAAATGATGATAAGGCTCAATCTATTATCAAGCTCAAATTTGATGATAGCTATATTCATCATGTTGATGACTGTGAAGCCTCTTACGTGACATGGGATCGATTAGAAACCCTGTTTGGAGCTCATTCACAATCCTCCAAATATGGCTTACTGATTGAATTTTTTAGGCTTGACATGCAAAGTAATACCTCACTTACAACTCATTTGAATTATATGGAAAGCTTGTTGACACAACTTGCAGGAATCAACTTGAAGATGGATGAAGACATTTGCATTGGAGTGCTTCTCAAGAGCCTTCCACATGAGTTTGATAATGTGTCTACCACATTAATCAACATGCCAAAGCTGAAACTCGTGGACATCAAAGCCTCTCTCCTAGAAGAGGAAAAGAAGATCAAAACAAGGGAAAGAAATAAGCATCCCAAGAGGAGACCAACAACTCCTCTATGTGAAAGGGAAGAAGAGCGTAGTCTGTGATTTTTGTAAGAAAACTGGGCATATTGAGAAATTTTGCTATACTAAGGAAAGGTCTCAACGAGCATATCTTGCTACAGTCAAAGAAGATGAAGACAACATTGAAGAAGAAGGAGAAGAAGAACCAAGAACAAAAGGATAGGACTCACCAGTCCCTCTTTTGTAGCTCATTTTCTAATAGACTTTTTTAAAAGGTTAAAAATGTGGACTTGTCTAATGTTCCCACCATAAGCTCCTATACTCCTCATGTAACCTCTGCACACTATAACCTCTACACACTTAGTGAGGCCTTCTAATAGCCTCTAGCTTTGTATGGTTGTCTTTGTTTCTTCCATGTCTACACTTAGCAAGGTTCTACTCACGACAGCCTCTGTATACTCAGTGTCTTTTCCGGTTGAGATTGAGGAGGGGTGTTGAGAAATGTGCAATCATATCCACCAAAGCCACTTTGTTTGGAACAAACAAGGCAAAGAAATAGATTGCAAATAAGGCCTTAGACTAGGTCATGTATGCATGGTTTATTAAAACCACAGTTGGTGAATACCATGGTCACTTTCCACCTATCTCCACCTACCAATACCACCTATTGTAAGCCTACCAATACCACCTACTGTAAGCCTATAAAAAGCACTCATCCCCACACTCATTCTATCAGTCATTATCAATCAGTTGTACTTGCATTATGCTTGGATAATATTCGTTGTTCTTCTTTGTCAATGCTTTTGCCTCATTATGGTCGTTTATTTGCTAATCAGTGATCCTCCATAACATACATTCTCAATATTTTAACAAGAGAGCTCCATCACAACAGTGGAGTTCCCTTATATTACTTGGTGGTGGCCCTTGTGGTGGGTGGCGAGGGTGAGAGCTATAAGTGCCAAGTGTGATAAGATGTTGTGGGTAGTGATCTCCAGGCTTTTAAAAATGTCAACGTCGACTGTGGTATCTTAGGGAATCATATTGAGGAGGTCACCATCATGCATGGAGGGCTTCAAATGGGTCACCACCATGCAAAGGAGACACCTCCCAAGGGAGTTGTAGCCTGTTATTGCTTGGTTGTATCCTCTGTGTGTGGTATGAACTCTGCACGGGTCACCACCAATTGAGAGAGCCCCATCCCAGAGGTGAAGTTCCCTCCTATCGCTTGGATGTGACCCTCGTGTAGGGAGGCTAGTGTGAGAACCACACAATGCCAAGTGTGGTTATAACAACATTCAATCCTAGTATTAGATAGTAGCCCTTTGTTATAGAACCCAACATAACTTTAGTACTATATTTTGAGATCAAATGTCTATTCTAGGATCAAGAAGAGTGCACAAGGAAAATATGGCACAATGTCTAGGTTTTAAAACATAAGGTGATGGAAGGAGACAAAAGAACGCTAAGTGCATTATATCAATGATAGCGTTGTTGCACTAGTTATAGTTTGCAAGCACCAAGCTTGCAATGACCACAAGGGTGCTTCCTCCCTACCTCAAAAAAGAGCTTTAAGAAGGTACAATCACTTGGAGATTTTTCCATCGCACCAACCATCTCTAGATCATCATCTACCTTGGTAACTCCTCCAGTATTACCATCTAGGCTATCAACTGTACCCTCGACTGTCCTTATGTCCACACTTGCTCCCTCAGCATGTCTCTTCACTGACCTCACTCTGTAGCCTTGTCCACCACCTTTCTGCAATGACTGTTAGGAACCATGCCCTCCATGGCATCAATAGTATCTGGGTCCCCCCCGATCCCAATGGGATGTGGCATCGCCTCATCACTCGAAGAGTCTTTATTAGCCCTAGTGTGCTCCATATCTAGCATGCCATCCTTGTTGTTCTTAGGTTCACCAGCACCAACTCTCAGGTCTAGGTCCCGTGGGACATCTCTCACCTTCTCTATACTAGACGACTCCTAAAATATGGGACAGATTTTATCGGCTTTGACGGCCCGTCATATTTTACATTCTACAATCTTTCCATCTTCAATAACCTTAGCCACATGTTCCTGGTCTTTGCAAAGTAACCGCAGGCAATCCCAAATGCACGAGCACATTGTAAAAGAGCGCAGGGCTCTCTGTCGTGCAAGTTGTAAAGAATGAGAGGCAGGGTTAAGGCCAATGCTAATAGAAAGGAGGAGGAAAGAGAATAGAGGAATAGAAAAAGGTTAGACCAAAAAAGGGGATGGCTGCCCAAGATGGGAATAGGGCATGTATAAAAGTCAAAAAATGAATGAAGAAGTTCATTCTTGGTATGTGGCCAAACTCGTTCTCTCCTTGCTTCTTGATCTTGCTTCCTACTTGTGCATGAGAGAGGGTGAGAGAGAGTGTGAGAGAGGGAGAGAGAGTGTGTGTATGAGAGTGAGGGACTGTGGAGAAGCTTTTCTTCTCTCTTCATCATCATCTTCTTCTCTTCTCCTTTCTTGCATGCATGGATATGAAGGTCAAAGCTTGGAGCTAGGAGATGGAGCTTGCTTGAGAGCACATCTTGGATTGTGGAGCTATTGGCAGATTCCTGGGAGGAGGCAACTCGATTGGATTCAAAGGTAAGTTCACTATATTTGTATGTGGAAGAGTATGCACGACTATGTGAGAGGTAGCCATAGCTCTCGACTTGAAACACTTGAAGCAATAAGCAGTCCATGGGTCTTGGCGGTTTGCTTGTAAGAGTGGCAAAATTTGGGTTCCATTTTTAGGACCAACAGATTCAAGCTTGAGTTACATGCTCCAAACCAAGTGGTAAAGTAGGAGTTTGTATTTGAAACAACACTTGGTTTTAGGTAGGAAGTGAGGAAGTCGGAGGCCATTCGATCTCTCTTGTGGATTAGTTTAGGTTTAGAAAGCTTTCTGTGCATTGGTTAGAGTAGAATAAGTGTATTTTGATCAGATTTGAGACATGAAGGTTTAGAAAATAAGGAAAAAGAAGAAAAAGATAAGTCTCTGTATATCCAGGAAATAGGGGCTTTGTATATCCAGGAAATAGGGGCATAGAGAAATAAATGAGAAATATTTTTGATGGCTGAGAAGGAAAATAGAGTATAAGGGGAGAAAAAGAGAACATTAAAGGTGAAAAGGGGATAAATAGAGCTCATTTGCACAATGTGAGATTGAGAGAGAGACAAAGAGCTATAGGTCCAAAGGCACAACAACATTAGCAATCCTTGGCATTGTCACATTCGGGCACTCTAGGTATACCCCCTGAGTCTCCCTTGATGAGTGTTGCATTGAGTCAAAACCCCAGGTGCATTAAATAATTAAAATCAATATTTATGTCATTCAACACTTTTCTTGCACCGCTCAAATGGTGACCACAGGCCTTGGATGATTGAATTCCCGTCGGGCTCGAATGTCCAAGCCACTTAAGTCCACTCAGACATCCAACTCAGTCCACTCGGACTTGGACCAATTTTCAAGCCTCAGATGGACAAACCTCGGCCTTGGACGGTTGACTAGGACACTCAGACGGATACCCCTCTCGTTCAAGTCTGAGTCGCTTGACCACTCGGACAATCACTTTTCTCTAGGATTCCACTAGGATGCTCGAGTTTGGGACTCTAATTTTGACCATTTTTTGCCACTCTAAGACCTATTAGGGCCTATAGCACTATTGAGCAACTTGAGTGGGGATCCAGACCAGTAGATGAGACCATAGAGCATTTGTACTCAAAACTTTAACCTAGCAATCCAGTAGTGCGTGACTGAAATAACTGACCACTGATCGCTTACCCTTGATAGAGACCTAAGTTGATCATCTTGACCCATGGCGAAGAATGTGAACCACTGCTAGAGGACGCTCCAGGTCCACTAATATCTTGTGACTGCTGCTGTGAATTCTGTGCAGCATTACCATTTTGTGCATCTACATTATCAAACACATTTACTGGTTTATACCAGCTACTCATCTCATCAAAAACAACATCTCTACTCACTGTAAACTTACGAGTAGAAGGGTTATAGCATCTATACCATTTTTACTGCAGAGAGTAACCAATAAAGATGCACTTCTCAGCTTTTGGATCCAACTTGGATCTCAACTCATCTGGCACATGAACATAGGCAATGCAACCAAAAATTTTCAAATGAGAAATATCTGGTTTCCTACCAGTATACCTCTCCTCTGGAGTCATCCCATGTATTGCTATAGTGGGAGTCCTGTTCATTATGTAGACTGCTGTAGCAACTGCTTCAGCCCAGTAAAAATCAGGCAAGTCTTTTTCGTTGAGCATGGCACGAGATACCTCTCCAATATGCCTGTTTTTCCTTTCTGCAATTCCATTTTGTTGTGGGGTATGACTGCATGAATATTGCTGCTTTATGCCATGCTCCTACAGGAACCTTGCAAACTCATTTGAGAGGTACTCTCTCCCTCCATCTGACCTTAGGCATTTTATTTGCAGGCCTGTTTCTTTTTCAACCATAGCTTTAAGAGTTTTGAAATGCCCAAAAACTTCACTTTTCTTTTTCATAAAATACATCCAAACTTTTCTGCTATAGTCATCAATAAAAGTGACAAAATAATGGCAGCCTCCAAGAGATGCAGCTTTAGTAGTCCACACATCAGAGTGGATTAATTCCAATGGCTTCTTACTCTCTTGAACATGTCTAGGAAATGGTTTCCTTGCCTGTTTTCCAAATTGACAGGCTTCACATACCTTATGCATTTGTGCAACCTTGAATTTAGGCAATCCTGCAACAATATTTTGGGCCTGCATTGATTTAAGTTGCTGTGCATTAACATGACCAAAACATTTATGCCAGATATCGATATCTGCAACTACACCGGTCCCATGTGCAAACATTGCTGCACTCAATTCAAGCATGTCTGCATCCAACGTAAACATTCTGCCCTTCTTCTTTCCTTTTGCTATCAAGCGACCTTTATTTTTCATATCCTCAACAAAGCATCCATGAGAATTAAATCGGACCTGCAAGCCCTGCTCAACCATTTGACCAACAGAAACTAGGTTCTTGGTGATATTCGGGACATGAAATACACCTGACAGGTATTTCTTTTTCCCATTCTGCATAGACAAAGGAATTTTTCCAATCTACACAATAGGATGTGCAGTATCATCACCAGTCTCCAAAATCCTGGTTTTTCCATTTTCCTTGCATTCTGAATCCATTCTGCATGACCTGTCATGTGGTTTGATGCACCTGAGTCAACATACCACACATCCTTGCTTTCTTCTGCACTTGTCACAGAATTGGTCATGTGCTGCACCATAAACAAATGCTCATTTCTGTCATCACCCTGTCTACTAGAAGATGCATAATTTTCTTGTTGCAATTTTCCATTCATGATGTCATTCTGCTTTTTATAGCAGTCTTTAGCCATATGACCCATTTTACCACGGTAGTAGCATTCAACATTGCTGTTTGCATTTTGGCCTCTTTGCCATCCACCACGACCTCTTTGGCTCCCCTTGCCTCTAGAGTTACCACGTCCTCCTCCATAGGACTGGTTTTCTTGAGTTTGTTGCATATTCTGATTTCTACCACGGCCTCCAGATCAGTCTCCTCTACCTCTGCCTCTACCTCTTCTAGCATTTGAGTAGAAGACAACTTCTTTTGAAGTTCCTCCTGAAGAAGATGCACCACCATTTCTCTGCTCCTCAGAAATTAGAAGAGCAATCAACTCCTCAAAATCAGGAAATCTTTCATGGACGGAAATTGATGTTCGGAACTGTGCATAATCCTTTCCTAGACCATTCAAGGTCACAGAAACTAAATCATCATCTTCCACTGGCGACCCAATGGAAGCAAGTGCATCTACAATCTTCTTCACCTTCATGTGGTAGTCATTGATACTCATACTTTCTCTTTGCACATTGTGCAAATCTTGCTTGAGCTGCATTTTCCTGGCTTGCGTATTTGTGCTATACATTTTTGACAAAGTATCCCATGCCTCCTTTGGCGTACTTGCATCTTGAATATGCACAATCATAGAGTCTGAAATGCTGATAGAAAGCCAATACATAACTTTCCTGGCTCTCTCATGCCATGCTTTAAATGCCTGCATTTGCTGTTGATTGGGAACATCAGGAAGAACTGGTTCTTCTTCATTTCCTGCAACGAATTCCCAATATCCTTTTCCCATAAGGAAATTCGTCATTCTAAACTTCCATGCTTGGAAGTTCTTCTTGTCAAGCTTTTCAGTGACAATCTGTGAAAGAGAGTCAGACGCCATTACAGAACATTGCAAAAAGTTCTGTCACTGCAAAGAACACAGCTTTAGCCTCACAAGGGTAAATCTGCAAAACTGACGAAAGTGGTATTTGACCACACAATCACTTCCTAGTGACGATTTTGCATCAACATGCAACAAGGATGATTCTGTAACTCCCAATGTCTCTGCGCACAGGCATACGATGCAATTTCTACAGTAACTTTTCACCGACCTGTAGAACAGTGGTCGCACAGCATAAAATAGGGCCTTTTCCTGAGTGCGTGCAGAAAACTTCCGCCTCCAAAACAGGCCCCGAAATGGCCTCAAATAAAAAAAACAGAGCAACCTAAGGCTAAAGCCCTTTCCCGCAGCATATACTGCCCTCTTACTACACCGCGAAGGGCATCTCAATCTAAGACAATGCACTCTTACACTTTCCGGCTGTGCTACCTTTGCAGAGACTTGCTCCCAAACCAGAAAAATGAAAGCAACACTGGTCTTCTTACCAGAACACTGCAAACTTGGCTTGCTTTCTTGAGCTCCTTACCACGAACAAGGCTCTGATACCATGTCAAGATTGTGGGAGAGAAGGAAGGAGTCTCACTTGTAGCTTTCTTGCTTGCACAATGGGGGAATACACACAAGGGTGGAGGCTGAAAACAGTTTTCCTCTTCTTAGTTGTATAAGCCAAAAAGAACTCTAGTACAAAGAAATAGAAGAACCCTATATATGGGTCTCAAACCAAACTCAACTAACTAAGGTGGCATACTAACTGAGCCACGAACTAGAGTAGATAAGGATAGCTGTCATCTAGCTATTATTCATGGGCAGTGTACCAACCGCATCTACAGCTAACAAGTCGGTGACATAAATGCACAATGGTCACCCTGGCATATCACGAGTGGAGCTCGATATCTCAACACTACTCACAAAGCAATTGTTGGACAAGACCATGAAGATACCCATAGTGACCAAGAAACTTGATAAATATCAAGCAGGGACTGCCTCCTACAGCTTTGTTGAGCAGTTTGAGCACATGTGCGAGGCTAACAACCTCATGGACCCCACTCAACAAGCACAAGTATTTGATCTTTGCTTGGGAGATAAGGGATAAGCTTGGTTTATCAGTCTAGATAATACTGAATGCAATAACTTCACCCATCTAAAGGATCTCTTAATTAAGAGATTTTGTAAGGCAAGATACTCCAATAACCTCATTGGTAAGCTGATGAATGTCAGCCAAAAAGACAAAGAGGATATGTGAGAATACATCACACATGTGAAGAGTCTCTACAAGAGGATAGCTACAGTTGAGTGACCCAATGAGAGAGTGGTCTCCACTGTATTCATTAACAAGATTCGCAATGAAGAACTCTATAAGGCCTTAGCGAGCAACTTGAACTTGCTAAGGGATGTACTTGCAAGAGTCTTTGAGGAGGCCATAGGAGTGGATTACTTGCTCAGAGCTAGAAGCTCTAGGGCTACACTGTCGCAGCACATAGGTTTGAAGGTCACCACAGGGGTTTGGCAAGAAAATTAGACAAGATAGATGGAGATGTGTCTTCAAGAGATAAGTAGATTACAGTGGATGTTTAAAGGTTCAAGAGGTACTTCACGGTCAATCATAGGGGTTTGAGAGAGAAGAATGTATGGGGGTTCAAGAGTTTAGACTCCGGAGATGGTAGAGATAAGAGAAGGGTTCAAGGTTTCAAGCCAAGTTCTTGAAGATGTTAACAGAGCTTCCAACTGCATGTTCTTAGCAAAGATCACAAGAGTATTATCTCATAAGTTCGAACTCAAATCATGCTTGTTTTCTTGACTGTGAGAGCAATCACAAATTGTAAAATCAAGTACAATATGCTGTCATGTATCATAAACAACTTTGTATCCCATCATTCAAACATGATGCCATAGCATGAATCAACTTTGCATGATTACATTCAATGTAGACTATTAGAGACAAAAGCTTTTACAAGGCTTGTAGGGCAAAGAGACTTGCTTCAAGAGAGCTTCAAATTGAGTTCCTGATAAGAATAAGTTACCACAGCCAAGAAATAAGAGAAAAAGCTCCTCTTAATTAAACTCAAAGCATCTATGAATGATCTACAAACATTGCCCTACCATAGGGGCGCATAATACTTGCATATTTTGACAAGATGTCTTCTGTAGAGTAAGAAATGAATTAAAAGAACACTACTGTAGCTAATTCTCTGAATATGACTAAAGATATCAACCCCAAATCAGCCCACAAAAGAGAAGGGGTTCAAAGAAATAGAAGATGTAAAAGAATACTCACAGCAAGAAATAGAAAAATGCATAAGAATACTGACAAAGATGAAGCCTGTCAGTTTATTCCTGCATTATGAGAAGATAAAACTCTTGTGAACAAAAACGTGTATAAAATAATACCTCCTCTATGCTACGCAGATCACCAATTTGATGCTTCCATTGGCTTCGAAAGGGGGGTAAAATACCAAGACACCTGGCCAGAATTCATCTAGATTGCTCATTCTTCATCTCCCACTTTGGAGTGTTGTTCTTCATCTCCTACTTTGGAGTGTTGTTCACTGCTTGAAAATAGTAATTGCGCGTCGCGCAATTTTGTCAATATCTCTTTTTACATAAAATCCTCTCAAATTAGCTGAAAGCTACATGCTTTCTTTTACATGTTATCATAATCTAGAAGTTTTCTATAGTTTTATGGATTTTTACAATAGATAATATCTAAAATATCAAAAATTGGCTAAAACTTGCCCAAAAATCTAATATTTTTGAACCATGGACACTAACACTAATGTCTAAAATAGCATTGGCTCTCTAAATCAATAAGAAAGCCACACTCTAGATTTTTTTACATGGTGTACATGTAGCGGCACGACATCCACCCCCTCCTAACCTGCACATCCTTTGGCATGTGCCAAAGTTTTACGGATTTGCAGTGTCAGAAGAAGTATCTTCTGCCATGTCAATGTCTTCATCTTTTGCCTCTTCTTCTTCCTCTATGTCTTCATGCTCTTGAATTATATCCAAGTCTTCTAACTTATATGTTGAACTTTCTCTTTGTTTGAAGAGCTTGGTTCTTCAGCTACAGGTATCTTTGTGTTGGTCCCATTCAATCTAGCCAATGAATATGTGGCATTGTCATGAATGACCTTTACTATATACGGGCCAAACCAATGCTTTACCGTCTTCCTAGAAGCACTGTATTGATTATCTACGCTGTTGTCATAAACAAGCACCTAGTCATTTTATTGGATAGCTCTTGGGCAAAGTCGATGTTGCCTATCAAATCTTCTTTTGTTTTTTAGTCTTGCTATTTTTAACTTCTTAATAGCTGCTTGAACATCTTCAGGCCTTCTAGCTGCCATATGCGAAAAGTCAACAACTCTTCTCTAGTGATGCCTTCCTCCCAAGGTAGAAGACTCCATGTGAGAATAGATTCTTCAATTGGCATAATTAGTTGTTGTCCATGCATAAGTTCAGCTGGCATATAGCCAGTCACTGGACTGTGACTAGTCCGGTTAGCCCATAATGCAAAAGGTAGAATTTTGGGCCATTCTTTGATCTTTCCTCTACAAGACTTTGCTAGAGCTTTGAGAATAAGTTGATGTCCTCTCTCACTCTTTCCATTGCCTTCAGGATTGTAGGCTGATGTCAAAGCCAACTTGATACCCAATTGAGAAAAATATACTTCTTCAAGCAAAAAGCAAAAAACAGCTTGAGTGGTCTTGGTTGTTAAAGCTTTACCTTCAACTTGATTGGTTAGATCTTCAGGCATGGTTACAAGATCAATAACCTATCTATAATGTATAGACAAGGGATAAGTCAGTTATAACCCATCTCGATGCTTGACCATAGAATACATTTGATGCACATAACAGGTTTCAACAAAATGTGCTAAGTCCCTATACATGTTTTGCCACCAATATTTTTCCTTGACTTTACTAAAGGTTCCCCATATGCCTCTATGGCCAGCCCACAGGCTTTCATGAAATTCCTTCATTACTTGTTGTTGCAATCTTTTGTTACCTAAACTTGGACAGGCGCTTTCTTCTTCTTTGGGTTCTTCCATAGATGTCCTTCTTTAAGAAAAAAGCCATAAGCTTTCCTCTTAATATGCTTGAACTCTTCATCAGTCCAAGAATCCTACTTCTTCATTGTGCTCAAATATTGGTCGAGAATATTCTTCAAGGAAATGAACTAGAACTTGAGCAATGCAATGAGCATGCTGGCTTCTAGTTGACCACCCTTCTTCCATAGATAAATCTTTGATCTTTGTTGATGTATGCTGATTTACAGAAGTACCCTTTCCTGTTCTTAATGTACTTAATGCTATATCATTAAAAAGATCAGCTTCACCTACAAGATTTAGATTTGGGTTTGTATATGCAGCAACTGAAAAGGTACTTTCAGCAGCCATGAAATGAAATTCAACAAGTATAGATTCTTCAGCTTCATCTTCTTCCATAAGCTCTTATTCATTGTCATATCTTGCACATGATAGCATGTTAGCAACTGGATTCGCCTTTCCTGCAATATGCTTTAATTCAGGGTTGAGAAATTTAATATATGCAATCCATCTTAGCATAGCAATGTTGGGTGTGAAAGGGAAGTAGAACCCAAGAGGAAGAAGCTTGGCAATGAGAGCTATGGTGGATGGAGAGCAAGAGCGAGAGAGAGAGAGAGAGAGACTCAAAAGTGGGAACTCCAAAAACCACAATGTGTGGCCGAGCCTTCCTTTATTCAAATTGTCACTAAAAGAATAAAGAATAAGTGACTGTGATGGCCACCCGCCACATGCAGTGTGCAGTGGCGGGTACTGTCAGTGTAGTAATACACGGGTGGCTAGGCGGAGGCACCTTTACTCCCAACAACCTCCCACTTAAAGGCGAATCTGCCCCAGTGAGAGAGAAAACAAAAGAAAATATAGTCATCAAGTGCATAGTAGTCGTTGTAGAGGGACAACCCCCGTGATAATATTCAGCCTACTTTGACTGCGGGGTGTATTCCAACCAGTAGTAGATCTTTGCTCACCTTGAATCACATGGAATGGTTGTGATGAACTGGGGCATGATTGGTCCCCGAAAGGGGAGATCGGAAGCAGAGGGAAACCTTGTAGAAAGGGACGGTGCCTCATATACACCCTCAAAGGTGTTGGTCAGGGCTTCCCATGGCGGTCATGAGGACTACCTACCCTCTACCCAGAGGTGGGAATGGTCACACAGCTTCTAGACGTGTGGTGAGAGGAGGACCCTAGGAGCTCAGCTTATCAAATCCAAAATTTTCTCCCCACACTTGGGTATCAATGCTTGTGTGTGCGCGCTCGCTTGGGTATTATTTATTCACAATCACAAAACACATTGTTCATTTATGTACAATTTATGCATCCATGTTGCTTCGTGAGGATAAAAACCAATTGTAGAACTCAGGATTATACTGGAGTGTGGCACAGCCATCCAGTACTCATGGAAGCTTACTCAATAGCAATAGATATTTTGCAACATCGAGTAACATGGTACCTTGTCTGAGCCTACTCGCAACATGTAGCTCCTCCTCAGTGAGAGTCTTATCAACCAAAGTGTTTTCTTGGCTAGTTCCAGCTAAGTCCTTACCCGTAACGGCAGTCAGGACTCGAAAGGAAGTTGGTGCCACATAGGTTGGGTCTCTTTGAGACCGCCATTTGGCCAACTGCTCCTCTGAGACTGTGGGCTCACAATCGACCATTGTAACACGGTTTTCAAAACAATGCTTTTTGAATTGACTTCGACCCTTTGATTGGCACTTTAGTTCCTCTATCTCTAAAAGATTTGGTTGGCACATCACATCATTGAATGTCACAGTCAAGCATAAGTTGTCGGCTTCCTTGTTAGAGATAAGTTGCATGCACTTATGTAAGAGCTTGTCATAGTGCTCATCAATATATTCTCACTCTTCCCAGGATAGAGGAAATGGCAAGTATTCCTTAAGCTGCTCCTTAGGGAGTGCACCTACGTCTGCAAGGACGTAGACACGTGCGAATACTTTGAGCTTAGCATCCAACTCAGTTAAGCATTCTGCGAAACTTGTATGTTCAATGAGGACTTGCTCGGTAGCTATCTCATGCAAGGTTCTAGGAATTTCCCTAGACTTTAGTATAGCTGGAGGCTCAAGCCTAGATAAGCAAGATTGCTAGGATTGCTTATGCCCTCAGGGTTTCCACGTTTCTCCTGAGGCCTTGCTGCTATTGTGTCATGGTTCTCCTTGGATGTGACCAGTATAGTCTTATCACCCTATTGTGACAGTGTTGTATCCACTCTTGATTGGTCAAGGCAAGTTCTGTTGTCAGTGGATTGAGTGTTGCAGGCAACTGTTGATGGTAATGATTGCTTTGACTTCTCAGAACACATGTGAGTGTCTGAGGTCTCACCGCTGCTAGGAGAGATGCCGATGGGTTCATTGGTGGATGGACTTGACGTTTTATTCCTCAGCTCTTCAATGCTCTTGGTCTTGATCTTCTTGGCATTTGCCGCCACTTGCAACTTCCGTTGTTGTTTTCCTTGTTTCACCCCCTTTCTCTTAGGGAATTGAGGTGTATCCCTTGAAGTCTTAGGACCTTGAATTAGTTTAATCGTTGATGTGCTTGGTTGGGCATCGGTATTCTCTTTCTCTATTGTGTCCTTATGTAACATAGCTGCGGCCTGTTGAGTAGCCTTGTGAGGTTGTGATGGTATGACTGCCGCTCCTCTTGGGAAGTTTAGCTCCTTAGTTAATTCTCCTTTGTTTAGCTCCTCCTCCGATTCCTGATTGGAACTGGTAGTCGCCAGTTCAGTGGATGTTGTTGGTGGATTGCAGTGCCAAGTCCTTAGATAGATTAGAAGTGGTCGTGTCTTTTGTTGCCCTTTGAGCATTCACTTGTGCAGATTGAGCTAGTCACAATGGATTGCATAAGCATACCCTTAGGCTGAGAAGTAAGGGTGGTGTCATGTCCCACCTCTTGGACATTTGGAAGCTTAGATGGAGATGGAGATCGGGATTGAGCAATTGCACTTGACGACTGCTATTGTGCTTTCTGTGCCCGTTTAGGGAAAGAGGGTGTAGGAGACTTGGGACTCCTAAGTGGCTTGGCGATTTGCTCATGGTGGCTGTTAGATGATTCTACCATTTGCTTTATTGAGCGATTAACCTTACCATGAGCAATGTTGTGCCTATGATGCTCGTTATCCTCTTAGGAAATCAAAGGCTCCTTGGGCACTAGTGGATTTTTTGCACACTCGACAGATACATCTGATATTCACCTGTTAAGCAAGCTAGGTTGGGGTTCTACCCCTTGAATAGTCCCGTTTGGTTTCTTGGTTTCAATTGTGAGGGGCTCGGTCACTCCAAATTTTTTGACTCGAGACTTGGATTCTCATTTAGATTTCCTCATGTGCTTCTTTGCTCTTGATACATCCCGGCCTTTGGCTGACAAGGTGGTTTAGCAGGGGGTTTTGGTACCCAAATCCATCGGTTACCTACATAATACCCTTGACCACGTAGCAATGCTTTGGATATCTATCGCGACATTGTGTTGGATCTCCATTGGTACCTTCATCTATAAGGCTTGGGCTTCTTTTGTGGTCTTCTACGATATTTGTAAGTTCAAAGCCTATCCTTGGCATTGTCTCCTGGCCTTCTTATTTCAAGCATGGTCTCTCTCATTGGTCCTTGCTCTCGTTACTAGGCTTGCCTGGAATGTCAGAATGTTCCTTGTCTTTCCCCTGTCACCCTTACTAAAGGTTGTGATTATCCTCAACCCTGGTAGTGTCAAGTATATCCTCTGTGCTACATAATTAGCCTCACACCTCATTGTCCTTTTGAAGGGTCTTCCTAGGAGGGTTTCCTTTCCACAATTAGCACTATTTGGAGGAACATGAAATAGGATAGGCAAGCTTTCTGTTTCGATAGTTACAAGGATTTTGCACTTCCCTATAAGTGCTTGGGAGTGTCCCCCGTAAGGACTAAGAAATGCATTAGTCGGTGTGAGCTTTGGTTGGCCTAGTTGAGTCCATGCTTCATAGGTCAAGATATTAAAATCAACTCCTTCATCTATGAGAGCATTGACACAGTGCTCCCTTTTTGTGGTGAGTTTGACCCTAAGATAAGTAGGTGGTACTATGCCTTCATCTTCAGGTCTTGGCTTATAAATTTAAGCCTTTTGGAAAATGCCCTTGAGTCCCCAGTTGCATGACCAGATGTGGATTCACCATTGATGTCTTGGATCGTTAGTGCAGTACTATTCAAGGTACATCTATTGTTAGGACTGTCATATCCAGTCATCCTCGTGGTTACACCTTGATGTTGTTGCTTTCCACTTTGATTAGATGCAGTCCGAATGCAACACATACTTGTTTTTGTGGTGTGGCCTTTTTGTCTCTGTTTGTCTTTGTCCGGGTATGGGCTTTTGGTTGCTCTTTTGCAAGTGAGAATCCATGCTTGTATAGAGCCATTACTACACTAGGATCTAATTTGAAGGACCTATCGTGGCACATGTTTTCTCTCCAACCTACTTGGGGGAGGTGCAGAGGGGGCAAAGCCTCCTCTGCACGCGGGGATCTAGGGGGGCAATCCCCCCCTGCCCATAAGGCCGTTACGCTAAATACCATACGTGATTTGAAGGACCGTTCGTAGCCAAATTTGAACTACTTGCTTTAGATTTCGACCCAGTGATAGATCTATGATGTGCTTTAGGTTTTATCAAGGTCTACAAGTTAAAAATTTGACCAAATCCAAATTTGGCCCAGCAGGTCCAAATTGCAAGTGCCGAATGCCTGATTCGGCCCGTCCAAGGGGCCAAGGGCCGAGTTAGGTGGGTCGAATGCAAGCGGTCTGAAGAGTGAATTCGGTTGGTCCGAGGGCCGAGTGGGTCGAGTGGTCCAAGGGCTGAGTTGCAAGTTGGGCCGAATATTTTGAGTTTGTCCGAGTGGTCGATTCGGACGGCGGGCCGAGGGACGGACTGAGGGCCAATTTTGGGACTCGCCGTCATTCACGGCCTGAGTGCGACGTGTTTTTTTCCGAACTCCACAGAATTCGTTGCGCTGAGCGATCGAGGCCTTGCTACTAGTTGAGGATCTCCAAATCCAAGATACTCATGCACGGAAAGGTGTGGAATCACCTGTGGTGGACAAGAACTTTCTCGATGGCAAGATCAAAGTAGGTCCATGCAATGAAGCTCTCTCTCCCTCTCTCCAGCTCTCTTGAAACCCTTACAATGCAAAATGTGGTCTTCCTTGCCACTCCTGGCCCTTTACCACCCTGCCCAGACATGTACTCACCTTAGTCTTGCTCCCCTCACTAATATTTAACCCAAAATTTTATTTTTTGCCCTTATTTTCCCTGTTTCAACTTGTAATACAACAATAAAAAACCCTACTACGTGCTCCAATGTTTTGCTCCTATCCTACCTAAATGCAAGAAAAAATCATAAGGGAAATACCTACACTACTCCAATATGCTTTTCCAAATCCAAAAACCAAAACCTACTTGCTAAGGAGATCGAATACCTCTTCAAACTCCCTTGCTTCCTACCTATCTACCTCAAGCACTGATTCGGGGAATACCCTACTTCAATGCTCGATTCGAAGCACACAAGCGCTCAAGGCTTGAATCCGTTGATCTCATCATGGAACCAAAATGTAGTGACGACCATGGATTGCTTATTGTTTCAAGCTTTCCAAGGTGAGCACTAATGGCTGCCTCTCACATAGTCGATGCACCATCCATCTCTACGGGTGTAGTGAGCTTACCTTCGTGCCTGATCGAGTTACCTCCTCTCCCAAGTACTCCGATAGCTCCATGATCCAAGTGCAAGCTTCAAGCGAGCTCCATCCTCAAGCTCCACACTCCAAGCTCCATTTCCGCGAGAAGAGAAGAGAAGAGAAGAGAAGAGAAGAGAAGAGAAGAGAAGAGAAGAGAAGAGAAGAGAAGAGAAGAGAAGAGAAGATGGAGAGCTTCTCCTCCCTGGTCCCTCACCCTCACACACTCACTCCCTCACACTCTCATACTCCCTCTCTCAAGTGCAAGCTCAAGCAAGCAAGCAAGCAAGCAAGCAAGCAAGAAGAAGAAGAAGAAGAAGAAGAAGAAGAAGAAGAAGAAGAAGAAGAAGAAGAAGAAGAAGAGAGCCACTTTTGGCCACACACAAGAATGAGCTTCTCATTCACTTTTCAACTTTATATACAAAACCCTAAATCCCTTTTTGGGCGGTCATCCCTTGAAGACATGCAGATTGCAGGAATCCCATATGCACAGAGAAGGAAAACTGCTACCCATCCAACAACTATAAAGCATTGTACTTGACTACCACATTTTCATATATGATGAATAAATATCATGATGCTTTTCTATTTTAGTTAGTGTCTTGGTCATTGTTAGTCTCAAATAAAGATTGTGTTTATGAGTCCAAGCTTTCATCTTGGAACCTAATTCACTTGAGTAACAGTTGGTCAAGTCTTCAGTCTATGTCATCATGAACTTAATCTTCATCTTCCATCCGCCATAGCCATGCTCTAGATCCATGTCTTTTAACATGGTATCAGAGCCCCATCTACTAGTGCTCACTCTATTGAGTACATGTAAGATGGATATACATAGATAAAATCATAGAAAATCTTTCCCACCTCTCTCTCTCTCTCTTTCTTAGCCTATCTTATGAGAATGCAACTCTGTGCTCCTCCCCTTCCCATGTAGAGCCCCCAAGCTCCAATTGGCAAGGTAATAGATATTTAAATTGTATCTCCAAGCTGCATGAGCCTTGACCTCTTGGTAGCACTACACCTATGAGCAAGATATCTCATAGATACTTTACTTTAACATACCTAGTGGAAAATATATATTGGCAATTAGAGAGTGGTAGTGTTATAACTAGCACTACAAACAATGGTGTTATAAGCATTTGATCATAAATTGTAGAAAAGTTTTAAGAATCTAAGGTTCTCTATACACTTGATTATAGATAGGGGAAACTAGAGTTGACCAGACTAGTGGTTATCTTTACTAAATTTTGATCAAGAAAATAAGCCACATTGCCACTGCCATCATTCCCATTGATGAGAAATAGCTGATAATAATGTCAGGGAGATGTGTCTAACATCATCCCAAATTTTATATACATTAAGTGTTATTTTACTTTCAAAAGAGGGCCATGGTTTGTCTAACTCCGAGTATCAATTGACATCTCTTAGGGAAAAATAAAATGAAAGAGTGCCCAAAACTGAGTAAATTTTTCTATACTACAAAAGGAGCTACACCAGGTGTATGGCCTAAGCCTAGAAGGGGTGCTTTCAAAGGAGTTAGGTGAAGATGCCCTTTGTTTGAAGACCAGTGCTGTCTCCAAATACAACCACCAAAAAGGTGCAAAGATCTAGTTGAGCCACATGCACCCTCACTTAGTGGAAGATTGTAGGTTGCTTTTCCACAATGTGTATCAAAAGCATCTCTGTCTTGTGTTGAGATCACAACTAGGTTTACGCGGTGCTATGTGTTTGAGCTATGCCATGATGGGACGGAAGACCTCGTCAGCCACAAAGTGGCATGGGTCAAGTTTGGGGAAACTATGATTCAGATGTGCAGGATCAAGCCAAGGGGGTTGGAAAAGAAGATTGAGATATGGAAAAGGGCGAATGATGCCTCTCAAGCTAGTGTCCCTCCTAGAAAGAAGCTTTGCTTTGCAAAGTGTGTGAGTGAGATTTGTTAGAGCCGGGTCCTCGGTATATAGGGTCATAGTCTATGATTATATTGTTGACTTGGAGTCATTGTTGGAGAGGATTCCTAACAAGAACAAGACTGCAATGAATAGGTTGTTGCAGTTTAAGGCTTTGATCTAGCAAAAGAAGGAGGCATTGCTCAGGTACAAGGGGTCGAATGCAGTGGCCAAAGTGCATAAAGGACGACATTAAAGTGTACAAAGCCCGCCTCCAAGAGCTTGCACACCAAATTCTATGTAATGATGCAAAGGTAAAGGAGGTGGAGGCTGACCTAGGAGCAAGCGAGTGAATGTTGCAACATCTTAGGGTCAGTGAGAATATAAAATGGCTGGGACAAGAGGTTGAGATTAAGCAAGTATACTCAATGTACTTTGCCTTGGTTTGTCCTTGGTACTGCCTCTTAATCTTATGGGAGCACTTGGTGGTTTTGGATATATTTGGTACTCTTGAAACCCTTTCAGTACCATCTAGTGCTCCTTGGAACTCTTTGGATGGTCTCCTTACTAAAAAGATTATTGGTACAAAATTTGGCTCTATTTGGTATATTTTGGTGTTTCTTGTACTCTTTGGTACATTTGGTCATGTTCAATACATTTGGCTCTCTTTGGATTTGGTGGTTTTTGGTACTCTGGGATTATTGGACCTTTGGTGAAATTGGTGATTTACTGCTTCTTAATAATTTTGGAGCACTTTGTTGTTTTGAATGCATTTGGTACTTTTAAAATAGTTGCTTATTGGTACTCTCTTCAGTTGTTCTCATCACTAAATAGCTTATTTGTATTGTCTCATGCTCTTTTTGGGATATTTTGGTGGTTCTTGCACTCTTTGGCATATTTTAAGCTCTTCGATACTTGAAGCATTTGGTAGAACTTGGTACATTTTTTTTGAATATTTGGTACAATTCGTTCTTTTTGGTTGTTTTTGGAACCTTTGGTAGTATTTGAACCTTTGGTGCAATTGGTGTTTTTTAATATATCATCACTCTTGTGAGCAAACCACCAAGACACACAGATCACTTATTGCTTCAAGTGTTTCAAGCTAAGAGCTATGGCTACCTCTCACATAGCCGTATACACTCTTTCACACACAAATGTAGTGAACTTACCTTTGAATCCAATTGAGTTGCCACCTCCTACAAATCTACCGATAGCCCCATGATCCAATATGCACTCTCGAGCAAGCTCCAAGATTTGACCTCTATAGCTATGTGCATGAGAGAGGAGAAGAGAAGAAGATGAAGATGAAGAGAGGAGAAGAAGAGCTTCTCCATGGTTCCTCACTCACACACACACACACAATCTCTCTCTCCCTCTCTCATGCATAAGAAGAAAGCAAGAGCAAGAAGTAAGAAGAGAACAAGTTTGGCCACACACAAAGAATGAGCTTCTTCATTCACTTTTTGACTTTTATATATGCCCTATCCCCTCCTTGGGTGGCCATCTCCTTTTTGGTCCCCGGTCTTTGTCCATTCCTCTACTCTCTTTCCTCCTCCTTCCTATTAACATTGGCCTTGACTAGTGCCTCTAATTCTTTACAACTTGCACAAGTGAGAGCCTGATGCTCTTTTATAAGATGAATTACAAGGCGCATGGCACTCTTTTTGCAAAAATATTAAAGTACCCTTATTTGTGTGATTCTTCCTCTTACATTTAGACTTTTCTTGCACTTTGTGTCTTCAAATTTTTCTTATTGCGCCTTTGTCCACCATCTTTCTCTCACCTTGGGACTATCTTCTTCTCCCAATTTTCCACATTTTCCATCTTGGTCTTCCAAGGGTTAACATTACCCCCTCCTAAAGTGAGTGCCAGTTCCATGGCATGTGATGGTATGGGTTGAAAATGTCGAGGGTTAGTGTGGACTAGTTTGTGGTGCCTTTGGAGATGTAGGTCATGTTGGGGATGCTCTGTGAAGCAGGTTTTGAATGTTGCTGATGTTGGAGATAAACGGTTGGTTGAAGAAGGCCTCCATAGTTGTTGGCTTGCTGCATCGCTGTACAATGTACCTGAATAGCAAAAGAGTGCACTTTTTAGGGGATTGTATTTAACTTATCGTGCAGTGCACTATGCAAGTGGTGATGGCAGAACTAAGAGATAGATTGAGCCTAAGGTGTTGTGAATGACTTAAGGATACGTCTATCAAAATTTCATATCCTTGATATGCCCTAAGTTGTGAAGTGGGGAAGAGCTAGGGTGGTCCCTAGGTGGAGTGATTGTGAGGCTCATAGATTATAGACAGATGGATTTCCTTTTTGTGTTCCTTTTATTTTCCACTTATTTCTCTTCTTTTCTTTTTATTTTTTTTCTATTTTCTATTTTTCTTTTTCTTTCTCTCTTTTTTTAAAATTACAAAAGGGAGCACATTAAGTGGCATCTCATTCATGGGCAGGGGCCAAGCTCCGTGATGGAGGCTTAAGGGATTTGCTTAGGAAGGCCCTACTTTTGTATATAGCCCTTTAAGTTAGCTCTTACATTGAGGGGTGTAGATGAAAAAAATAGGTGGTTGCACCCAATGAACCTACTATCACTCATATCCTCTAATAGGCTCATACAAAATGTTGGCAAGAGGGTGGCTCTCATCATGAGGTAGACCATTGCACATTTATCTATTCTACATTAATATAAAAAAAGAGGGGTAGTAACCACTCTTTCTACATAGTTGACTTTTGTTTTAGTAGTATTTATAAAAGGCAGAGATAATTACAGGTGGTAATGAAAGCAAGATCTGGGCATGAGGAGAATTCTTTAAGAAATCCTGCAATAGAGGGTGAAGGTCCCTTTTAGTGAATGTTAACCCTAGCTTGAAGTTGGATGGAGAACAAGCAAAGATGCAAGGGCAGCCTCTAAAATTAAGTTAAAGGAAAAAGCACATTTTTAAGTGAAAGGCATCCCAAAACTTTTATAAAAGAGCACCAGGCTCCCTTCTATGCAAATTATAAAAGGATAGATAAGCATAGGCTAAAGAAATAGGCAAAGTAGAAGGGAATGGAAAAGAGGACCTTGTCACAATGACCGATCATGTAAAAAGAGGACCTTGCCACAATGGCCGGTCATGTAAAAAGGGAGGGGTGCCTAAGGGATTTTAGGGTATGTATATAAAGTTCAAAAAGTGAATGAGAGCTCATTCTTTGGTGTGTGGCAAAGTGGACTCTTCTTCTTCTCTCCTTCTCTTCTCTTGCTTTCTTGCTTGTGAGTGCTTGAGAGAGGGATTGTGAGTGAGTGAGGGAGTGTGTGTGTGAGGGTGAGGGTGAGGGATCTTGGAGGTGAAGCCCTCAACCATCTCCTCTCTTCTTCTTTTTTTTTTTTCTTCTTCTTCTTCTTCTTCTTCTTCTTCTTCTTCTTCTTCTTCTTCTTCTTCTCACGCGTAGCTATGGAGGATGGAGGTTGGAGAAGAGGCTTGAGGATGCTTGAGCTTGCATCATGAATCATGGAGCTATTGGAGTGCTTGAGAGAGGAAGCAACTAAATCGGGCATCAAGGTAAGCTCACTACACTCGTAGAGAGGGATAGCACGCCGGCTATGTGAGAGGTAGCCATTAGTGCTCGGCTTGAAATGCTTGAAGGAATAAGTGGTCCATGGGTCTTGGCGGCTGAGCAAGAGCTTCCTTTACATTTTGGTTCCATTTTTATAGGACCAACAGATTCAAGCTTGAGAGCTTGTGCACCTAAAATTGAGCATCGAAGTAAGGGTTTCATCCTTGAAACAGTTGCTTGAGATAGATAGGAAGTTTTGGGTTTTACCATACTACAAGTAAGTATTTGAGTAGGAGAAATCATTTTAGTACTTTGCTTTTGATTTTTGTTGCATTAAGAGTAGGCTAGGATCGAGAAATTGAAGCAGAAAGCTTAGGGTTTGCTACTATAAAACATGCCCAAACAGGGCATAAATAAGGAAAAATGGGAAAAATGAGTGATTAGATGTGTTGGAATAGCAAGAGGAGTGATTGGTGAGATTAAGTTTGTGCCCATCAAGGGTTTAAGACCTTGGGAGGCAAGGGAAAGCCTCATTTGTGACTTGACATTGTGTGTGTGAGAGAGAGAGCTTGGAGGCCCTTACTTGGCAATGGATTGATCAAGCTAGATTTGAGGTTTTTGCGACATCTAAGTATATGAGACCCTTCCTCTACATCCTTGGTTGTATTCTGGAAAAGCTGGAGTGCTAGCATTGCTTGTATCAGTAGCTTTTGATTGAATTGTACTCGAGTATGTCGTTTCGACCGTGATGGGCTGTAACAATGTCCGATTCCTAGAATCAGACATCAGATTCTGAGAATCGGGCACTCGGACCACCTCGTCCAATTTTCAAAATCGGACACTTAGGATCAGACTTGCCATGTCACCACTCAGACAACCCACCCCTGTCTGATCTTGAGAATCAAACATGGGACACACCACCTTGTCCGGATGCTCAACCCATCCGATCGTGACAATCGGACCATAGAATTAGACCGTGTGACCTGTCGGAACCTAAATATCAAGCGCCCTTGTTTGATTCGTAGAATCAAACATATCCAAATTGGACCACCCCACGCTATCCAATCGGACATACCCCGTCCGATCGTGACTAGAATCGAACACATCCTAAATTGGACTCTGGTAAATCGGACATAGCTTGAGAGACAAAATCTAGAAATTTGACGAACCCGACCGCCAAAGAGCATGACCCGCACCAGGAGAACTCACTGATAACACCTGATAGATAGTTACAAACCTAGAAATCATAGCCAAAGAGCCAGGAACTGTGTTAGTGCACATTTCAGCAAACTTGACACACTTAGTATTGTAGGCTAATTGTAAGACCCCAAGTTGACCAAGCTGAATGACACAGGATAGACCCTAACAAGCGGCAAGGAAGGCTAGGATCCACTTAGAGCCCCATCAAGCCACGAGCACAAGTGGGAGTGCAGAAGCTGAATAGTCATCTTGTCTTTGTACTCATACTATTTTCCAGCACCTGAAATACACTCGATAAGAGCTGAAAGCTTGATTGCGTACAGTGCATGGAAAAGAGTACACACACACACACTAAGTGACTGTAAATTGAGAATTTCTTGTAAGTAACAAGGAACACACTCAGATGCAATGACCTGAAGGAACCCACCAGTAGGAGAAGACTTGGCTGACTTGATTGGGTGATTGAAACCCCAAGTGTAGGACCCAGCTGAAAACGCAACAGAGAAGCTAGGTGTAGCAAGGAAAAACCCCATTGGAGAAGTGGATCTACCTGACCTAATCAATCTCATCGACAACTTGGTGGAGCATGAGACCGCAGACATAGTAGAGGCAAGCATTAACCACGAGGAGCTCAATCTAGGAGGTCTCTCGACCAAAATCCAATGCTGTTGGTTGCCAATTACGACCTATAGGCCCAAACAGACCACATGGTAGGACATCCGAGGATGTCATAGCAGACCTAGGAGAGGAGAGGAGACTAGCATGTGAAGCTTTGCAAAGCCTAGTGACCTACAATCAGGAACAACAAGCCAGGAGCTTGCGACAGAATATGGAAGTGCATGAAATTCAGCGGGTGCTAGTGCTAGCAAGTAGAAATAGGATGGGTCCTGATGCCGAGAGAGAGAGAGAGTGCTAGAGGGAGATCTTATGCTGAGTGAGCTTCTCATGAAGTGATTGTTAGACAACACTTCCGTCGAGTGCTAGTGCTAGCAAGCAGAAATAGGATGGGTCCTGATGCCGAGAGAGAAAGAGTGCTAGAGGGAGATCTGCTTCTCATGAAGCGATTGTTAGACAACACTTCCGTCAAGTGAAGTGCCACTGCAATTGCAACCTTGTTGCTTGTAGGATTAGGAGTTACTCAGGGCTCTAAGAGCTAGTCTAAAATCCTGATAGTCACAAAGTAGCTAGACAAGTACTAGCCTAATAATGACCCATATAGCTTCGTGGAGCAGTTTGAGCAAGTTTGAGAGGCCAACAGCCTCACTGATCTTACTTTGCACTCGCAAGCTTTTGGTTTGTGCTTAGGAGATAAGGGCAGGACTTGGTACAGAGTCTAGACACTGTCAAGTGAACTGACTTTAACAACCTCAAGAGTCTCTTCATTAAGAGATTTTCTGAGCTAGGATACTCTGACAACCTGCTAGTCCGACTCATGAACATCAAACAGAGAGAGAATAAGATATTCGGGATTACGTGACCTACGTGAGGAGTCTCTTTAAGAGAATCCCAACTGGCAAGTGACCAACCAAAAGAGTAGTATCCACAGTATTCATTAATGGGATATGAAGCAAAGAGCTCTATAAGGCCTTGGCAAGCAACTCAAGCTTGCAGCAAGATGTGTTGACTAGGGTCTTTGAAGAGGCAATCAGAGTGGATGATCAGCTTAAGGAATGAAGCTCGAGGAGCTCGAATCAAGATGAGCCTAACACTAGAACTTTAGAAAGAGCTTCAGCATTGAGTGAGAGATCATGCTTGAGTACTCAGGATAAAGGAAAGGGCATGGACTCAAGTCAAGAGCTAGCGGGGATGAAGATGGAGCTAGCCAGATTACAGGAGATGATGAGACGACCAACACATCCTCATGTCCAGTGCATGTATTGTGGCAAAAACCACTTGCTAGCTAAGTGTCAGGACCCTAGGTCCCGACCTTATGCAAATTGCGGTAGGTTTGGCCAGATGCCATGCATTGCAGACTGCCGAGGAGACTCTCGTACTCACAATCATACAATTAGCCTTACCTAGTGAATAGGCTGCCAAACTTCTTCGGAAGGGGAGCCCCATTGGATCTTCGGTCACCCAATGACACCAAGCTAGTCATTCCTAGGATGAAAATAAACCCTACGGGCATCCCTAGACCACCTAGACCCTATGTGACCCATCCACTAGTGACACTCCAGTCCACTATGTGGAGAAGCCAAATGACGAAGAGCCTTATGTACACCCTTACGTATCATATGATGAAGAAAGCAATGCAGTCCTTATGGACTATCAACCAGTACCGATGATGGCATTAGGTAGAGGAAGAGGTAGAGGCCTGGGGGAGCAGACCCAAGAACTAATCATGTGTTGGACTTGCAGTCACCCAGGGCATGTTTCTTTGTGCTACCCCAAAAGGGAGCAAGAAAATCAAGGCAAGGCTGATCTTAGATGCGTTGAGTGTAAAATCACTCATCTCTTTGTTGATTGCTCTAGACGGAAGCCATCTTCTAGTTTGTCAAACAAGCCATCAATTCCATTAGGGCCACTATTTGGTGTCGAGACACTTGATGGGGAGGCCATGCATATCCCATTGCATGTCATGACCCGCGCGTAGACCAAGCAGGCCAGCATATCATTGGCAGGGCCTAGCAACTTAAACGTAGTCTTAGTCAGAGATGAAGAAAGAAGAGACCAAATGCTAAGGTCACGCTAAAATCTGAGAGTGCCATGATGCTGCCTACTAGAAAGAAAGTAACCGATGCAGAGGCAGAAATGTCAGCTCTAAAGACGATTGAGAAAGGAAGTGCAAGGGTTGAGAAGCACCCCAACCCAAAGCACAAACTCGAAGCTATCGAAAAGCTAAAGGAGTGGGTGAAGGAAGCCCACGAATACCTAAAAGATGCTGAGCCCATATTGGAGGATGAGATCTATGATCTCTCAAGCATAAGCAAGCCAATGTCACCTCCATGACCAAAATTGAGAGATGCGGTAGCACCACAAACAATGTCGCATAAACAAAGTCTAAATGCTACGGGCCAAAAAATCAGCCAAGGCCATTGGCCATGAAGTGTAGATACAGGAGCGCGGCAAGCAACTAGCAATCTCCTCACCTTGCTGGTAACCACCCCTATGATTATAAGCCTAGGAGATCTACTTAGGCAGCATCGGTTGCTGTGGCAAGAGCTGAAACAATGGGTTGAAGGACCAATGGGACAAGGTGCTGCTGACTTGAACGAACACGACGCAGAAATGTAGATATTGAATCTGATGCTGCACTCAGTGCCAAAATCCTTACACATCAAATCTTTCTGGGAGGGCACTAAAATGCATGTTGTCTTATTGCTCCTAGCTCTAGGCGACACCACAAGGAAAGGGATTGTGGACACGAGAGCGGAAGTCAATGTGCTAAGGGACAGCCAGGTTTAATGTCACTCCAGCTAATGGAATGAAAGTGAAGCCATTCGGTGTGTTAAAGAATTGGCCAGTAAAAA
The DNA here is from genome assembly GCF_053477565.2 of Lygodium microphyllum. Taxonomy (NCBI): domain Eukaryota; kingdom Viridiplantae; phylum Streptophyta; class Polypodiopsida; order Schizaeales; family Lygodiaceae; genus Lygodium; species Lygodium microphyllum. The sequence continues at coordinate 82,964,579 of NC_141148.1, read as the reverse complement.
TCACAAGAGTCCAATTCTTAGTTGATTTTAAAGTCATGAAGGGAGTGGACTATGATATCCTACTAGGCCGACCCTGGATGCACAATGCGAGAGTCATAGAAGACTGAGGCAATGGTCTAATCTCCTAGAAGGAGAGGGCATAGGCTTCTTCAATGGAAGTCATAGGCCCACGCACCTGCTACATGAGCCTCCAATGCTAGAGTCCCCTACCAATGTATGAGTGGCCACTATCACTGAGATAGACGATGAGGATGAGGAAGTCATAGAACTAGCTTACCTAAGCATAACAATCACTGCCAAGCAAACAAACACCTTCAATGCATTGATCAATGAGGGAGCCAACTTTAATGTATTGACGACTCATGATCATTGGCTTTAAATCGGCAAACCACAGCTACAGCCCACTAATGCCAAAATCAACCCGTATGGGGACCGATCATATGCACTCTTGGGGAAGTGCAAGGTTATTGTCTCTATCAAGTCTGAAAGCATGCCAATGATCTTCTATGTGTTGCCAAACACTAAAGATGCATGTACGAAATCACTGTTAGGACGCATGTTTAAAAAGTAAACTCATTGCAATGTCGACTACGAGTCCCAGCGAATTCACCTTGCCATAAGCAACATATGTATTGTCACAGTTTTCAGCAAGGGCTGGATAACTACATCAAAGACCGCAAAGCCACCAATAGGGAAACCCACCTTCAAGTCTAAGGAGGGGATTCATGACTCGTCACAACCCACCAAGCCTCAAAGCCAGCAACCCGTTGAACCTAAAGCTAAAGCCCACGAACCCTAGTTCAAATGGGTACGTAAACATCAAGGACCACTGCCTAGGAGAAGACACCCATACCCTCGCAAGGCTAAGGACCCACACTCAAAACCTAGGAATCATAGAAGAAGCTATTGATATCGACGAACAGTAAAGCCGCGATGGGTCCCAAAGACCTTATTGCAAGTGCAAGGTTACTATGAGGGTAACACCCATATCTGGGTACCTAAAGCCAAGATGGCCAAAGGCACTCCTCAAAAGCCACCCTCAAACGTGACCACATGAAACATCCAAACAAGTCAGGCACTCAGGCTACCAAAGAATCAGGCTGCAAAGTCCATAGAACCTCCAAATCCTAGACCAGTAGGGCCTAAACTAATCTATCACCCAAAACTGTAGCCTGTTACTAACAAACCACCCAAATCTAGTCCCACTAGTGTCCCTCAGACCTCAAAAGAAGCACCTCTAGTAGTGCAACACCCGAACCAAACCCATCAAACATGAAGCCAAGCTGCGGACTTAGCCCATCAAACATGAACCAAACCCATCAAACTCTCTATGAGCAGTGATCAATTCTAACCTTAGCTGCGGACTTAGCTGAGAATACGAGGGATAACTTGGTTGCTTGCCTTAGACTCTTGGACACTACTTTCATGACATTGGCTAAAAGCTACAAGCGACTAGACTTGGGTCTTTTGGAAGAGCCTATAGCAATGGAAGTGCGTACACTCCCTTGCTCTTGGGAGGAGCCGGATGAAACAGCTTGCTGACAACGACTCCTCTTTCTTGCAGAAATGGTATGCTCTTCGATTGCAATGGGAGCTAAAGGGATGCCAAATAATGACCAATGTCGAGCAGCAACGCACAATCAAGGCATCTGAATATGACCCAACCTATGTAGCTCCAACTTCCTATAGGGTGTTGACTACCATCCGTAATTGACCCCTAGAAGAACACATTAGAGGACATCCCTATTTAGATTGCATCCTCACCGAGGAGGAGCTGCACATTGTGCAGAATGGACTCCAGTGACTTCTTGCTTGATGTCCTCACTTACATTATGCATGTAGGCATTAGTCCTTTTGACATGGACAGCTATGCTAATTTAGAATATAATTTGAATTTCTATGCTTGGCTCATGAAAAGGTAAAATACTAAGATTATGTGCTGAAGGCCCTTTATCCTCTAACCCTTTAATCCTAGGAAGGATTCTTCTCATTTCAAAGGGGGGAGGGGGTAAGGTGAATAAAACCAAACACGTACGGAAAACAATAAAGAAAAAGCACGCATTAGAAATCTCAATCAATGCCTAAAAATAGAAATGGAAGGATAAAACAACTTGTGATTGAGGAAAATGTGAATAAAATTTGAAATCAATAGACTACTTGAAGGAAAAGTCTACTTTTGCACTCAAGCATTTTAGTTCAGCAAGTATGTAGTTGTTTCCTTTTGCTTTTAATTATTCTAAACAGAACTAATGGTGAATATGGCTTCATGACAAGCACCCATCATGGCAGGCCAAGAAAAAACTAGCAAATTGCCTTTTTTAGAAGAAGAGCAACAGACGTAAACAAGTGAAGAGACTGAGACTAATGATGAAGGGGAAGGAGAGCTGCAAACTAGTTGGGAGAGGCACATGGAGCAAAGGAGGAAAGATTCATAGGGAATGATGGAAGAAGAAAGGAGGAAAAAAGAAAAGGCAGATTTATAGAGGGCTCACAGGGAGTCTAAAAAGACCAAAGAAGAAAGGAAGAAGAAAGTAGAATAAGAGCAGAAAGGTTGAGGGAAGAATCAAGAAGGTCTAAGGAGAAGAGAAAAAGGAAGGCAATCGAAGAAGAGGCAAACCTGAAAAGAAAGGAGGATAAGGATATGGCTCTAGCTACACGCCGATCAATAGAGCAACAGAGCAGGAGAGATGAGTTGGACACCATGAGCCCGCCAAGAGAGGAAGGGCCAGGCTTGAGCACCCATGTGCTGGAAGTCATGCCACCTCCTCCAAAAGAAGGCAAGGGAAAGGAACCAATTGTGCCCATTCCTACCCTCCTAGTGCCAACCACGCCCACAATCACAACCACCTAGGGCTCCATGCCAAAAACAGACTCCAGCAATGTCTTAGCATGGGTGCACTACCTTGTAGATAAGGAGATGACCCAAGGGATCGGAGAGGGTACCCTAGTGAGAAGGACCAAGAGACCGCCGGCTAGCTCATGCCAAGTCCAGGAAAGATCCAAAGAGGCAGAAGGTGGAAACCTGTCCATCTCCATACCCACAACAGAGCTGCTAGCCAAGGAGCATGATGAATATGTAAAACAACTGCTATCAGAGTTGGAAAAAGCTAGGGAAGAAAAGAAAATAGCAGCAACAGAGCTCAAAACTGAAAAGGAGGCCATGGCTGCATTCTAGTTGGAGAAAACACACCAAATAGCCATGACCCAAAGGGAAATTAATGAGTTGAAAGAGTAGGTACAGGCTAAAGAGAAGATGGAAGTTGAATGGCAAGCAAGATTAGACGAAGAAACAGAAGCCTTAGTGAGTCTACGAAGTCATAATGATGAGCTTGTAGGGTTCTGTGAAGACCTGCAAGCACAGGCGGAAAAGCTCTAGAAAGCCTCATAAGAACTAGAAGTTGTAAGAGAGGAAAGAGCACGAAGATATGAAGAAGAGGTAAGAAGTAGCCTCAGAGCAAGAGGAGCAACAGAGGTTAAAAAGAGAAATGGAGGATCAAAAGCAAAGTCTCACAGTGTTGGCTCAAAGACATGAAGAAGAGAGTGGAAGAATGGACCAACCAGAACGAAAGAAGAGTTAAACATTGGTGCACCATCTAGCTCAGGTGGAGAAAGACAAAGTATTGACTGAAAGTAGAGCAACAGTCATCCGCATGAGTTAAACCTTGGTGCACCATCTAGCTCAGGTGGAGAAAGACAAAGTATTGACTGAATGTAGAGCAGTAGTCATCCGCATGAGTTTTGAGGCCCAACAACATGCCTTCCTCAATACGCTACTTAATGTCACTCAAACAGAGAAAAGGGAGGCATTGAAACAATCAAGAAGCTTGGGATTGCACACAAGGACCTAAAGGCAGGCCTGTCGATGTCGGGCGCAACCAGTGGGAGTCTGTCTAAGCTCTGAAGAACAAATAAAGTATCTGTTGCAAGCATGCCTGACCCCACAAGAGGTGGGTGCATTAGGGTTCATTGAAGGGGTGCAACAAGAAGCCCCGCAAGAGGAAGAGGCTAGACTAAACTTCGAGATGGGACCTCATGAAGAGGAATAAGTCCCACTGCCTCCTCCACCCCCAGAAGACTAGCAACCAATAGACACCTCTGTCGAGAGAGGAGCAGCACTGAAAGAAAAGAGGAAATAGATGTCGAAGGAAGCCAGGAGAAGATTGAATGTTAAACAAGTAATAGGGCCAATTGCACTTGTTCCACCAACCTCAAATGAACTCCCGACAGCTTCCACGCATATCTCATTGCATAGGAGCAACAAGAGAATGCACGCAGCCCTTTGATCTTAATTTCCACTTCCCCACCAACTTGCACGGAGTCCTGTGCCCATTAAGGTGGTGGAAGAGGTGATTGCCATTGAAAGCAGGCTAGGAGACAGATGGCTGAAGGGGAGAGAGCAGAACCCACCCTCTGGGGCACTAAGGATGAGGAATTTTGGCAAAATAAGATTTTTAAAGTCTCAAGATCAATGCCAAGCTATGAGTGCCAGCCTACGTGGAGGAGGCATATCTATGATGTAAATATGGACACTTTGATGTCTTTTTGTAACATCATGCCCTACGAGTGAAATAATCCTACATTCATGCCATACCCTCAAAGGATAGGAGTGGATTTTGACCCCAATATTCACGGATGGTATAACTTCCCTATAATCTACGATGCACATTGCACTAAGCCTGAAGACGCCCTTCTCTTCACCTCAAAAGACCTCTATGATTCCTTAGTTCTCTTTCACGAAGAATTCTCTTCATGCCCTAACCCTGTCTTTATTACCACCTATAATTATATTAGATTACTTAGAATACTACTTAGGCAAGTCCCCCCACCCCACAAGAGCATAGCCTTCCGACCCTCTATTTTGACCCTGATGATGTATATAGCTGCACAATGGCTCGGACTCATGATGTGAGCTACACTACTTTTTTCATTTTTCTTAGCTCTCTTGGAGGGCATGAATGCTAGCCAGTTCACCCAATGCAATCATCCATTCCTCTCCACCACCACTCTCCAAGTCCACCTCGATGTGAAGGGATATATCCAAGGCCGCTTGTTCCTTAATAAATCTCTTAGATCCCCTCCTCCACCTCATCATGACTCTGAGGATGAAGCTTAGCTTTCGTCATAACTATGTAAATCCAAAACAAAGAAAGAATCCAAAAAAAAAGAAAAGAGAAATGAAATGAAATGAAAGAAAAGAAAGGAAAAGAAAAGAAAAAGAGAGAGAAAGAAAAGGAAGAAACAAATCTGGATGAAAGAGAAGTAAACACAAGAAAAGCACTTAACTCCACATAGGTCATAGTCATTGCACCTAGGGGTTCTCAAGTTAGGTGCGCCCAAGGGCTTTAGTCGACCGGCTCTGTCCCTAACCCCCTAGCCCATTTTGATTCTCCAAATCACGCTTAGGGCACATCAAGGGCAGTACATACCTAGGGAGCTCGCCTCAACCTGTCTCCCTAAGCCACACCCACCGCACCTCCCTTCCGCACGAATGGGGTCCTCAAGTGTAGGACATCACATAGACTTGCCTGACCCTGCTCCCTCTTCCACTAGCCAAGCACGATGCACTACACGGTGAGGTAGACACTCCCCCTAGGTAGAGCACTTCTTCTCTTTTTAGATAATCACGGATGTTGCAACCACCAACATTAGACGCCCCACCATCCACTCAACATACCCTCGGTCTCCAACAACGCAATCATTTCCAAGCTTCTCAACCACTACAAACCCACGCAAGGCCCCATCCACTTAGGCAACCACCCTTCGAAGCACCAAACCCTCATCAAGAAAGCCCAGCAAGTACCATGGGACTGGCACTCGCATCTAGGAGGGGGTAATGTTAACCTCAACTCAAAATGCAAGACAAAGAAGTAAAATGTGGATGAAATGGAAGAAACATGATGGAAAACAAGCAAAGGTGCAAGGGTGGCCTCTAAAATCAAGTTAAAGGCAAAAACACATTTTTAAATGAAAAGCACCCAAAACTTTTGTAAAAGAGCTCCAAGCTCCCTCCTGTGCAAATTGTAAAAGGATAGACATGCATAGGCTAAAGAAATAGGCCTAGCAGAAGGGAATGGAAAAGAGGACCTTGCCACAATGGCCAATCATGTAAAAAGGGAGGGGTGCCTAAGGGATTTTAGGACATGTGTATAAAGTTTAAAAAGTGAATGAGAGCTCATTCTTTGGTGTGTGGCAAAGTGGACTCTTCTTCTTCTCTTCTTCTCTTCTCTTGTTTGATTGCTTGTGAGTGCTTGAGGGAGGGAGTGTGAGTGAGTGAGGGAGTCAGTGTGCGAGGGTGAGGGTGAGGGATCTTGGAGGTGAAGCCCTCCACCATCTCCTCTCTTCTTCTTCTCTTCTCTTCTCTTCTCTCGTCTCGCGCGTGGCTATGGAAGATGGAGCTTGGAGGAAGAGGCTTGAGAATGCTTGAGCTTGCATCATGAATCTTGGAGCTATCGGAGTGCTTGAGAGAGAAAGCAACTCAATCGGGCATCAAGGTAAGCTCACTACACTCATAGATAGGGATGGCACATCAGCTATGTGAGAGGTAGCCATTAGTGCTTGGCTTGAAACACTTGAAGGAATAAGCGGTCCGTTGGTCTTGGTGGTTGAGCAAGAGCTCCCTTTATAGTGAAGATTAGGCATTCTTCAGGAGATGTGACATTCATATTGTAGATCATAGGGAAGTCATACCTACCATGCCCCTCCCGATTCAAGTCAACGATTTAAGTCAACTATGATCCTCTATTGGTAGGGCACGTAGGTAGGATCATCCCTCTTGTGTGGTAGGGTGCTACAGGAAGCCATCGAGGCCTCTAAGTCAAAGTCCCAGATGTTTCAGCGCCACTTAAGTTGAGCCTCATATCTTTCCACCCTCTTGGGCACCTCCACTGCCTTGTCTTTTCAATAATCCACAGGCTCCTATTGCCACCTCATGGGGTGTCTCATTCTTTTCTCCAACCATCTCCTCCCCAACCTCGCTGAGAGCTTTATTACGTCCTCCACCACCTTTAGAGATAGTACCCTGTCTAGCATTCAAGGAAAGGTGAAGGAAAACTCAAAAGGCCGGTTGAATTTTTTTCACTACTCCCACACTACAAGTTTCTAGCCCCAATTTATAGGGTTGCACTCCTCTCCTTGAGGAATGGCCACATGTGGGACTTGCAGTATTCTAGCTTCTTGGAGTTTTTTGAGTGCTATTTATATATGCTCTCTCCTCATGTGCCTCATCTCCACCATTCTTTTAGGCGGTATGGTTCTCTCCCCTTACTCTTCTGGTTGTGCTTGTGGTTGTATAGGGGGATTGGTTCATGCAGTTGTTCTTCCTCCACCTAGCTATGCTCAAAGTCTAGCCCTTTTTCATGGATTGGCTCTATTGGCTCTTGTGGAAGAGTCCATGTTCACTGATCCAACTCCCCAAACCCTAGCAATTTGAGTTCTTGCGTGGTTAATCTAGTTGAGATCAAATGGCCTCTTTGGTCCTCCACTCCTAAGCTGGTTTGGGTGCCTTGGCATGGAAGCCATGTTGAAGCACTCTCCTTGCCAACTCTAACTTCCTTTTGACTTTCTCAAGGGTCTCTTCTTCTCTTGACTATGTTATATTTAGAAATGTATTTAAAAGGGCTCTTTGTTGCTCCAACATCCCCATCTCTACGGCCATAGCTTTGCTCTCTACCATAAGGCATTCACTCTCTGAATGGGCTAGTCGTCGATAAGCTAAGCCTTGAACTCTTTCCTCATTATTGGTTGCCCATTCTTCTACCTTCTCTTTCGTCTACTCCAAATGTTGATTTTGGTATTGAGCTAGAGTGGCGATTGCATGCTTCTGCTCCTGCCATAATGTATTTATTTGTTCTTTTTCTAGGTTTCAATGCTCTACTAGCTCCTTTAGGATTGCTTGTTCATGGAGAGCTACTTGAAGTTGGTTATGCAACCCTACTAACTTCTTTGTGGTCTCCTCATCTTTTTGTGTTTTTATTACATGCAACTCTTTTCTTGCCTCCTCTATTTGCCTCTTCAACTCCTCGTTTTCTAGCTCTAGGCATCTATTTTCCCTGGAGTTGAAGGCACATATCTCCTCTAGAGCCATACAATTGTCCCTTTCCTCATCATACAAGTCTTTGAGGCTTTCTTCGCCTTGCCTTGCCTTTAGGGACTCTTTTAATGCAATCATTTCCTTGTTTATGATGGTCAACACCCTCCTTTTCTCTAGCCTATAGGTTGCATTCTTTTCTTCTTCTAGCTCTGCAAGTGTGGCATTTTTCTCTTCAATCATTCTATCAAGATGGCCTCAAAGTTCTTTTACCAACTCATCATATTCTTCTGCATTGCACATAATAGCTAAGGGCATCAAAATAGTTAATATTTCCAAGCAAAGCACCTTCATCATCAGTAGGCATTATGTGTTATTGCCTATTGATGCTGGCCTTTTAGTTCCTGCAAGGGAGGCTCATTTGCTTGGTGTAGGCGCAATTTCTTGCACTTTTCTCACTAGATACTACTCCCAAGCTATGATATCACTTTCATTGACTGCTCCTTTGGTGGTTTCTTGTGTTGGGTGATTGTGGGGTTAACCATGACTAGTGGGATTGTGTGTAGAGGGGACTTACCCTTTCTTCGACCACCGGTCTTTGTCCTACCTCTTCTTCCGCACTGCACTTGTGCTTGGCACGTCCTCCTGTGTGGGGTTTATCATAGCCAGCTCTTGAGATCGGGAGGGTTTCTTCACTTATCTTCTAGTAGCCAAGGTTATCTGCTCCTCCTCCTCTTGTCTCAGCCTTTCTTCCTCTTCCTCTTGTTTCTTCTTGTGTTCCTCTTCAAGTCTCCTAGATTCTTCTTCCACCCTCTGCAATTTTATGTTTTCTTTTGTGGTGGACCAGGTTCTCTTGATAGGGATTTTCAGTGTGATCTTCCTTCTTCCTCCTTGACTTGACACCTCTGAGTCTTGCTATTCACTTGACAGTCCTTTCACTTGAGGTTCCCTCCTACTGAGTGGTGTGGTTAGCTTCTTTCTCCTTAATAGGTTGTTTTGCTTTCTCCTACTGATCTCTATTGAATTCTTCCTCCCCGTGCTCTTCTACTGAGAACAAAATAAGAGGGCTCATTGGAGTGGAGGAATGATGCTCCTCTTGGATCGGTGATGGTTCTAGGGTTTCCTCTACTACTTCTTCTCTTTCCACCTCCCTCGAGGCTTCCTGGATTACGGCTGTTGGCATCCCCCAAAACCCTACAGTTGATGTCTTGGATGCTTTTTTTTTCATTTCTGGCTCTATTGTTGTAGCCAAGGACTCTCCCCCTGCTACCCTTGGCACTATTTCTAGCACCTTTGCTAATTCTTTGATGGTTTTTTGGATGTAGGCATTCCAGTTCGCCTCGTCCAATGCATTTGCTACAAGGCTCTCAAGCAATGGCACTCCTATTCTATTCATAAGGGCATTGTATCTTTGGCTGAGAAGAGGGTGTGGACCATCTTTGCTTGTAGTCTGATGGTGGGATTAGGCATATCAACCAAGCTAATTTTTTCATTTGTGTAGACTTTCTTCTTGTCCGTTCCTAGCATCCCATATACATCTCTCTTTGGCCTTTTCTCTGGCGGCTTGTGCACTAGTCCCATGGCCTTCTCCACAATTCATGGGCTAAGTTCAACTTCCACCCTTTTGGTGGCATCTCCCTGCCTGATTGTTCCTGTGCCACTATTATTCTTGGCATCAAAGATCTTCAAGAACTCAGTGCATTTGGTATGGTCGATATCCTACCCCACTTTCTCCAAGTATTTGGCAAGATTACATTGTTCTATTATTTAGCTAACTACCTCTTCAGATGTCACCAACTCCCCCAGGTTGTGGATGCTATGGTATTTTAGTTGGTTGAACACATGCATCTTCATGGCTAAGTGGTATCTTCTATGTTCCTCCTCCGAGAATAGGAGCATGTTGGCTTTATCATGTTGCCTTGCCATTTGGGTTCTTGTCACCACACGACAGCCCCCACAATTAGTTCTCCTTAAAGGATATTTCTTGATAGAAGGTAAAGTGATTAGAAAAAATGCTATTAGATGATGAAATGTATAACTCAAGAAATGAGAATTTTCATATCAATTGATCCATACATTTCACACAAGAACTTCATGGAGCGTTTTTTTCTAGACAAATAAGAAAATTCCATTCATCCTTTGCTTTGAAGTTCAACTCCTATTTCGATTTTTCTCATTTTCTTTTCACTTTAACACCTTCCCCTTAAAAATGATGAAAATCCTTCCTAGGATTGTGGAAGGAAAGGTGTAAGGTCCTTCACAATGCATCCATGTTCAAGAGCCAATCATAAAATGTTGGGTTATACTTTTCCATATCCTATGTATGAATGCCCACTTGTATGTTGTAAGTCAATACGTTGGTCAAGAGGTCACCTGAGTTGATTCGGCTTGTAATGTGGAGTTTTTCCTCAGTTAGGATTGTATCCAAGTATGGATGTAGCAAGATATTGTCGTCAAATGGAAAATTTCTTGCCATATTTCAGCAATGATGAAGCATATGATGGCCAATGTTGTACTCTGAGGTGCCAACAACAAGCACTTGAGTAGAGAAACAAGTCCCCAGAAGGAATTGTGAGTTGATATGCTTTGTATTGAGAGATCCAAGAACTCCAAGCAAGGTATGTCCTACAGGTCACAATTGCAAGGGATGGCAATGACTGAGAATTTTGACAATGTTGAGCCTATGATTGCCTGATGTCAGTGATTGAGGTGACAAGAAGGATCTCTAGAAGCAGGAGAACACTTTTATAGAAGGAAGCTCCAGGAGATTTGACCTGGGGAGTGAGATATAAGAGCTTCAAGTTGACAGGGTGCCGTTGTCTATGGTTGCCATGGAAGCTCAAGTGAAAGCTCAAGTGAAGGTAGAGTTGAGAGATGAAGTCATGGGCTGAGAGAGAAGGAGAGGAAATGATATGGATATATAGAGAGAGAGTGGGAGAGGAAGAATATGGATAAGAAAGTGTAGGTGATGCTTGTAGATTAGAGCTTGGCTAGTAGTAGTGTTAAGAGTGTCTCCAATGCAATGCATCAGCCTTGCACCACATCACCCCCATGAATGACTTTGTAATGACTCCAAAGGGGCCTAAGCTGACATGCTATTGTCTGACCTTATTTGAATTCACTCATGGAAAAGAGGTGCAAAGATATATCTATAGAACCCCCTTATCCAAGAGCTATTTTGGGTGGGTTCCGACCGTTTTTTCTAGGCCAATGATCTATTCTCCATCAACAAAGAAGACTTTTCTTCCTTCATATCCAAATATTGCGTCACATTGGATAGAATAAGTACAATAATCCATCTATTTCAATGGGCATCAAGGAGGCAAGGTTACACTTGTCAACATGTGGCTCTTTTGAAGAGGACGACATCATGAGAGCCAACCCTTGCTTTGCTACCATTTGATATTTATCTTGAATGTTTATTGGCTCCTCAAGTAGCCCTTCTCCCCTATATGTGATAGCAGCAACCTTTGGAGTTGTATCTTTGTCACTCTCCTCCTCTAAGAGGGTATCCAATGTAAGGAGATAGATTGCAAATGCACAATCACCCTCCATGAGCTCCAAAGGGGTTGTTTGTGGCACATTCCCCATGGGAACAATGCATGCTCTGTGCGAAGGATCCATATGGGCCAAATACTTATTCACCACTTTTGGGGGGTTCTTCTTGACTTGAAGTACCACAAGCTCCTACAAAGGTACCCAAGCCATATTGGATCCCTCAATGGAATACGTGCAAGTGGTGACAATGTCCACAAAGTTTTTGAGGATCTAAAGGGGGGATCCACTGGTAAGAGTATGCATTCTAGTTTGAAGACCTTTGATAAATTCTCAAAGATCTCATCACCATGTCTGTGAAAGTGAGTATCACGGACCACTTCTCAAAGTACACATGAGCATCCATTATTGCAACAGGTAGAAGGGATGTGGCAGATGTAAAGAGATGAACAAAGAATGTGTAAAATGAAATAATGAAGTAGAAACTAAACTAGTTCTATTTAGAAAAGCCTAAGTTAAAAACCATTAAAGGATTGTTCGAACATGATATTTAGTTGTGTTTTAACTAACATCTTTGTATAGCTGATATACATGTATAAATGTATTTGTGTGGCAGTTGCAAACTATATTTGCTAATATTTGGAAGGAGCCCTCTCTTTTTCTTCCTCTTTCTTGAAGGGAGAACCCTTGAGTGGAAATACATGAGCGGAAGCAAGAGCTATGGTGGAATGAGCAAGAGAGCAAGGAAACTCCAAAAGTCACAAAATGTGACAAGTCTTCCCTTATTCAAATGTTACTAAAAGAATAAAGAATAAAGTGAAAGTGATGGGCACAAACCACCTACAATGTATAGCTATGTGGGTATTGTTAGTTTAATAAGTACATGGGTGGTTAGGCACATGCACCTTTACCCCCACACTTAAAGGAAAATGTGCTCCTAGTGAGGAGAGAACAAGAGAAAAAAAAGGTGACAAAGTACAAATATACCTAAAATGCAACATGATGAGGACATATGCCATCTCATCCAATATCCATTAGCTTCCTAAGGAAGGAAAAATGCTTTATTGAAAGACTTTTAGTGAGCAGATTTGTAAGATTTTAGTCAATTGAGATCTTGACAAGCTCATTGTACTTGTCCTCAATGACCTCTTGGAAAAAGTGGTAACACACCTCAATGTTCTTTGTCTTCACATGAAAGACCAAATTCTTGGTCAATTGAATAGCACTCAGAGAGTGTGAATGCAATGTACGGACCACATTAGAAATATCAAGGTCACTCTACCTCTATAGTGGATAGAGACATGCGTTTTTCCACCATGGACATCCAAGAAACATCACCTCTAGCAAAGGTGAAGACATAGCCAGAGGTGGACTTCTACTATCTGCATGTCCTACATAATTAGAGTCAATATACCTCATGAATCTTGTATCCTAGCCACCATAGCATATGCACATATATGTAGTATCCTTAAGGTACCTTATGATACCCTTCATGGCATCCCAATACCACTTGCCAGGTGTAGCCATATAGCGTGCCACAATTCCCACTGCAAGTGTTATGTCAATGCAAGTGGTTATCATGGCAAACATCAAACTGTCCACTACAAATGCATAAGGAATCTTGGCCATCTTGGTCTTCTTCTCATCAAACTATGGAGAATCAACCTAACTAACCTTCACATGAGAAGGTAGAGGACAATCAATAAGATTAATATCTTACATACGAAATTGCTCAAGAACCTTTTGGATATACTCCTATGATAAAAGTAAAGGAGTCCGTTAGAGCAATTGGATGTCAAGTGCATCCCTAGGACATGTGAGGCTTGTTCTATGTCCTTCATCTCAAATATCTTTTTGAGATGACTTTTCAAGGCATCCAACTCATCATGAGTGCTCCCAACAATTAACATATCATCCATCTATAGTACCAAAATCATAAGGCTACCATCACAGGCCTTCTTCATGTATAAACATGGATCCATATCACTACAGATATATCTCTATGAGTGCATGAAAGCATCAGACTTGTGGTACCATTCCCTAGGTGATTACTTAAGGCCATAAGTAATCCCTACCTATTTTCTCAAAGCCCTTAGATTTTTGTATAAAAATCTAATCATGGAAGTCCCCATATAAGAAAGCCATCTTACCATTCATCTAATATAGGCCCAGATCTAGTTGCATAACCAAAGTCAATACCAAGCATAGGGTAGTTATCTTGACTACATGAGATAAGACTTCATCAAAGTCAAAAACCATTTTCTTGCTTAAAACCCTTAGCAACCAATTTGGCCTTATAGGCTAGCTTGGGGTATGAAGGGGTACTTTTCAACTTGTACACCCACTTGCATGGAAAATCACATTTTTCATTAGGTAAAGAAACCAAATCCCATGCACGAGTTTTCTACAATGAGTCATACTCTGATTGCATGGCCCTCTCCTAAGAGTGACTATCACATCTACATATGGCCTCATCATAGGTAAGAGTCTCACCAACATCTATCACCATAACATAATACATAGAGGGTGCAAATCGATCAAGTTGGCATCTATCTCTAGTAGACTACTAGAAAACAAGCTATGGGGCATGTATCTCCTATCTAACATCATGATCTTAGATGATCAGCTGCATTTTCTCCTCATGGAAAACAACATCATGGCTGCGGGATGACCTTTTGAGCCTATGGATCCCTTAGACAATAGCCCATCTCACGTGCATCTCCATAGCCAAGAAACATGCATTTCACACTTAGGATCCAACTTATTACGCTTATCCTTGGAAACATGGTAGAAAGCCTCACAAGTAAAGACATGCAAATGAGCATATGATGGAGGTTTTCCAAACCATACCTCCTCTCCAATCTGATAGTCATCACGAGTAGTGCATGGGGATCGATTAATCAAATGTATGACAACAGTAACTACCTTAGTCTAAAAGTGCTACCATAACCCTATCTGAATAAGGACTCGCTCCTGAATTGGCCTATTCAGTCACTTAGCCATACCATTTTGGGATGGGGTGTATATGGCAGTCAACTGACACTTAATACCTCTCTCGTCACAACACTTCTCAAAGGCTTTAGATACACTCTCCCCCATGGTCAAATTATAGATATTTTAATCTATACCTAGAGTGGTTCTCAACAAAAGCAAGCCAATGCTAAAATGTTGCCAAGACGTTCGTTTTTTACTTTGTAGGATATTCCCAGACCTTATACAAGTAATCATCAATGAAAATAATGAAATTCTTCACGCCATCTAAAGGCTTGCAAGGCATAGGTTCACAAACATTAGAATGAATAAGAGCCAAAGGCTCATCAATGCATATAATGCCTGACTTCTTATGCAAACTACACGTCTGCTTGCCATAAAGACAATGATCATAAGAATCAAAATGCTTATAGTCAAGGGGTGGAAGATACTATAAATGGATAAACATTTTCATTCCATTTAATGACACATGCTCAAGGTGATGATGCCATAACAATACATGGGATACTACAACCATTGCCAAAATATGGTTGATAGACCCAGATATAAGTTAGGAATAAAGAGTGCCAAACTTGGCACCTCATGCCAAGACAAGATTCTCACAAGTAAGCTTTCATAAGGAATTACCAAAAGATACAACATAACCTACATCATCCAAGTATCCAAAACTAAAAGTAGGCTTTTAGTCAAAGCTTGAACATGGTGTACATCATACAAAGTAAACATATTTCTTTAAAAAAATTGTAGCTAGATATCTCCAATACCAATAATATTCAATGCCAAGTAATTACCTAATCTGACAGATCCTGTCATGCTACAATAAGAGTGGAATCACTCTCAATGAGGGGTGGCATGTAATGAATACCCTAAATCAATCAACCAACATTGAGCATAGGTGGATAATGCATCAATCAACTACGAAACATTACAAGAAGAAGCTACAAGTATACAATCATCATCAAAATTAGTCTACACAGCATGAATCTCTTCAATCTTGATGCTAGACTTGCTAGGGACAATGTTGTGATCATTAATTTTTTCTTGCACTTTATCATTTCCATTTTCCTCTTTGTCAATCTATCATGTAAGGATAAGAGAACTTTTCTAATGTGTGAAATTGGGTGGTATGAATCATCACCCATCTTCAATAACTTGGATTTTGTAAATCCTAGATCTCTCTAAACCATTCAACATGGCTAGATGCACCTAAACAAACATTCCATACATCATCCTTCCCCTCATCCCTAGGTGGATTTTGGGTGTATGCATCTCCTCATGATTTTAAAATATATGTATACATCTTATATTCATAAAATGTATGTGTATATATGGTTTTAATAATCAAGGTTAGGGTAGGTGTTTCTCTCCCTTGATATGAATCCTACCACATGTGTCTTATCTCAAAATTTAAACTATGCATACACATGTTCAAAATAGTTTCAAATATAATTGCATAAATACATGTGAAATTAAAAAATAATTGAAATTTAAAATGTTTCTAAGTGTAAGATTTTATAATGCAATTTTATTCCATTAGCCAAACAATCCAAAAGTTACAATGTATGGAGTTGAGATATGTAAGGAGACTCCACAATTTCCAAATGTGCAGAGCCACACACATTCCACTAGTAACTATACCCTCAACTTGGCTTCAAATATTTCTACCATCTAATTTGACATATACACTCACAGATGGATTCTCCATTAACATTATAATTTCCTAGCAAATTACTCAAGAGCAATCCTCCTCCTCCATCTACAACACTTGGGACTTGTGACCCTCACAAATGATAATGATATTCACAAATATACTATCATATGTGTCTTGATTGAGGGGCAATCATTTACCCTTGATGAGCATCCTCCATCTATGATACTTGAACACCAAACATAAAGTGTATCATGCAACAAAGGACCTACAATTAGATAGAAAAGTTAGCTAAGCATCATAAAGTAAGAATATAATCTATTAAGAGAGTGAAATTTTAGTGAAAGCCATGTCCCTTGTTGTGACTTAATACTCTACTGTATCAAGATTGTAAGTAAATTTTTATGTCCAAGTTTTTCTTAGAATTCTTGTTACGTCATCATCCAATGTACTTTATATGATGTATGTGCTTTTAGTATGTCTCAAACCCTCACATTCCTTGAACATATGCCCAAAAATTTCAAAATTTAGTGCAAACTAGCTTAGGTGCATGTTCTTGGCTTCATAGACTTTAATATGTCTGTTGAAATTTTTGTGTTGCACATGTGCCAAATGTCACTACTACACAATGGCCATTCTATAATATTGAAATTCAGGCATAGACTAAAGGTTTTCATATTCTGGGCTCCTCTTTGGCAATATGTACTTGGAATCATAGAAAAGAATAAGGTCCTTTGTGATTTGCTTAGCCATATGCCCCTAAAAAATTTTGACCAATTTCAATGTGGTAATACTTGAAAGAACATATAAAAGTCTTGATATTTTGCCACTCATAGCAATCCAAAGTGTATACTTTTGTAAGTACAAAGACAATTAGTCACTTAGGTATCATGAAATTGCTCATTCTCAATGTGCTACAAAGACTTACTATTTGCAATGTTTTTGTTGCACGATCACAGTAGGTGCGACATGTATTTGTTTGTGCATGAATCCATGTTGTACCAACGCCTCTATTATAAGGTGCTAATTAACCTTCCCTTTTCTAAGAGCTAAAATTTGGCCCTTTAAGTGCATTAATACATTTGTATTTGCAAAATTTCACCGTGAAAGATTTCTTCATACTTGGATGTATATGCAATCAAGATGAGAAATTATATATATTAGTAATCCAATTTTCTTCTTCATCTTTCTTGTTACGTACTTCTATTGAGAGAATGCTCTTTTTTCTTTTAAAAATTATAAAAATAGATGTAAACAAGTATCTGTTGAACCCTAAACAATAATCATTTTAAATCGGACCAGTAATCAGTGATATGCCATATGAATCAATTATAGCATTGAGAGATATTTGTACTTTTGTAGCCACAGAAAAATATCAATATTGAAACATTATAGATATATACATCAACATAAATTCAAAGCATCACATTGATCATAGCATTTACATGAAAGATAATGGAAAGAATAGTACAAGAATAATCATAGAATTTTTCAAAAAGAAATTTCACTATAACGAACAAAATATTATGTAACTCGATACATTATATGCACACATGGATAATACAAAGTCCTTGCTATAAGGATGGTGGCCAAATGGCAATTTGCACTTTGGATTGACATCTAAGATATTCTATGACTAAGCACATTACACATTATATGGATGATATGATATCGGAATTACCTGGATCATAATAAAATGGCATCATGGGGATCCAAATGGACACATAGGAATGATACTAAGGACGCACTCAATATTAGCAATTGTCACATGTACCTGCATTACCATTCCTTTTGATTGCCTTAGGCTATCATCAGCCATTTTTAAAACTGTCGTGACATCCTTTTGGATTGGTAGATCCAACCTCTCCAATAAATCCATACTCATAATGTTTATGGATAAGACGGGATCCACAACCACATTTTCTATCAGGATTCCATTTACGTATGCCTACACCCTAGGCAATGCTTCTCTACATGATCCCACCATTCACTACCCACTCGATGGACACCACAAGGTTCTACAATGATATAACCCATTTGTAGGATCTTCCTGAAATCCTTAGAAATGTTTGGTGATAGTTGGATTAGTTGTAGCAGGTTCACATTTGATTTAACTTCACAAAGTGTGTTTGCTAGGTCAAAGTCAGGGAAGTTTATCACTACTCTCTTCTCTTTGCACACCAGTCGCTCTTTTGGCTTCTTGATAATCTTAATACTCTCCTTCTATTTTCATTTTCTTTTAATTACAAGCTCCTCTAAAACATTATCATTTTTAAGAGGACCCACCTTGGCATCCAATACCTTCTTATCATCCCTGCTAGGTTTAAGGTTAACTTTGCCTGTACTAGGGTCATCTTTCTGAGTGTCTTTCAGTTTCTAACCCCTAGTTACTATCCTACATTGTTAGGAGATAAACTCTCACTGATGAGTAAAGTTTTAACTAGACTTACCCCACTGGGCATTCCTCGAGTGTGGCTTTATCCCTTTGCAAATTTGCTTAGGGCCCTCCCCTTTAGTATTCTCATTATTTGTAAGATGGTTCATAAGCCCAAGTTGTTGTTGATTACCTTGCTGGAGAGAACCAACCCTACTCCAATATGTAGTGGCTAAGTGACCAGAATTCTCCCATAGATCACATTTGACATTAGAAAAATTACGAGGGATATGCTACCCGCCACACCACTTACAGTTGAATCGTGATGGGCCCCCTTCATTGGGCTTTCTAGTATCCATCAGATTTTGTTGGTGCTTTAAGAAATTAACATCTACAACGATCTGGTGGTGAGAGCTGATTTTTGACTCCGAGAAGTGCTTAAAATTAGCCAAAAAATATGAATTTCAAGGGAAAAATAGACTTCATCGAAGGCGGTGGCTCTGCAACAATCAGTTCGATTTTAAGTGGCAAGTCAAAGATAGGTGCCAAATGTGCTTTAAAGACCTACCGAATGACGATTAGGAAATTTTCATAATTTCTCAGGATGTCGAATGAGACTTCTAGAAGTGCTAGGCAGTGCAAGACCTTGAGACAAACGTGCAGGATTTTTTGGGAGTCGAATGGGAGGCTGGATGCGAGACTAGGAGTGCTCGGAGGCCAAGGCCCAAAAAAAATCAAGTGTAAAAGGAGTTGAGAGCCAAGGGGGGTGACCCTTGGGCTCTTCCACCCCCCAAAATTTCTTTGGGGGGGGGGGGTTTCATGAATGCGTGAAGGAAATGAAGACGTCTTGACGGGGCACCGACTTTTTGAGATGGAGGGGGCTATGGAGCTTTAACACAACCCCCCAGACTGATTGCATCAATGATCTACACTATTTCTTTGCCTTCCATCACCAATCTCTGCTCGTCCAATGGCTGCCCAATTGCTAAGTCGTTGTTCTAGTCTTTCTCTCTCCTCCCTCTCTCTCCCCTCTATGGGTTGTTCATGCGCACTACCTTGAAGGAGGAATCGTGAAGGAGATTGAAGAAAATGATGATGGAGATTAATGGAGATGCTGAAGATTGATGTGCAGCATGAAATTGAGAGCGGTGGAGGCTCTGTTCGCTGGTCATGTAGTCATTCAATGCGTCTCGAGTTTCGTAGAAACACGATATGACTATTTTTTATGAAGAAAATGAAGGTTTTTTTGACATTTTATGATGGAAATGATGTTCCTATGTGATGAAAAATTGTTTGAGTGCTAGTTGCATCATGTTTGCTTATTTTTTATTAGAAAATTATGATTTTGTAATGATTTACATGCTCTATTTAAATCCCGCAAAACCCGAAAGGCGGTTTTTAAGGGTAAAATGATAGTTTTGTCGTTTCGAGTGGGTGAAATGTGTTCCTATGGGGAAAAATGGAAACTAAAATTGACTTTTAGTATGTTGAAATGATTGGTATGAAAAAAATCAAAAAATATTAGTGATCATTGACAAATAAATGCTAAAAATAAGAAAAAATAAGAGAAAAAAAGAAATATGCTTCATAAAAATAAGAAAAATATAATGAGTGTTTGTGAATGTATGATAGTGGTGAAGCATGAGGTTTAGCCTCAGTTTTTCCTATCTTTTTGTCAAAGTTTGTGATTTATTACTTTTCACATATCGAAACATTCCAAAATGAACTCGTATACCTATGCAACGGAAGCACTACCTAAAAGTAGAGAGTGGGGTGTTTGAATGATGCAATTTGGGTGATGTTTATTACTGATTTTGATTATGCATATCATGATATAGAGTTCGTTGTATTTTAATTAAGAGGATAGTAGCATGAGCATTGTCTCAGTGCTATCCTTACATCGCCGCAACGAGTTAGTAAATGAGTATTGGAAAGTCTAGTTGTGCACAACACGTTTCGAATAGAATATTATGTTTGAGCATGTAAAGATCATCCACTTTTGCATGTGCATATCAACCATGGTATCGGAATACAAAGAACTCGATGCATAACACCTATTTCCCGTTACGGTGACCTGCACTTAAGTGTGTGAGATTGACCTAAGCTGTATGTTAGTCAATCGTTTTCTTGGGGAATTGTCTGGTAAGGACACATGGTATCTCCTGGAATACGTTCAAAATGAAAGAGTGGAGCTTGTAACGTGTGTACTTTATGTTAGAGCATCGCATCTTGGGGCCAATCCCCGAGGTGTAGAAGAGTCGCAATGGAGCGAGCGACGACAGTCAGTCGAGAGGTGCTTCCCTATGTTTGTGCTACGAGGTATTATGCCTATATGTTATGGGATCTCTCTCTGAGGAGAATGGATGGTAAATGTTGGACTATGACCTAATACAAACGTAGAATTGACATTAGCAGTTAGCGTAAAGTGAGTCTTAGATGCTCCTGGCCAGCGAGGCTGTGTGGTGGGGTTGTCTATTGTGTGCATGAGGTCCGGCTAGTGCCATAGCCAATGCTGGCCCATTTTAGGTCCCATCAGTGGTGTGTTTGCCAGGAGCTACCAATAAGTGGTGGTGCCAAATCTAGGGTTTCTAGGGACCAAATAGTTAGCTTATGTCCTCCAACAAGAGCCGTCAAGCCGAAATACAAAAAGAGGAACGTGCTAAGAGGGCTAGACGACAGTTGGAGATTCTAAGGCATTATCCTCCTCAAAGGAGCAGCCCGCTATGCATAAGCAGAAATGGTTCTACTAACCTAAGTGTCACAAGGAACCCTTTGAGTGCAAGAGGAAGTCTTAATACTTCCCCTCTTCCAGTCAATCAACCCACTTCAAGTGGAGGTGTAGTTTTACCTACACAAACTCATGTTGTCAATACGATTGTAGCTATGGCACAACCCATCACAATTCCAACAGAGACACCAGATTTACTAGCATTAGGAGCACCATTGCCAATCTTCCATGGGTTAGCAAAAGAAGATGGAGAACTCCATATTAAGGAGTTTCAATCACTCATGTTCAACTATCGAATCCAAGACGAAGGACACTTAATGATGTTCTTCAATATGACATTAAAAGGAAGGGAAATAGTATGGTATCACGATCTAAAGGCCGGAACCATAACTAGCATTGACCAATTCTTCATGGCCTTCCATAGAGAGTTTGCCCCTGAGAGTGGTGGACAGTATTGGTTGCGTGTCTTGAATGTAACACGCCAAGAGCCAAATGAGAATGTCCAAGCCTATGCCAAGAAACTAAAGCAAGTTCTTCACAAACTTAATACTTATATCCCCATTCCACTGGCTGCACAATTACAATATTTTCTACATGGATTAGATTTCAATATCCTAGTGTAGCTGAGTAGTGTCGCTTTGGCCGACATTGACACTGCTATTACCCAAGCAGAAGGAGTAGAGTCACACTTGCAAGTGGCTTATGCAGCAAGGATAAATTGGAATGGTAATAATTTGGCACTAACCAACGGGAGTCAAGGGAACCCCATGTCAAATGCGAATGGAAGAGGAAGTATCATGCCAAATTTGCCTATGTTACCAGCTCCTCCTAGTCTGACTATGGCTATGGCTAGTCAAATGGGCCTACTAAATGGTGGAGGCCAAACAATGAACCCGAATGTTGTCCCAATAGGTTAGCGACCAATTCCTAATCAAGTGGTTAGGCAGATGGGAAGACACACCAACGATCACAGCTATGAGTCAAGTGCCTCAAATGTCTTTGGTGAAGTCAAGAATATGATGAAGCACTACACTGACATGATTAGTGAACATTATAGAAAAATAGATGTGGATGTCAATTTCCTTAAGAAGCAACAGAATTTGATAGGGAGTTGACGCCCTGAAGAGGATGCCCCCTCAAGATTCAGTTGTAAGTGGTGTGGTGGCCAACATTTCCCTAGGAATTGTCCGAATGTCAAATGTGATATTTGTGGAAAGTCTAGCCACTTAGCTGCTAATTGTTGGAGTAAGATTAACTCTATCCAACAAGGGAGTAAACTACCAAGTCCAATTAACCATCGCACACAAGGGAATAATCTCCAGCAAGATGAGGGACCAAGACAAATACTGCAAAGAGGAAAGGATAATGTAGAGGAGTTGCCTCATGGCAGTGGAGTTAGTCTTATTGAGGCCATACATGTCAATGATGGTGAAACTTCTAATCTAGAGCCGTAATAAGAGGTCAAAAGACTAGACAAGGTGACAAAGGAACTATAAAACCTGTCGAGGGAAACCCTAAGCAACATGCTAGGGGAAAGCAAGTTCTAAATCCTGATATGGAAGGTGGACCTCTAAGGCCTGTTGATAGCAAAGTTGATCCCAAGAAGGATAAAGGATTGCCAAGAAAGAAGGAAAAAGTTAAAAAAGATGCACTTAAGCCAGTCCAAAAACCAAAGGAGATACTGGTTTGGCGAGAGAAGAGAACTTTGGCTAACTACTACGACTTTGATTTAGCGAGCTCTTTGCGAAGTTAAACCAGACGTGAATCTCCTGCAATTGATTAAACTATCTCTAGGAGTAGGCAAGGAATTCAAGAAAATACTGCCTATTAGGTTATGTAGAACCTTTGGGCATAGCACGAGTGGGAGAAGATTGGTTCAATCATGCTGAAAAGCATTGTCCCAGGGTCCCAACGTACGTGGATGGAATATTAGCAGAGCACGCTATTGTGGACACTGGATCCTCCATCAATATCATGAGTTTAGACTTGATGGAGAGGCTAGGTCTAGAAATTCAAAAAGACGGCTCCACACTTCTTAGGATGGCTGATGATAGTCTAAGGCAACCAGAAGGATGCATCACTAAAGTCCATGTTACCATTGTAGGCGTGGAATGCCATCTAGACTTTAGGGTGATAAGGTTTGCAGGATGTCATAGCTATCGAATTTTGGTAGGCAGGCCATGGATTTTACGAACAGATTGTCAAGTTGATATACCCGTTGGTCGAGTGATTCTAGGTAGAGGTGCCAATCTTGTAATAGTGGATGCTTATTCTGAGTCTCCTTAGAGTGAGAGAGCTCCTTTATCCTCTACTAAACTAGAAACAGTAGATGATCCATCTGGTAGTGAGACGTCATCGAGCGATGGATCTAAAGAAGGGTCCACTATAGAAGACATCTATCAGATAACATTGAATGAGCTAATAGAGCCTCAAAATAGGATAAGAGACACAAATGTTATTGAGCTGGACCTTGGTATGCCAAATGATTTGCGGCCAATCAAATTGGGATCCATGCTCAGTTCGAAAGAAAGAGAGGACTATGTGTCCTTAATTCAAGAGTTTTGTGACATCTTTGGTTGGAGCTATGAGAAACTTAGGGGCATTCCCTCCAGTCTGGCTGTGCATACCATTCCTCTAAAGGAAGGAAGTCGATATGTATGTCAGAAAGTAAGGCGTATGTCTTTTGAACTAAGGGATGGGCTATTTGAGGAGCTATAGAAGTTACAAAAAGCGGGTTTGATCTTCCCTGCTCAACATACTGAATTGTGTTCACTAGTTGTGATTAGAAAGAAGAAGAATAATCAAATCCGAGACTTTAGAGAGCTGAATAAGTAGACTGTTAAAGACTACTACCCGTTGCCATTTATTGACCAAATTTTGGATCAACTAGCAAGTAGGGAAATATATTCGTTCATAGATTGCTTTGCAAGGTATAACCAAATGGTGATTGCTGAGAAAGACAAGCTTAAAAAGACATTTATTACTGTATTTGGTACCTTTGCATACCATGTGATGGCTTTTGGTTTATGTCATGCACTTGGTTTATGGCAAAGAACAACCGACAAGACCTTTGGTGATATCTCCCCAGAGGAATTGAAAGTATTTATTGATGACTTGGGGCTAGTCACCGTAAGGGATAGACAATTGATCATTTTGTAGAAGTGTTTTGAGTGTTGCAAACAGTTTTGCATAGCTTTTAACCCACGAAAGTGCGTCTTTGGGGTGCCTTATGGGCTATTGCTAGGCCATGTGGTTAGTTGAGTAGGTATTGCGACTGACCTAAAAAGATCAAGGTCATAGTCGCCATGAGTCTATCGCATACTCCAAAGGAAGTGTATAGCTTTCTGTCATCGATAGGGTATTATCAGAGGTATCAATGCCTTGGCAAAAAGAACATTGCCACTAATAAACCTATTGTCCTTTAACAGTCAGTTTGCATGGAGTGATGTTTGCAAAATATCTTTTGATGATGTGAACTAGGAGCTTGCCAAAGCAGCTGTTTTAAAAGCACCTAAAAGGGGCGAAATGTTTTATATATTTTCAGTAGCAACAATGTCTAGTATAAGCTACTACTGCTTATCCCAAATTTGGGAGAAAAAATGGTACCATCCAATAGCCTTTTCTAGTCAGCATAAGTTGGACATATCGAAAATTAACTACACCTATAGAAGTTGTGCCTTGAGATGGTATTTGCGACCAAAAAGTTCAGGCACTACATTCTTTATGAGAAAGTGGTTTTCTATACGAAGGCGGAAGGGATTCAATTGTTGACAGCCGCCTAATCGTTTAGCAAAGTGATTAATCACTTTGCAAGATTTTGATTATGAGATTAAGAGAAAGCCACCGAAGCTACAGGGCATTGTAGAATGTCTTGTGGATTTCGAAGAGCCAAAAGAGGTCTTGGCTGAAGGAACTGACATGGAAACATTGTTTAATATTGATATGACATCTATTCCCTCCTAGTATGCTGCTATAACACACTATCTATCCACCGGAGACACTGGAGCTGCTCTATCCAAATCCAAGAAGAGAAAGATTAAACAATAGGTTTTAAAATTTGTGTTAATTGCAGGAACACTATATCGGCAGGGTGTTGATGATATCTATTGCCGATGTGTGATGCCTGACGAGATTCCATTTATTTTGGAAGAGTGCCATGACTCCGCTTGTGGGGGGGACTTTTCTGGGTGGTTGACGGGATAGAAGGCTTTAAGAGCGGGATATTGGTGGCCATCCATCTTCCAGGATTCATTTGAGTATGTTAAGAGATGTGATACATTGTCAGTTCATTCTTTATTCTTTCAGTGACATTTGAATAAAGGGAAGGTGGGTCCCATGTTGTGATTGTTGGAGTTCCCACGTTATGTGTGTCTCTGTCTCTTGCTCTTGCTCCTTCCACCATAGCTCTTGCTTCTGCCTTGTGCGCTTCCACTTCAAGGCTTACTTCCTTCAATGAGAAAATGAACTACAGCTCAAATTTCAATTAGATATAATCAATTGTCACTCAAGATTAACCCCACAATGTAAAAAGTTATGAAATTGCATTTTCTTTGGTCACATTTACAACATGACATAACATTTAAATATTCAATAATATAGAAATTAGACTTAACACAATGGCAACTCTTGGAGCAATCCTAGCTAATGAATGAGCGAGTAGATAGTGAAGATAGCTCACCTCAAATTCAAGCCTCGTCAACATCAAACAAAGAACTCATACGCATAATAATAGTTGAAATTAAAGAGCATACACTAATTACATCATTAGAGAGAAGGAATAGTTTCTCTTCAATTAACAAAGGGATAGTTCAACAATTAAAATGAAAACTAAAAAGTGCATTGCAAAGTTTTGTTCTATTTGGAGATAATAGACATTTGTATATATTAATGCAAGTAGCAACAATCAAATTTGAAGCACACTTCCATTTGAGAAGTGGGGCATCGACTTTGTGAGTCCTATTACCCTGTTGTCTACTACTCAGAAGAGATACATTATAGTAGCCACCGATTACTTCACAAAGTGGTCAGAAGCATGAGCGACAAGGCAAGAGAATGCACAAGAGACTGCTAGTTTCCTACTTGAGCAAATCATTTGCCGTTTCGGTCCACCAAAAGAATTAGTATTGGATCGTGGAACTCACTTTTTAAATAAGATTATTAAAATTTTGACTGAAGCATGGAAATTTAAGCATAGCAAGATGACTCCTTATAACCTGCAAGCAAATGGGCAAGTTGAAAGTACCAATAAGGAGCTTGTGGGTATCATGTCCAAGATAATCTTCGAAAAGAAACAAGACTGGGATACAAAATTGTATGTGGTGGTATGGGTGTATAATACGACGTTTAAATGAACCACTGGCCACACCCCATTCAAATTAGTTTATGGGGAGGAGTGTGACTTGCCCTTAGAAATTGAGTTGCCGACCATAACATTCACAATCAATCATTCTTTGGGTGATGAAGATGCCCTATCGAGCGATTTACGACTATAGCCCACTTGGATGAGCTCAAATTGTAGAGTCTATTACACCAAGAGGTAGTTAAACGTCGGATGAAGCGGTTGCATGATCTGAAAGCAAATAAATATACCTTTAAAAAGGGGTAGTTAGTTCTGTATTACGATGCGCATAGGGAGCTATTCCCAGGGAAGCTGGAACCTAGATGGGATGGCCCTTACAAGGTAGTTAGGATAGGTAAAAATAAGTCCATGGCTTTACTAGTTGATCTACATGGAGTGGAATTTAAAAATAAGGTTAATCTTAATAATCTTAAACCTTATTATTTCTGAGTATGCTAACGCGCTAAATGCATTGCAGGTCCATGGTAGGGTTGATTTGAGACTTAAGAGAGCTTAAACTGGTTGATGGGGCAGTGAATTCCTTATTTTGAGCACCCATTATCAAGATTGTGGGAGAGAAGGAAGGAGTCTCACTTGTAGCTTTCTTGCTTGCACAATGGGGGAATACACACAAGGGTGGAGGCTAAAAACATTTTTCCTCTTCTTAGTTGTGTAAGCCAAAAGAACTCTAGTACAAAAGAAATAGAAGAACCCTATATATGGGTCTCAAACCAAACTCAACTAACTAAGGTGGCATACTAACTGAGCCACGAACTAGAGTAGATAAGGATAGCTGTCATCTAGCTATTATTCATGAGGGGTGTACCAACTGCATCTGCAACTGACAAGTCGGTGACATAAATGCACAACGGTCACCCTGGCATATCACGAGTGGAGCTCGATATCTCAACACTCCCCCTCGAGCTCAATCCCAATTCCTGCACACCAAGCAGGTCTCTGAACTTGCGCAGCTTCTCTGCGCCCAATGCCTTCGTAAATATGTCAGCTACCTGATCCTCTGTGCTGACATAAACTAGATCAATAAGACCTAGTAAAACCCTCTCCCGCACATAGTGATAATGCACCTCAATGTGCTTTGTTCTAGCATGATAGACTGGGTTATTTGCCAAGTGTATACTGCTCATGTTGTCACAATAAATGACAACTGGCCCATCTGTAGGCTGATGCATATCATAAAGTAGCTTATGCAACCAAGCTACCTCACATGCAGCCATTGCTGCACCCTTGTACTCAGCCTCTGTGCTCGACAAGGCAACTGTAGGCTGTTTCTTACTGCTCCAAGTAACTGCAGCACTCCCAAAAGAGAACACATATCCACTGGTAGATCGTCTATCAGAAATACTACCAGCCCAATCAGCATCAGTGTATCCATACAACTGTATCTGAACCCCAGTCTCATAAAATAGTCCATACTGCAATGTGGACTTCACATACCTGAGTATGCATCTAGCCGCATTCAAATGTGGTTTCCTTGGAGCCTGCATAAACTGACTTACCAACCCAATAGCATAGCTCAAATCTGGCCTGGTAATAGTCATATAAATCAAACTTCCTACTATACGTCTGTACATAGTAGGGTCTTCGAGAAGCTCACCTGCATCTGCGCTCAGCTTCACATTCTACTCCAAAGGAACTGAAATAGGCTTGCAGCCTGTCATCCCATATTTGGACAGCATGTCTAATCCATATTGCCTCTGCAAGAGCCATATCCCACTTGGTGATCTAATCACCTCAATGCCCAAGAAATAACGCAGCTCTCCCAAATCCTTCATCTCAAACTTCTACTTCAATAGCATTTTCACATGAAGGATATCTTCATCACTATCACCTGTGATAATCAAATCATCAACATAAATGACAAGCAGCATAATACATTTCTCTGTTTTTCTCACATAAAGTGAGAAATCTGCCTTGGAAATCTGAAAGCCAATAGTGACAAGATACTGTCCTATCTTGTCAGACCATGCTCTAGGTGCTTGCTTCAAGCCATACAATGCTTTCTTCAACTTGCAAACAAACTCAGGATGAACATCATGCATATAACCTGGTGGCTGCTCCATATATACCTCTTCTTGCAAATCACCATGCAAGAAGGCATTCTTTACATCCATCTGATGTAAAGACCATTCCTTTGATGCAGCCATAGCAATGACTGCTCTTACGGTTGCCATTCTTGCAACCGGACTGAATGTTTCTTCATAATCAATGCCATATGTTGTGCATACCCCTTGACTACTAATCTTGCCTTGTATCTGTTCACAGAACCATCTGCATTGTGCTTCACCTTATAAACCCACTTACAACCAATTGCATTCTTACCTTTAGGCAAAGGTACCAATTCCCATGTAGCATTTGCTTCCAAGGCATCCATTTCTTCATCCATGGCTTTCTCCCATTTTTCTTTTCCCATGGCTTGCTCAAAAGAAGTGGGTTCTGGTTCCTGTATCACTTTGATCATATAGGCATAGTGAATGGCTGTAAATCCATCATATTTCAGCCTATCCACAGGATACCTAGCTCTGGTAGACCTGCGCAAAGTAGGTTCACTCCTAGGTGCTCTCAAAACATCCCTGGTCTTCCTTACTCCAGGTGTAACAATAGAAGGAATACCCAACTCATCATCAATGCTCTGTTCTGAGCCACTGGATTCACCATCCACATAAAAGTAACCTGCATTCACATCAAACATGGGCTGATCTACCTTCTCTTTTCCTTTTCGTGATACCTGAATACCACTATCTGCATTGCTTTGAGAAGATTCTCCTGATCTCAATCTGCCTGTCCATGGTGAAGAATGTGAACCACTGCTAGAGGACGTTCCAGGTCCACTAATATTTTGTGACTGCTGCTGTGAATTCTGTGCAGCATTACCATTTTGTGCATCTACATCATCAATCACATTTACTGGTTTATACCAGCTACTCATCTCATCAAAAATAACATCTCTGCTCACTGTAAACTTACGAGTAGAAGGGTTATAGCATCTATACCCTTTCTGCTGTAAAGATGCACTTCTCAGCTTTTGGATCCAACTTGGATCTCAACTCATTTGGCACATGAACATAGGCAATGCAACCAAAAATCTTCAAATGAGAAATATCTGGTTTCCTACTAGTATAGCTCTCCTCTGGAGTCATCCCATGTATTGCTGCGGTGGGAGTCCTGTTCATTATGTAGACTGCTGTAGCAACTGCTTCAGCCCAGTAAAAATCTGGCAAGTCTTTTTCGTTGAGCATGGCACTAGATACCTCTCCAATATGCCTGTTTTTCCTTTCTGCAATTCCATTTTGTTGTGGGGTATGACTGCATGAATATTGCTGCTTTATGCCATGCTCCTGCAGGAACCTTGCAAACTCATTTGAGAGGTACTCTCCCCCTCCATCTGACCTTAGGCATTTTATTTACAGGCCTGTTTCTTTTTCAACCATAGCTTTAAGAGTTTTGAAATGCCCAAAAACTTCACTTTTCTTTTTCATAAAATACACCCAAACTTTTCTGCTATAGTCATCAATAAAAGTGACAAAATAATGGCAGCCTCCAAGAGATGCAGCTTTAGTAGTCCACACATCAGAGTGGATTAATTCTAATGGCTTCTTACTCTCTTGAACATGTCTAGGAAATGGTTTCCTTGCCTGTTTTCCAAATTGGCAGGCTTCACATACCTTATGCATTTCTGCAACCTTGAATTTAGGAAATCCTGCAACAATATTTTGGGCCTGCATTGATTTAAGTCGCTGTACATTAACATGACCAATGCGTTTATGCCAGATATCAATATCTACAACTACATCGGTCCCATGTGCAAACATTGCTGCACTCAATTCAGACATGTCTGCATCCAACGTAAACATTCTGCCCTTCTTCTTTCCTTTTGCTATCAAGCAACCTTTATTTTTCATATCCTCAACAAAGCATCCATGAGGGTTAAATTTGACCTGCAAGCCTTGCTCAACCATTTGACCAACAGAAACCAAATTCTTGGTGATATTCGGAACATGAAATACATCGGACATGTATTTCTTTTTCCCATCCTGCATAGACAAAGGAATTTTTCCAATTTGCACAATAGGATGTGCAGTATCATCACCAGTCTCCACAAATCCTGGTTTTTCCATTTTCCTTGCATCCTCCATCCATTCTACGTGACCTGTCATGTGGTTTGATGCACCTGAGTCAACATACCATAGATCGTTGCTTTCTTTTGCACTTGTCACAGAATTGTTCATGTGCTGCACCATAAACAAATGCTCATTTCTGTCATCACCCTGTCTACTAGAAGATGGATAATTTCCTTGTTGCAATTTTCCATTCATGATGTCATTCTGCTTTTTATAGTAGTCTTTAGTCATATGATCCATTTTAGCATAGTAGTAGCATTCAACATTGCTGTTTGCATTTTGGCCTCTTTGCCATCCACCACGACCTCTTTGGCTCCCCCTGCCTCTAGAGTTACCATGTCCTCCTCCATAGGACTGGTTTTCTTGAGTTTGCTGCATATTCTGATTTCTACCACGGCCTCCAGACCGGCCTCCTCTACCTCTGCCTCTACCTCTTCCAGCATTTGAGTAGAAGACAGCTTCTTTTGAAGTTCCTCCTGAAGAAGATGCACCACCATTTCTCTACTCCTCAGAAATTAGAAGAGCAATCAACTCCTCAAAATCAGGAAATCTTTCACGGACGAAAATGGATGTTCGGAACTATGCGTAATCCTTTCCTAGACTATTCAAGGTCACAGAAACTAAATCATCATCTTCCACTGGCGACCCAATGGAAGCAAGTGCATCTGCAATCTTCTTCACCTTCATGTGGTAGTCATTGATGCTCATATTTTCTCTTTGCACATTATGCAACTCTTGCTTGAGTTGCATTTTCCTGGCTTGCGTATTTGTGCTGTACATTTTTTACAAAGTATCCCATGCCTCCTTTGGCGTACTTGCATCTTGAATATGCACAATCATAGAGTCTGAAATGCTGATAGACAGCCAGTACATAACTTTCCTGGCTCTCTCATGCCATGCTTTAAATGCCTGCATTTGCTGTTGATTGGGAACATCAGGAAGAACTGGTTCTTCTTCATTTCCTGCAACAAATTCCCAATATCCTTTTCCCATAAGGAAATTCGTCATTCTAAACTTCCATGCTTGGAAGTTGTTCTTGTCAAGCTTTTCAGTGACAATCTGTGAGAGAGAATCAGACGCCATTACAGAACACTGCAAAAAATTCTGTCACTGCAAAGAACACAGCTTCAGCCTCACAAGGGCAAATCTGCAAAACTGACAAAAGTGGTATTTGACCACACAGTCACTTCCTAGTGACGATTTTGCATCAACAGGCAACAATGATGATTCTGTAACTCCCAATGTCTCTGCGCACAGGCATACGATGTAATTTCTACAGTAACTTTTCACCGACCTGTAGAACAGTGGTCGCACAGCATAAAATTGGGCCTTTTCCTGAGTGCGTGCAGAAAACTTCTGCCCCCAAAACAGGCCCTAAAATGGCCTCAAATAAAAAAAACAGGGTGGGTCACGAAGGGCTAAAGCCATATCCCGCAGGATATATTGCCCTCTTGCTTCACCGCGAAGGGTGTCTCAACCTAAGACAATACACTCTTGCACTTTCTGGCTGTGCTACCTGCAGAGACTTGCTCCCAAAATAGAAGAATGAAACCAACACTGGTCCTCTTACTAGAACACCGCGAACTTGGCTTGCTTTCTTGAGCTCCTTACCACGAACAAGGCTCTGATACCATGTCAAGATTGTGGGAGAGAAGGAAGGAGTCTCACTTGTAGCTTTCTTGCTTGCACAATGGGGGAATACACACAAGGGTGGAGGCTGAAAACAGTTTTCCTCTTCTTAGTTGTATAAGCCAAAAGAACTCTACTACAAAAGAAATAGAAGAACCCTATATATGGGTCTCAAACCAAACTCAACTAACTAAGGTGGCATACTAACTGAGCCACGAACTAGAGTAGATAAGGATAGCTGTCATCTAGCTATTATTCATGGGCGGTGTACCAACCGCATCTGCACAACTGACAAGTCGGTGACATAAATGCACAACGGTCACCCTGGCATATCACGAGTGGAGCTCGATATCTCAACACCCATATCTAGAGTAAAGATATCATCAGGGAAAGCTTATCTGGTGGACCAAAGTATAGAACGTGGTTGAGCAAGAAGACAGTACCATTGTGTGGGAGATCAAAGTTTTCTGCCATCACTATTTACAAATTCTGACAAGCATCCCTATTGAGTTTAATGAAGAAGGTGGGATGGAGCCATCAATTCATCCTCTAAATATGTTAAATTTTGACTATCACAATTATGAATAGAGGAGTTCCTTATGGATGGCTGTGTAAACCCATTGTGGACGTAAACATTATACTTTGATGGGGCGTCCAGGGGCCCTAATAAAAAAGGGAGTGCTAGAGTAGTATCCGAGATCCCTGACATAGAGTTACAATGAAATTAGTTGTCTATCTCGGGGTAGGATTCACTAACAACATGGCAGAGCATAAAGCCTTGATTATGGGACTGATCATTGCCAAGAAAGGTGGTATTCGGTGATTGTTAGTAAAAGGGGATTCCCAGCTGATCTTAAATCAACTGAGTGGGACATACACAGTTTGGAACCCTATCCTTTGCATGTATCATCGAACTACTATAACCCTTCTTGATGAATTTGAGAGCATATCTCTTCAGCTGTTTCCACGTTCTTGGAATCAGTTTGTAGATTCATTAGCCAATTTTGCTTATGAAGAGGACCTCTTCTTCAAATGTGGTCCTAGTTCGGATGTTGCTATTTGATAATGAGACAAGACCTTGTCATTTGTGGGGAATTTTATCAAACCACGTGTTATATGGCAGGTGATGGTTGATATGGGTAATGCGAAGAGTGGCCGAGACCCATCTACCACTATTATCTTGGACCCATAAGTTGACCATACAACATGTTATGCGTACACCTCTTGCTATATATGCAGGAGGGATGGGTCACAACTTGATGCATTTAGTTTAGGGTTGAGTGCTCTATTTTTCCCCTTGGAATGGAGCGTATTTTTGTATCTCTACCTTTTTACAAGGAGGGATGTATATGTGTTTGTTTGCTTGATTTCTTTAGGCCAAGAGGGCCAATTGCTTTAAGGTTTTAATGTTTGATTTCATTAGGCCAAGAGGGCCAATTAGTTTACAATAAAATGTGCTATTTCTTTAGGCCAAGAGGGCCCTATGTTTGTTTGGTGCAAGTACGTTTAATGGTTTTTGGTTTTAGTGATTGCATCATACAGGTTGACAAAGTCGTTGGAGGGAGCCTTTGCTGTGGAGGAGCTTCTTGTGGCCATTCCAGGTGGTTTCATCCCCTTTTCGAGTCTTTTCCCTTTTCCCTTAAGACAATAATGATATATGTGTATGTAAGGGGTACTTTATTTTTGTTTGTTGGGGACCGGCAATCAAGGCATGAAGTCCCAAGTATAGGTTAGACATGTCTAGGGGAGGTCTGAGTAGTCATTGCCTCCTGCAACAGCATTGGCAGGCACTAAAAGACCTGTTTTAGATGGGAGTTCTAGTGACTTGCTAGGCAGCCGTTCTAGGAGTTTCTGTTAGTTGTGAGGTAGTTAGAGAAGCCTGCACTTAAATATCACGAAAAGAGCAAGTCCTGAATCTATCCAACAATATATATATACGGAGGTGTGTAGAAAGGGGTTCTAACCCCCCTAAAAATAGAAAAGAAAAGAAATGAAAATTTATGAGCAGCTGCTTATTGCCTTGCGAAGGCCTGGTAGGTTCCTGGGGATGAGACAAGA
The DNA here is from genome assembly GCF_053477565.2 of Lygodium microphyllum. Lineage (NCBI taxonomy): Eukaryota > Viridiplantae > Streptophyta > Polypodiopsida > Schizaeales > Lygodiaceae > Lygodium > Lygodium microphyllum. The sequence goes on along the minus strand of NC_141148.1, from coordinate 82,930,153 downwards.
CCTGAGGCCGATGCCTTGTCTTCTTAGGGGTGGCATCTAGCTGAAAGAATAAGAATAAAAGACAGTTGGAACAAAAATAAAAGTGAGAATTAGAAACGGATTAAGTGTCGCCTTGCGAGGGCTTGGTAGGTTCTTGGGTATTGAGACAAGTCCTGAGGCCGATGCCCTGTTCTCCTTGGGTCACTACGCTCAGCTCCCTCCTTTTTACACGCTCGAGTATGGAAAATAAATGTCTAAAAGGAAAAAATATGCTAAAAGCCAATATTTTTTTATCATGCTATAGGAGTCCTCGCCTAGTAGGTGCTCTTGGTTGTGTTGTCCTCAGTTAGGTAGGTAGTTCATTCCATCACTTAGGATGACCTCTTTAATAGTTATTTTTAGCTTGGCTATGTTGGAACAGTTTGTTCATGACTAGCTTTCGGCTTTTCGTCAGAGTATGCTAGGCCTACTCCTCATGGATTTCATGCCTTGGTCTTGACAGGGGGTAGGGTGAGAGCTATGATGTGTTTTGTTGAGTATATTTTGTATCAGCTTGATGCTCTTTGTGGTTGTGTTTATGTGCAGTTTTGTTCATGGGATTTGACGGGCTGAGTCGCCCTGTCCCATGGTCGCCAAAATGAGAGCTGATTTTTTACTCTGAGAAGTGCTTAAAATTAGCCAAAAAATCTAAATTTCAGGGGAAAAATAGACTTTGTCGAAGGCAACGGCTGCAGTCAGTTCGATTTTAAGCAGCAAGTCAGAGACGAGTGTCAAACATGCTTTAAAGACCCACCGAGAGACGGTTGGGAAATTTTCATAATTTCTCAGGATATTAGATGAGACTTCTGGAAGTGCCAGGCAGTGCGGGACCTCAAGATGGACGCGTTGGATTTTTTCAGGAGTCGAATGGGAGGCCAGATGAGAGATTAGAAGTGCCCGGAGGCTAAGGCCTAAAAAAAAATCAAGTGTAAAAACGGACTTGAGAGCCAAGGGGGGTGACCCTTGGGCTCTCCCACCCCCCAAAATTTCATGAGAGGGGGGCCGCGGGGGGGGGGGGGGGGGGGGGGGGGGGGGAGATTTTTCATGAACGCATGAAGGAAATGAAAACGTCTTGAGACATGGCGTCGATTTTTTGAGATGGAGGGGGCTATGGAGCTTCAATACAACCCCCCAAACTGATTACATCAATGATCTACACTATTTCTTCGCCTTCCATCGTCACTCTCTGCTTGTCCAATGGCTGTTCAATTGCTAAGTTGCTATTCTAGTCTTTCTCTCTCCTCCCTCTCTGTCCCCTCTATGGGTTGTTCATGTGCACTACCTTGAAGGAGGAATCGCGAAGGAGATTGAAGAAAATGATAATGGAGATTAATGGAGATGTTGAAGATTGATGTGTAGCATGAAATTAAGAGTGGTGGAGGCTGCGTCTGCTGGTAACGCAGTCATTCAATGCGTCTCGGGTTTCATAGAAACACAGTATGACTAATTTTTATGAAGAAAATGAAGGTTTTTTCAATATTTTATGATGGAAATGATGTTCCTATGTGATGACAATTTGTTTGAGTGTTGGTTGCATCGTCTTTAATTATTTTTAATCAAAAAATTCTGATTTCGTAATGATTTACATGCGTTATTTAAATCCCGCAAAACTTGAAATGCGGTTTTTAAGGGTAAAATGATAGTTTTGTCGTTTCAAGTGGGTGAAATGTGTTCCTATGGGGGAAAATGAAAAATAAATTGAATTACAGTATGTTGAAATGATTGGTATGAAAAAAATAAAAAAATAATAGTGATTATTAATAAATAAGTACTAAAAATAAGAGACAATAATGAAAAAATAAAAATACGCTACATAAAAATAAGAAAAAATAAAATGAGTATTTGTGAATGTATGGTAGTGGCAAAGCATGAGGTTTAGCCTCAGTTTGCCCTATCTCTTTGTCAAAGTTCATGATTTATCGCTTTTCATATATCGAAACATACCAAAATGAACCCCTACCCCTATGCAATAGAAGCACTATCTAAAGTAGGGAGTGGGGTGTTTGAATGATGTGATTTGGGTGTTGTTTATTATTGATTTTTCTGATGCATATCATGATATAGAGTTCGGTGTATTTTAATTAAGAGGATAGTAGCATGAGTGTTGTCTCAGTGCTATCATTATATTGCCGCAACGAGTTAGTAAATGAGCATTGGAAAGCATGGTTGTGCACGACACGTTTCTGATTGAAAATTATGTTTGAGCACGTTAGGATCATCCACTTTTGCATGTGCATATCAACCATGGTATCGGAATACAAAGAACTAGATGCATAGCATGTGTTTTCCGTTATGATGACCTATGCTTGAGTGTGTGAGACGACCTAAGCTATAGGTTAGTCAATCGTTTTCTTGGGGAATTGTTTGGTAAGGACACATGGTATCTTCTGGAATACGTTCAAAATGAAAGAATGGAGCTTGTAACGTGTGTACTTTATGTTAGAGCAACGCATCTTGGGGCCAATCCCTGAGGTGTAGAAGAGTCGCAGTGGAGCGGCAGTAGTCAGTCGAGAGGTGCTTCCCTATGTTTGTGCTACGAGGTATTATGCCTATATCTTATGGGATCTCCCTCTGAGGAGAAGGGATGGTAAACATTGGACTATGACCTAATACAAACACAGAATCGACATTAGCATTTAGCGTAGAGTGAGTCTTAGACACTCCTGGCCCGCGAGGCCATGTGGTGGGGTTATCTGTTGTGTGTATGAGGTCCGATTAGTGCCATAGCCAATGTCGGCCCATTTTAGGTCCCATCAGGTGGTATTGCTTAGTGATCATACTTATATAATGTTTCATCATACCTTTTACTTCCTCTATAATGTTTGATACAAAGCACTCATAACCAATGGCTTCAAGAGTTACCCTTTCACTAGGTTGCACAACTTGCAAAGGGGGCGCTACCTGTATTGACTCTTAGCTTACAAAAGGAGCCGTTTGGCTAGCTAATGGATTCATGATGTTTGGAAGAGATGGCAATAAAGGCACATTCTACACCATGTTTCCTCTATCATTCGGATTGGTCACAGGGGTATCGATCACACCTTCATCTCCACTAACCAATCCCAAATTTTTTCCAGGACTAAGGCTTGAATTTAGATATTCCCTCGATACATAGGCTGCTTTGTAAGTGGAACTCTACTTTTTCTACTTGGGTTATAGCAATATCTATATCTACTAAAGGGATACTACTCAACTAGACTTGGATATTGAAGTCCAAGCCATGCAAGAAGTATTGCACTTGGGCAACAGCTAGTGGGATAGGGATAGAGGCTTGCAATTTGTGAAAGACCTCCTCTATCTTCTTGGCATATGCTTGGGTATTTTCATGGGGCTCTTGACGTATCACATTTAAAACACGTAGCTAGTATTGTCCACCTCTCTCGAGGGAAAATTCCCTTCGATGCATTTCCCGACTACAGCGCTCCTACACCCTAGGGATTAGTCCCACGATGTGCCTTTTTCAACATAAAGCACATATGCAATATAGTCCTCTCTTTCCTAATAAAAAAATTCCAAGAGATAATTTAATCCTTACCACATCAGTCCCCAAAGGAAGTGATAATACTAGACCTACAGCTTAGGGAACCTCATACTCAATGTCTGTTAATCATTTGAAAACAAGTGCTATGCATCTACTAAGAGATAATTCTCTTGATTATGTATGAAAACACAGATGCAAGGTGAATGGCCTATGTGCTCAAATAAGTAAACTTATAAATCAATCACTGTGGATGTGTACAAATAGCCCTTTCATTATTTCACTCTAGCATATTACTTCGTTGCTAAGGTAGCACTAGAATAATCAGTGCTACTACCCTTTTTAAGAATTATCAAACAAATCCTATATACTCAAATATACATCAAAATAAAAATCCAAATGATACTTAACTCTCACAATCCCTTTCCCCCTATCGTTTAAGATTTTCCATTCGATGGGTAGGTTAAAAAGGTTTTTCATGTATATTTCTTTATGCAAATAGCAATAAATACACACTTTAACATAAAAATGGGAGTCCTCATGTTTTACCTTTGTTATGCTTGCACAACATTCCTCTAATTTTTCATAATTTTTTAATGCAAAAAATATTTTTTCTATTTTCTTTGCCTAAAAATTATATTTTAGTATTTTTTTCTTATTTTATTTGTATAAATTATTTTTTTAATTCAATAAATTAATTTACACTTTGATCCATCATCACATTTAATTATATCCCATATGAATATGATTTGATTGCTCAGAATTAAGAAAAACATCATTTTTTCACTTAAAATATGCATTTTGGATTTTAGAAAATTAATAACTCACATGTACGGATACAAGTTCTATATTTTATGATTCACAAACCTCAAACACATCACAATCAATCCTCAAAAAAAAATATGAACAAGATTTACACCATGAATTATAAAAAAGAATCTGAATTTCTATTAAAAAGAGGCTTACCGTCATTTTTCGGGTATTGGATCTCAAGAATTGATTTTTCGGATAGCCACCTAACCCACCATTGATCTCAAAATAGTTCGAGTCATCACTCCTCGGCATCAAAATGATTCCACATCAATCCAGTTCAAGCCGGACAACCGATCTTCATCCCGGTCTTCTCTAAATTCTTCCTACATAAATAGCCCATTGGAGGAGAGAGAGGGAGGAGAAGGAAAGACTAATTTTTGAGCTTTCTATTTAGGCCATCAATTTCAGATCTAACATTAGCAAAATGGAGCGAGAAAACCAAGGAATTAGCCAGTAATCTGTTCGTATGGTTGCTCTTATGCTCCATAGCCTCCCTCATCAAAATTTGTCGCTTGCAAGAGGGGGTGCCATTTTTTCCTTCACACAGTTTAAAAACAGTCCCCCCTCCCCCCCCCCCCCCCCCCCAATTCTTTTTTTTTTGGGTGAGGCTAAGGCCACAACCCTTCAATTCTAAAGTTCTTTTACACTTCCATTTGGACCCCCTGCTGCTTGGCCTTTGGCAACTTCGACATCCAACGTCCGATCTTCAATCTGAAAATTCTTACGTGACCGTCTCGAAGTCTTGCATTGCTTGGAACTTGTTTTACTTTATTCTGTCACATGAAAAAAATTATGAAAAATCTAAGACTAGTATGAGATCCATCTTTCGAAGTGATTTTAAACCCCACCTTCCCATGACCACTTAAAAGTGTCAAATTCGCATCCACCACTTTCATCAAGCTTCAAGTTCAACCTCAAATTGACAACAATTGGTACATTTTTGGCTTCCTTCAGATCATAAAATCATGCTCTCACAATTTAAGATGAAACACATTGAGGTGAATTACCACTTCATCAAAGAGGTCGTTGAGGATAGGTCTTTTGACCTTGTCAAGATCTCACCTGACCAAAATCCTGTAGATTTACTCACAAAAAGTCTCTTAGTTGAGTATTTTGCCTTCCTTAGGAAGTGGATGGGCATTAGAAGTCTTTCTTCATCTTGTTGTAGTTATGTACATTTGTAGTTTGTCACTTTTTTCTTGTTCTCTCTTCACTAGGGACACATTCTTCTTTAAGTAGGAGGTTGTTGGGGATAAAGGCACCTATTCCTAGCTAACTGTCTGTTACTACACTAACAGTACCTACATACTTGTACAATGTAGGTGGCAGATGCCCATCACTATCACTTCATTCTTTATTCTTTCAGTGACATTTGAATAAAGGGAAGGCTTGTTACATATTGTGACTGTTGGAGTTCCCACATCTCTCTCTCTCTCTCTCTCTCTCTCTCTCTCTCTCTCTCTCTCTCTCTCTCTCTCTCTCTCTCTCTCTCTCTCTCTCTCTCTCTCTCTCCACCATAACTCTTGCTTCCACTCACATGCTTCCACTCTGGGCTCACTCCCTTCAAAATTCATATTTTGCATATTGTCTCCATGTCTTGTTGTAACATTCTGCTCCCTCGCATAAGAACCCCCTTACAATTTTAATAAAGTTATTTGAAAAAAATTTCCCCCCGTCCCCCCTATCGTTGCCAAACAAGTGATTGGGGGAAGAAGAAGGGGAAGGAAGAAGTGGATGACGGTGGGATGATGACGAGGAAGAAGGAGATGACACCGAGAAAGAAGGAGTTGATGATGGTGTGGAAGAAGTTGAAGAAGACGACGTCGACGATGAAGTAGGAAATGATGATGACAAAGATGACGTTAATAATGATGGGGAGGAGGGGCACACATGTGCCACCTCCCTCCCCTCTCCACTATCCCTTCCGCCAACTCAATATTGGCATGACGGTGGGCCAATCTGGCCACCCAAATGGAGGGCAATGAGAGGGGCTCCGTCATGCCCCCCTCCCCAAAAAAAAAAATCATCTTTCCCCTTATAACCCCCCCCCCCCCCCAAGTGAAGGGGAATATACTACTTCCTTCCCCCCCTGTTTTGCTGGCTGAGAAAAAGAGAGGGAGGGTGAGAGAGAGAGAGAGAGGGAGAGAGAGAGAGAGAGAGAGAGAGAGAGAGAGAGAGAAGGAATATTCCAAGATTCTCATTCTCTTCCCCTCCTTAGAGGGTGGCCACACGTACTTATTCCTCTTTCCTTTCCCGCGAGATTATCCTCCACCTGCAAGCTTGATTCCCTTCCCAATTGGCCCCCGCTATTTAAGTAAAAGGCCATTGAAGTCTTGTGCGAACCGTGTCTAAAAGAGAAGAAGATCGAAGATGGCCCCCAAATGGAAAATGTCGCGCGCGGATGGCAATCCCTCAACGAGCAATGAAGCTTCGAGCGAGGGCATCACTGCCAATCCAACTGTGGTACTGGTCGTAAGTAATGTATTTCCAAATTGATAGATGCTTGCTTTGATTCCCGCATGAGATAGGTTAGGCCCCATACTATGCTGCACGAGAATAGGTCATCAAAAATGATAAACTTTGTCTCAAATATTCGAAAGATGGAGTTTGTGAAGAGCATGTATCAAGAGAGGTAAATTCTACCTAGATGCTACATGACAAGTTCATACATAGCATGAATAGTATATAAGGTTCCAATGTATTGTCAACTCCCTCTAGCAAACTACTAGGTATGTTTTCACCACATTGAAGGTATATGGCATAGCTTGGACACTTGACGGATGGCATGGTAAGCGATCCAACCTAAAGAAAATTCATCCTAGAAACTGTAGATCTTTGCCCAAGCTGTTGTTAATATCACAAACTGTTAGTTCATTGGAATCTTGATCATGTGCGTAGTTAGCACAAACAATAACCATAAGATTTAAAAGTAAGATACCTTGAGATCCATCCGTTAGTTACTAGTTCCATCAATCCTACTTGGGGTTAGGCTAGGTACAAACAACAATTCCAAGCTTCAAAGGCAAGTGGAGAGCTCTAGGGATAAGAAACCCTAAGTCAAAGAGAAGACCGATACTTTTACTTGTTTGGGAAGAAGGTTGGGTTATAGATCAATGTAAGTGACCTATAGAACTTATGTCGTGTATAGTGTTTGAACCCTTAACATATGCCTTAGTCGAAGGAAGTGAGTGCTATGTAAATTTTACATAGAATCGCTCTTGATCCCAAGGGGGAGAGCGAATATGCGATGAAAATGTTATCGTGTCTATTCTTGCATTGTTTGGAAAAATACAATTGGTTTTGTGGGTTGATCAAACAACATCCTAAATTCTTTTACATTCAACTGATTGTTGAATTGTCATTTGGTTGATTATTCCAAGTGCTTGTGATTGATGGTAAATTCATGGCGGGGTCTGTGATGACAAATTGCCATGGGAATAAAGGAATGTTTTCTTGGAAGATAACTATGCTTGATTCCTAAATGATTTAATTAAGGAAAAGTTCTTTGCACAGGTGGATCACCTCCAAGATCGCACCACTGCTCGATTCACTGGCCGAAGGTCGAGTAGTGAAAAGGCCAACTATGGAAATAGTGTTTCACTCCTAGGCCGCTTGTGGGTCCGATGGAGCTCTGGACACCCCTTGCCAGTCTAGAACAGAGTTGAGGACGTCTGTGGCCCCAACGTATGTGGCATTGGAAGATCCTATTCTAGATAAAGGATGGAAATTATGGTGCCATGTGATTTGGACCAGGTGCTTATGCAGGGCAAAAGGGATATATAATTTCTCTTGTATAGTCAAGAGAAAGATTAACTTGAAGATAAGTTAAGGAGCTTTTTTGAACTTGGTTGTCAAAAGGACAGCTTGCACTATTTTTGTGTCTATGCTATAAGTTACGCAAGCAAACCCTGTTTCCTAAAAGGCTGAATTAAGGAAGCCGATTTTAAATGTCACACTTAAATGTGATAGGACCTAATTAAATAACTAAAGAATTCCTATTGAGGGAAGTGGGTGGGCAAAACCCCGACGAGTCTATCCTATAGCAAGGTGGTCCCAGAGAACTAGGAGGCTTCTCACAAGGTTTTACTGTCGTCTTAGGAATTGTTAGGTTAGAACCCTGATTCATGCCATTTTAGGGGACTTGAATGGGACTATGCCCCACGGGTAGAAAGGCTGAGTGGCACATCCCTCTCATTTCCCATTCTCTTTGAACCAAGTGCAGCATGGGTCCGCCTTGACTTGGGTATCTCTGCGTAAAATAGGGTGTCCAAGACCCGACACTAGAATGCTATCAAGAGACCTTAACCACTAGGAACCCGGATTTCAGGTCAATCCCAGTGGATTCTCAGCCATGAACATCCAGACTCAAAAAACCCTAGGCGACAAACCCCCTAACATTCCATGGGAGTGCCGGGCGGCATCGCTTAGATTCATTCGCTAAAAATGTGTCTGGACAGCCAATAGGCGGACATGTTACACTTGTATGCTACATTCCAAAAAGTATTGTATCCATGTCTTATATACTACATTCCAAAAAGTATTCAGCTCCCAGCTAATAGTATTTCCCTACTTAAATGCAAGAATGTTGGGTCATATGATTCTATATCTATTGTATATGCTTGACATTTACAAGTAGTATCATCTACAGCTACTGATAGGTGGGAATGTCCATGAGCTTAATGATGACCCAAATCTCGAAGGCAAAAATGTAGACATGCTACATGGGTTCTTACATCACATTACCTCAATCATATGCACCTTCATTGATACCATGGTAGTGGCACATTGGTTAGAAAACTTATACTATGCTCTATTCCGAAATTACCATGCTCAACTTTTTAGGGAGAACCTTCCAAGAGTAGATATCATTGGTTGGGGTCTCATGTTGAAGGAAACTTGAATGTAAATGGTTAGCTTGTAAATTTTACCAAATTTTGAATATTCTTGAAGGCTCACAATTATTATAGTTTCAGTTCACCTTTATGCTTGACATTGTATTAGACTGGTCATGAAGTTTACTTTCATTGTGTAAACATTATCTTTGTTTGTGAGTTTTGATTTTGAGCTATAAAAGTTTAACTAGTGTGACAAAAATCTAAACTTTCTTGCTATTAGTCCTTGTGGTGTTTTGATCATAGATTAGTGTAGCTACCAAAGTCATGAATGCTTTTAGTATATGGAAAATGAGCAAGATCAAAGTCACCAATGCTTTTAGTATATGGAAAATGAGCAAGATCAAAAGCATGAAAATGAAAGAACTAATTTGTGAAGATCACATAAAAAACATAAACAAGGGAGCAAGTGAAAGAAGATGAAAGATTAAACAAACTTGTATATTTTACTATCATTGGGCAATCTAGTATGGATAGAATTTTAAATGAAGTGTTGGCAAGTTTGAGTGTTTGGTAGTGCATTAAAGCCTGCTTTTTTTGTGCATTTCAATTGGCTTTAGAACCACATGTAAGTGTGTGTTTGGCCTTCACATCTCTTCCCCCTTCGATTTTGTTGTAGTGTAAGGAGCCCATTTGTTTATGGCACATGATGTAGCCAAGGAGCCAATACACGAGAATGGGATTTCAAATTAGAAATTTACAATGGTTGTTACCGTGGCATCAATATTTAGCATGGTATACTTAGTATTTTAGTACATCTTATATCTCTTGTACTATGATATTTTCATGATATAGTCACTTTACACAATGTACATTTATAAGAGGGACTCATACATTGTGCAATGAAGTTTGATGCAATGTGCATCCCATTTTTATGCAATTTGTATTTCATTATTATTGATTACTATGTTGTTAGCTAATCCAATATATCTTCAAACCACATCCACATGCCCTTCATAATGTTTTCCTCTACATATATGCCACTAATATTAATAGAATTGTTTGCTAATAAAAGCATTTCTAATATCATTAAAGTTTTACCAATATTTATCTCTCCATTAGCATCCTTATGTGCATCATTATGTGCATCAATATTTTGCATTGGTGTTACCAATATAAATATTCATGCTATTGCAAACTACTTCATATCCATTCTAACGATACACTTTTTCTTATGGCGATGAGGTTTGATAAACTTGAAGCTTTTGTTTATATGTATTAATGTTAAGCTAAACATTGAAAATAGTGTTGTGATGAGTGTCGATAGTGCCTCTACCTCTAATTGTATGGAGTCTAGAGGTTTCCATTTAGTCTGAAACAAGGCTTTCTTGGATATTGTTGAAGCATGGGGGAGTTACAAAAGATCAATTAGGCTTGAAAACAAACTCTTTACCTTAAGTTTGAAGATTCAATAATTAAGTGCAAGAAGAGTGAATTACTCGATAGATTTATGATTAGGAGCTTTCAATAGTAATCTATATGCTAACTTGTATACTAAAATAAGTATGTTTATGCTAGTTAGCATTTGTATGTTAATTAGCAATTGCAATATATTACCTAATTAGCATAATGTGTGTGATAATCAAGACTACATGTGTGCTAATTAGTAACTTAGTTTTATCATAGTAAAGTAATGAAAATCTTGACCTTACTGTGGGAAATTCAATGGGAATGTTGTTTGTCCATAGAGTATATGTGGTACTATGGTGAGTTTAGCAAAAAGTTATCGATCAAGCAATAGTAGACTAGAAGTTAGCAGTGAGTAAATTGTATGTAATTTATATTGGAAAGTATTATGGCACAAAGATATACATACTAAATGTAATGTTTTGCAAATGTATTGTTAGTCTTTACAAATCTATGCAGGGTGATAATAGTACAATACAAGAAATAGATCTCTTGTATCTAGTGAGAAGAGTTCATGGATGTAAAACAAAAGTAGCACCCAAGTAGTATGATCTCGTGGAAGGCACTTCCTCTACTACACCTTCCACAAAGAGAGGAAACTAGGGACCAATTGGACCACCATTCTCAAATATTGGAGCCTAATACAGAGATGATGATCAATGCATTGCTATCCATAGATGGTAACTCTTCAAACCCATTACCATTGTATGAAAGATGTCAAGTATCTTACTTAAAGACACTTCATGTGCTCTTCAGTATATAGTAAGATACATTTTGAGCAATGCAAGTGTGATTGAGTTGTTTAGGTATATAGCACATTTATCTTGTTATGGTATAAAAATATGTGGTAAGATCTTATAATGATTTTGGGAATTGCAAAACATTAAGATACCACATATTGCCATCCAAAAACACAATCTCTGAGTCTCATCATGATGCAAAGCAAGTATTGACAAAACTAGGCATGGATGTTAATGAAATACATGCATGACCCAATGACTCACATGCTCTTTCAAGGTGAATATGAGTTAATGGCCACATGCCAAAAATGTGGTACTAATAGATATTGACAAGATCGATAAGATCAAACATTCCCCTACAAGGTTCTTGGACACTTTTTACTAATATCGAACATCCATCACATGTTTCAAATGAAGAACATGGCAAGCCTGACCAAATGGCATGTACAACAATAGATCCATGGATGGTATCGAGTGTATTCTAGTGTTTATAAGGGATACCTAATCCTCAACTTGCTTGTGTTTAGACGTTATAAGGTCAAGGATATGGACCTTTATTTTGTTCATTGATTGAGGAGATTAAGAAGTTGTGGAACGAAATTACAATGGATAATAGCAACAAGCATAGTGGGAGGCAGTCTGCAAACATAAGGGTGTGTGTATCACATGCCATTGGGTTCCAAATAAGATATTTTTAAAATACTATTTTTATACTTTTTTTACATACATAAGGGTATCATATAAAGAGATTATTTAGAGATTGAGTTAAAAAGGGTTGTGTTTTATTTAGGAAAAGTTTATAGATAAGGATAATTATAAATAGGCCTTAAATGCACATGATGTAAAGGATGTACATATAGTGAACCCCCCAAGGATCAAGTAAATGAGACTTTATTTTGAGTTATTTCTTCTCTATTTCTTCAATATATGCTCTTTTGATCAAATTGATTATATATAATGGTTGTTGCAAGGCTAGTCACTTTAGGTTACCATACATGCATTGTATCAAGGTTAAACTCTCATAGGTCCAAGATGATAAAGAATGTAGTTTATCAAGGACATGTGATGAGGTTTCTGTTAAAGGTTTATGAGATGAGAGAAGGTTTCCTTAGGTGATCTCCTATAAGAATAAATGCACAAAGATGGTATAAGTGGAAGATGGTCCATGAAGAGTCTCTTCCAAGTAGAATGCCACGGTTCACCATTTTTTATGACTTACTATGTTAGATTCAATAGAAAATCGATCATCTTTTGGATCCCACCTATTGAATAATGTTGCTTATTGTAGGACCACATCATAGGAAAGAAAGATACTCGAGGTGCAAGGATGGATTTGAAAGAGATGGGTAAAATGGAGGTGTATTGGCATGCAAACTAACTCTCTGATGGTTGTATACAACTACCCTATGGTCCTTGGGTCTTATCCACCAAAGAGGATCATAGGATGAACCAAATAATTCTACCCATCCACATACCAATGGGTGTGATGCACTATGTTAGGATTGTATTTACCAAGATGATCAACTAACAAAACTCAAATCCCAAGATTGACATAAGATGTATTAGGTTTATGTCAGTCAAAGGGCCATAGACTTAAGTGCATCTTGTATTGTCTAGAAGGCATTGATATGTGATAGATAACATGTTTGGATTGCGGTAGCTCATACTACCAATCATTGTGAGAGCTGGATGCCTCACTCTAGAAAAACATTTGTCCATTTATAAGTTCTTGGGCTTGGTGCATTGGATCTCACATAGAAAGAGATGAGGATATTCTCAAATCAATTGGCAAGGCAAGGGACAACGGAGATGGTTTGTCTTTTTGAGAAGTACTTTAACATGAACATGCTCATGATATAAATCCACCTCATAGTACATCTTATGGATGAGGTGCAGATTGCAAGACCAATGCATAGCCACTAAATGTTTTTTTGGAGCAGTTCATGAAGACTTAAAGGATTTTGTGTGACGACAGGCTCATCCAAAGTAAAAGCATGACTGAAGGCTAGCTAGTATTAGAGGCATTAGTATACATTTCTGAGTAGCTCATGGAAAAGGATACAAACAATAGATCTCCATGGACTCTAAGGAATATTTGACTAATTAGGGACATGGAAGTTTGAAATGGGATAGAGAATATGTGAACAGAAGCATGGAGTGAAAGGTAAATCATTTTTCGATGATATTCCACAAATCCATTGAGAAGTGGCTTCATAGTAGGTACGAGGCTGCTAGAAGTGAAAGAGAGGTAGTACAATGTAGTACATGTCAACAACCTATTCAATACCTCGAGGGCCTAAAGGAACTACCACAGTCCATGGCTGTGAGGTAGTTGCAAGAGGCATCAATAAAAGCATCACTAGAAGATGAGGTCATCCCACAAGGGGAGTGGGAGTTCTCTAGGGGGTGTAGTCCAAAGGTAAATGTGCTCCCTCATCCTTATTATCCTCATTAATTCTAAGTGATAAATGACCCAAATATTCAATCCACAATACAAAGTCTACAATATGACGGTCATGTGAGTGACATTTTTTTTGTAGAGTGCATCGGTAAATTGTGCTTCATGATAGATTGTGGTATCATGGCAAAGTTTGAGTAGGGAAGTCAATGACCCACAAATCTGAGCATTATAGCATGAAAAGGATGGAGTACTTTGGTACTTTGCAAACTATAATTTTAGTAGACTATCATAGCTTTTCCATGATCACAATTGATGTGTAGTGGTTTAAACTTAACTTGGAAGGAGTAGGGGCCACCATTTAACAAGGGTTGTTTGGATTCCTAGAGGTAGATTGTAAGAAGAAGTGAAATAATTTGTGAGGTATGTTTGTCTTGCCAAAACTGTGAATCATTTTTTTGATCAATTAAGCAATTGAAGGCTACAAATACCTTTTATTGATAATTCATTCTTAACAGTTCCACATAGGTGATATTATATTCTAACCCACAACAACCTCACTAGTTGTATATTGTCCTTGTAACCTCAAACAACTTGAGTGTATGATGAAAGAAATGTCCCTAACATGGAGGAAGAGAGCCTACAAGTAGAAGAGAAAGGGTTGCAAGAAGTGGAGGATGAGGAGGGCTTATTAAAGTCATTGGTACCTCACTTATGTTAGAGTATTTAAATTTAATGGCAAGATGTGGTTCTTAGCCCAATGTAGCAATATTTGATTCTCAGCCTAAAGTAGCTAGACACTCATTTTTTTGCTTCAATTGTTGCTATTAGTGTCACTATTTTTCCCATATCCATCACTATTAGCGTCTCTAATAGTGATGGTAGTAATGATACTATAATTATCACTATTTGTATCGCTATTAATATTGCTATATATAGTGACCCTAATAGCGATGCTAATAGCAATGCATATAGTAGACAATTGTTATGGCGATACTTTTAGTGACAATGCGGGTTTTTTAATATGCTAATCACATTGCTAAAAATGTCACTATAGGCCCAATGTGTTATATTAAGTTGCATTGACTAGTGATCAGGAATTGACCACTCAATCAAGTCAAATAATAGGCAAGAAAGGAGTTGAAGTGCACCATATGAGACTCAACGATATAGATACTAGATATTCACTTATTAAAATGGATTTGTAATTGAGAAGGCTTTGTGAAGGCTTCCCAACCATTAAGGTTTTTCCTATATCAACATGCAAAGCTTCATGCATTTCAATTAGGCTCCTTAAGGGTTTCTCCTATATAAAATTTGATTAAAAATATTTGTAAGAAAACAATATACATACATATAAGTACATGAAATTCATAATATTTTAAAGCAAGATAACCAAGAAAAGGAGTACCTTCAATACTTACAATTAAACCAAAGTACATGACACCCATCATGGGGGGCAAGCTTCAAACCCTTGTTGTAGTATTATACTATTGCAACTAGACCATCACCTTTAACCTCCTACAACCTAAGCAATCTCTCTTTTCACTAATTCTTCAATAAATCACAATGTGTTACTCGATGATGATATGTTTCTCTTGGTTGCTTTCTTGAACATTGCTTTTATATATTGCCCATGCTTGTTCTTTGTATTATGAACACAAATAACATTGATGGAATCTGATCAAGGATGTCATTGATCACGTGGTGCAAATGCCCCAAAATGATTTCAGCATGAAGAAACTCGTAATTCTTGCAAGGATGTCATTGATCACGTGATCAAGGATGTCATTGATCACGTGGTGCAAATGCCCCAAAATGATTTCAGCATGAAGAAACTCGTAATTCTTGCAAGGAAAAAGGCATGATCTGAGGAAAAATGCATGATCTAACTATAAGAAAGGAACAAATGATGGCTATGAAGCACCAAATGACAATGCTGACTTTGCTGGCTATGGCCATGGCTTTGGAAGGAAGGATGCAATAGAAAGATTTGATTGATGGATTTGTGGAATAAAGAGGGAGAATGTTAAAAGAAGAAGTTATTCGTAGATAAACATGCAAAAAAAGTTTTTTTTTAAACTATACACAACATAAAATGAGTTTTTTGGGGAAAAATGAGCCTTTTGGGAGAGAGAAGGAAAAAAAAATCATTGTTTTCTCTCCACTTTAGGATGCGT
Source organism: Lygodium microphyllum (assembly GCF_053477565.2). Taxonomy (NCBI): domain Eukaryota; kingdom Viridiplantae; phylum Streptophyta; class Polypodiopsida; order Schizaeales; family Lygodiaceae; genus Lygodium; species Lygodium microphyllum. The sequence continues at coordinate 82,914,227 of NC_141148.1, read as the reverse complement.
TGTGGGTCCTAACTAACATGGGAGCCATGTTTTGAAAAATAAAAGTTGGGGGGGAGGGGGAATAAAGTGGACGTAGGGGGAGAAGCCTACTTATGGTGGGCCCAAGGGAGAAATAAAATGTGCACACCACCCCTCTCCCATTGCTCCATCTCAAATCTCTTGTCATTAGAAAAATCATTAACTCCTAAGCTAAAGGATCCTTTTTTAGTCTATACTTCCCCTAATGTCAATAGAATTCTTAAATGGTACTTATAGTGGTGAAGGGCTATACATAGCATGTGAAAGTGATGAGAGCAAATACCACATTTAAAATTTAAAATAAAACATAAAATTATTACAAAAATTACCCAAAATATTCAAAAATTTCAAGACTTCATATATTTTGAGATCCCAAAATGTGACATTTGTTAATGAGAAAATAATGGACTCAACTTCTTAGACTTTGTCATATGAACTTTAGATGAGTAAAAAATCAATCACAAAAAGCTAATGTTAAAAGGTCTCCTAGTTTCCAAGGATGTGCTACTAAGAAAACTTATGATGTATTATAATTCTAAAGGGTCGATGCTAATTAATAACACTTCACGACCCCTTAGATTGATGTAATCTTCTCAATAAAATGATTTTCTTCCATTTATAAAAAGCATAAGTCAATTAAACTAGACATGTTTTGTTGATCTGCTAAGTCTACTAATGTACATTATAATAGTTTTGATTTAAATTGCCTCTCTTATTGAAAGCATAGGTATAATCAACAAGGTTATAAGGAACATCCCCAAATGTAAATTTTCATATTTAATCATGGGGAGAGGGGTTTACTATGTGTAAATCCTTACTATCACATGCATTCAAAGCCTAATTTAAATACTTCTTATTTATAAATTCATCTTGAATAAAATGTACCCTTTTATATTCAACCTATGAATATTCTCCTTTAATTATAGCCTTCTATATGTAAATAAGGTCTAAAATAGAAGTTTTAAAAATCCCTTCTATTGAATCTATATGATAGACTTACATATTTATGAGTGACCCCCCTCCCCAAAAAAGTAAATATTTAATGTGCATTAGGGCCAAAAACGCTTCAAAAATGGCACTTGTAAGAAAGTGATTAAGTTGCTAATTAGTTGAGGTTTAGGAATAATAAAATCTCTAAATTTGGTTGTCCAGATGTGATTAATGAGAGAATATTTGATTCATTGAAGAGGTCGGTCATTAATTGCCCTCATCTTTTAATCCAGGTCAAGGGTCACCTTTTCGGACGTTTTTGTCTTGGAACTCGAGAGATTTTGTATTTTTGAGATTTTTGCACGAAATTCGCATTTGTTTACTCCCGCGTTTTCCTTTTACACACTATTCTCTTTTGCCATTCTTTTTGTTGCACTTGCTTCCTATCACTGTGAGATTCTTGCTCGGTTCATTTGCTAGAATGTCTAGCAATACCTCTTCAAATAACACAGATGCAAGCACACGTAAATACAAGCTAACTGTTCAGCTAGATTCGATTTACATATCTTGGAGAAGTATACATCATCGAGTATTGATAGATGAGATCGAAGCCAACAGGTTGCGAACACAAGGAATGAAGCATATAGATTTGTGGGTGGACGGAAATATTTATCCCAGGGATCCTTCTACAGGTAAACCACCTCCTTTTTTCAATGTCCATGACTATATAAGATATGTTGGAGAAGGTTACAATGGGATGCTTGGCTACTGTATGAGGTTATACTCTGCATCTTACACATATATAGCTCAAATGCACGAAATGAAAAAAGCACTAGAAACTACACAAACAAATATTTTAGAGTTGACAAGTCAGATTGATGTTTTGAAAAATGTTAATAAGTCATTGCAGGATAAGCTAACACGCTTGAGAGAAACTCCAGTAGGATTTAGAGAGAGGAAGAGACCATTAAAAAATATAACCAACTTGTGTGAGAGAGTAAAGAAAAGGAGACTAAATCTTACAAAGAAATATGTCTCTAACATATTAGGCATCAATATCCGAGAGAATGAGGAAAGAATCGAACTTTTGAAGGAAACCATGAATAAGAAAGATAATTTGAGGATTCTTAAGTCACCCGAAAATGCGGATTTGAGAGGTCCAACTCTCAAAGAGTTAGTGAAGGACTTAAAAGGCACAGTGAAAGCAAATGAAATTGTAGAGACATGTGATACTATAGGTATAAGTCGAAAAGGTTATCGTGCTATCTCTGGATTATGGTTTAAAAATCTTAAACGCAATAGGGTAACTATATTTGGATTACCCCGAGCCCTTGCAGTTTCGACTGCAAGAATTGCCATGAATCGCAAGATTCCACATGTTTTTGGAGATTACATTCACATCGAAAGGTCTATGTCCTATGAAAAAAAAAAGGCAATTTTTTATTACAATGCGTTTAACAATATATGGGTTGATCTAAAAAAGGTGCAAATTGCAATGGTTCACATGTATAAAATCACAGTAGAAGAAAGTTATGGTGTTCTAAAGTTTGCCTTGAATTTGGATGAAGCACAGATTCAAAAGGGACAAAAGATGGAAAGAATTAGCATTTGCCTCATGAACATGGCATTGGACCATAGCAATGGTGAGGGCCAAGCTCCATTGCATAAGATCCAATCCGAGATGGAGATTTGGTGGATTGGTGCAGCCCAGGTACCAATTGAAAATCATCAAACGTTGAAATGGTTGTTCAACCATAAAAGTATTCCAAATATCATTAAGTCTCAAAGTGAAGGCGAAATGTTGGTAGTTGATGGGGTTGGTAATTTTAATGTGGAATGGCATATGAGTGCTGATTTAAAAACTATCAAATGTATGCTTGGAATATGTAATGGTGCAAATGCAAAATATCCTTGCATTTATTGCATGGAAAGTATTGGATCCAAAGATTGGAGTAGTTTGCGACTAGTAAGAAGAGCCCCAAATAGAGACTCTATAGATTTGAGTAAATTTAAAAACATAGAAGACATCTGGGATCCCATTCTTTCAATCTCTCTTAAGAATGTTCATATTTGTACTTTGCATGCAGAGATTAGAATAATCGATAAGCTTCTCAGGTTGCATCTTGACTACGCATATTCCATTAAGCCATTATCTTTATCAGATGAGTGTATTGATAAATGCGAGGCATTACTATCGAAAATGGGATTTCATGGGGGCCAAGTTCACTTGAGAAAGGATCCAATACTTTCAGGAAAAACAAGAGATATCTTGGCCGATGTCTCTATGGGAGGCTCAAAAGCTAGACGATTCTTAGGAAACCATTCAGGAAAGCAAGTGAATGCGGCTTGGGAGTGTTGGAGAGAGCTATGTGAGATCACAACAAATGTTGCAAGCACGCCGAGGCTTGCGTTTCTTAGAATGGAGGTCTGGATACACCTTGATGTTTTTCTGAAACTCCTCAGGCAACATAAGACAACATATACATATGCGGAAGAGTTCAAAATATCAATCACAAATCTTGTTCAGGCAATAAAAGAGGCATGGGGAGAAAAAAATATCACTTTTTATCTGGTAAAGTAACAATTATTTAATATGGGTTTATTTTGACAGGTTTTTCAATTGGTATAAAATTAGTGTTACTTTGTATTGCAGCATATTCTTCATATTCATGGGCCTTACTTTGTGGAGGAGCATGGCCCCTTAGCAACTTATAGTAACCAAGGCATGGAAAAATCCCACTATCAAGCACGCACAAGTTATTTTCGAAGCACAAGGCATGGGGGAGGAGTTACAAAAAGCAATGCTTTGGAGGAGCTATTCAATTGGTTTTTTCGACGACAACTTCAAAGAATGCAGATAAAAGACGGCAATGACACATGAGCAGTCACACTTTTATATATAAGAAAGAATATATACAAAGCTAGCTTTCCAAAACTCTCACATTCTCTTCCTCCTTAGGAATCTTTCCTCTATAACGTAGAAATTTTTTTCTATTGTAGACAACTATAGATTTTACATCAGTTCAGTTTGCAGCCAAGGCGTAGGATGTGAACGCCAAAAAGTATCCTGCTCTAGAAGCAGAGTAACCTGGACCGTAGCCAAAAATCCTAATTGCTGTAGTCTTTTCCAAAAACATTACTTTGTGGGCATTATATTGTAATCCTGAGAAACCTAGAAGCCTTGTAAGAGCTTTAATACAAAGCGTGGGCCATGTTGCATCCTCTGAGAAACTACTATGAAGTACTAAAAAGGAATCAGGGTCAATCCTAGCCAAGTAGTGGCCGAGTGCAATGTCTTTCAATGTACTACCACCAGCTCTCGATCCTTTGCCACGTCCCAAGAAGTTATCTGTATCAGCAATCTCCAACTGCAAATAAAACCCATACTGAATGAGCGTGAAATGCAAACCTACCAATGTGTAAAAGCAAATTCAAAATTATCTTACCACTTGGTTTTCATCGTACTCCAATTTAACTGGATTCCATAAATTTATTGATGATGATGTCTCATTGGTGGTAATCAATTCTTTAACATATTCAGACTCCTGTCTTCCAAAATTGGAAATCCCAAGTTGGCTTTGAATGCGATCGAAGTCCTCATCAGTAATACTCAACTCTTTCTCAGCTTCTTTGGCCTTTTCAAAACAAAGAGAGAGGGCCTCACCAGCATCAATAAACTTATCGTCTAGAGTTTCTTTATCAAGTTTGAGTATCTCTTCCTTTGATTCATTCTCTGTGTCAATTATCCCATTTGCAGCATCAAAAGCCTCTGCAATAATTGCTAGACAATAATCTTCCCTGAGATTGAAAAGTTTTTGAATATCTGACAGTAAAATGTACTCCTTCTCCTTGAAAGGTATAGATGGTAGAGAAGGAACAGTATGTTGAGAACTCTCATCAGTTGAAGGGTTTGTATCTCCTTGGCTCTCCTCAATGATAGTCTCACCTTTGAAGTGAGCAACATCCAAATTCTCAGCAAATAGAAGCCTCAAAATCTGCATCTACAACCTCCTCTATTTCCTTTTCATCTGCCAGATCATCTAACATGCAAAAGCTAGCAGACTTTGCTCCTTCCAACTGTTGCTCATCAGCTTTCAGAGGATATTTGACAAGGGTGAAAACAATAAAAGCAACAGATTTTGTCATCATCTTGCAGTTTTTGGAATGAGTGGAGCACAATATGTCTCTTGCGTAAAACTTGTCCAGAGAGTGGGCACCACACTTCTTAGTAAACACTAACTTTTCATTTCTTGTTGACCCAATGGGAACATGGACATATTCATTTGTACCAACTTCAATAGAAGGACCTGCTAGATTTTCAAACTCCAAAAAGTCCTCCAAAATATATTTTTTACAAGATTTCAAAACATTGTCAAGGTCCTAATCAGGATTAAAGACATTCTTCACAACTCCATAGAAAGAGAGATCCATGCCATTCTGAAGGATAAAATCAAGAAGCCTCTCTGATGGAGTGACATCAGTAAGCTCCGATACTCCAAGACATCTCATTGCCGACTTTCGCTTCCCTGGAGATGTGCTTGGCATTCTAACACTGGTGGCAGAGCATGGAGAAGAAACAGAATGCACAGGCTCATCACATGTTGAAGCAATTGAGCCTTTTGAAAGCCTTCTTCTTTTACCAGTTCCTGGCAAAACCTGGAGCCTAGAAAATCTGTGGCTCAGACATGTTTCCAACTTGTGCTTGATACGGCGCGACAAGACTCAAACGCTAGACACGGATGTTCGTACTTGCGCCGTATCGATAATTCAAACCAGCAACTTTAAGCAAAGGGCCGCAACCGTAACGACACGAGAAGGCAGAGCCAAAATCAGTGATCACGCGACCTCAAGCACTATCAACTTAGGAGGCACGCCGAAGGAAGACTCTGGAGAATAAGAAAGCCCAAAATGACACGAATAGACAAAAGCACCAAAAGAGAAACACTCGCTCTCGCGCCGTATCAGGAGAAGAAACAAAGGTCCACAAAGAAAGCAAAAAAAGCCGTACGGATGAGGGACATCCCCTTATGTAGGCGTGCAATAATGTCACCTGGCACTAGCCGTTGGGCTTCGACACGTGGCAGTAGCCGTTGGGCTTCGACACGTGGCCGACAAACACGTGGACCGATTGTTAGTTGACACATTGCATATGGACGATAGGCGGACACGTGGCACAATCAGTGCGAGACACGTGTCTGACATGTATCATGATGGACGAGGGTATATAAGGGGTTACTTTGCTTACGTGTACACTTTACATTTCTCGAGCTCTCGCGCCTTGCTTGCCGATACGGTGCGATCCAAGTGTTGCGTCTATTGCGTTTCTGTTCTCTCGCGTCGTATCGGTTACCGTCCTAAATTCAGAGCGAGTGTGTCTCTTTGCTGATTTCCTCACTTCGGTGGTCTTCAGTCGGTGCACCGATACGGAGCGAATACATCCTTCCGTAGTCATCGTAACTTCCATCTCGCGCCATATTGGCCTTCTTGTCCTTGTCTCCGATACGGAGCAAGGGCGTCCTTTCATAGTCTTCCGAATTTCCATCTCGTGCCATATCGACATTTTTGTTCTCGTCTCCGATACGGTGCGAACGTGACGATTCGTTTGTTTTGTTTGTTCCTTCTCACGTCGTATTGGGCCTGTTGCATTGTCAAATTCTTGAGAAATTTCCTATAACACTTTTTGTCTTTCTAGCTCTTCTATTTTCTTCTCTGTATGGCAAGGACAAAGGAAACTGCAAGAAGAGTGTATGTGGATAGGAAGGACAGTGGGGGAAGAAGAAAGTTACAATTTAATGAATCTGAGGAGGAGCCCTCTTCAAATATTGCTGAAGCTGGGCCATCAGAGGCCCCAGACCATTTTGCCATAGAAATCCCCCCTACACCAGGTGTTGGCCTAACATCTTCCATGGAGTTAAAGCATTTCAGTGCAGTGAATGTTTCTTCTCCTGATGTTGAAGAAGCAAAGGGTGAGACTTGCCCTGTGAAGGATTCATCCCCTCCAATTGCACCTGAGCCTACATCTGTTGAAGCCACTGAGCCTCCCAAGCCACAAAAGAGAAAGAGGAAGTCCCGGTTCTTCTACATGCAAAGGTGTTTCAGTGAGATTAGAAAAGCCCAAAGAGCTACAGAACACGTGATTCCAAAGGCTGCTTTCATAAGAGTTGTTAAAGAGATCTCTGATAGATTGTCTCAAGTGGCAACTGTCTCTAGTCTAAATAAGAAGTGGCAACTCTCAGCCATTCTTGCTCTACAAGAGGCCGCAGAAGATTTTGTTATTGATTTCATGAATGATGCTTACATTGCTGTTGCGCATGCTCATAGAATTACCCTTTTGAATAAAGATTTCAGCATCAGCAGAATTAGGTATAGGTTCGATAAAGTGTTGAGGCCCTTGCCTTCCAACGATCAAAAAGCCCTTGAAATCCTTAACATTCCCCCGAAATTGTCCAGGAAAGGGAAAAAGCTTAAGGTTGAGGATGTAACTAACCTTTACTCTACAAGGGGTGCCACCCAGCAGGAGTCTTTCTTGAGTGAAAAAATTCAGGAGGTGTTGGAAACTGAAGATGAAGTTTACAAGAGGAAAGCCGCATCACTTGCTCCCGTCAACAACGAGAGGATGGGTAAAGTGTATGGGCAAATACTTGTGAATGTTTCTATGAAACATGAGGAGAAATACCTTAGTATATCTCCCGAGGATAAGCCCATGTTGGAGAAAAGGGATGTCCAACTATCTGACTCCGTTGTTTTTTGTTGCATAAGGTAAGGCTTATATTTTTTGTTTTTTTTTTGCATAAGATAAGGCTTATAGGTTCAAGTATATTTTATATGTAATTTGTATTGATTTTGATCGATTCAAATAGCTTTTGCGATTGACTACAGGGCATTCGTCTCCTCTCTCACTCTCGATATCCGTAGAACTATATATATTGTTGATCCACTTCTCTCTGTGGAACTATTTGCAAGATCTGGGTCTAATATTGCCCCATTCTTTCGTACTTTCGATAGTGTGACAAATTACCACATCTTTTTCCCTTATGTAGAAAGGTATTTTTCTTTTCTGTAGAGGAAATTGTATATTCATTTGCTTTCACCCTTCTGCTCACCTCTATTTTGAATTTGCAGAGGGCATTGGAGTCTCATCTATATTAATTGTCTTACCAGAGAAATTATCTTTATGAACTCTCTCAGCGGTGTTCATGGCCAAGCACGAATGTATGTTGAAAGAAAATTACTTGCTTTGATTATATTTACAAAAAATATTTTGAACTTACAAAGCTTCCTTTTACAGTGCTGGTAGACTTGTTTCTACATTTTTGGATACTACATATGAGGATCTTGCTGATCCTCAAAAGCCTTATACGTTTCTTCTACAAGAAGTTCCATTGCAAAGCGATGCACATTCTTGTGGATGGAGAGTTATATCAAATATTTGCAGAACAGTGGATTCAAAGTTGTTACAAATAGAAGGAGTGAATGTAAGTTAATTTCATTTGATTTTTGTGTAACCCTTATCATGATTTCTTTTCACTAACTTATAACATTTATTCTTACAGTGTAGAGACTATCCTAATTCATATGTTTGGTGGATAAGGGAGAGATGCATTGAGCTGATTTTGAACAAGGCAATCACACCATATGATCCTGACTCCCCTCTTCCTCCCAAAACTTCAATGGCCAAGGGCACAAGCAAGGGAAAGGGCAAGGGAAAGGGTAAAGGCAATGGTAAGCGCAATGGCAATGGCAAGGGCAAGGGCAAGGGCAAGGGCAAGGGCAAGGGCAATGGCAATGGCAATGGCAATGGCAATGGCAATGGCAATGGCAATGGCAATGGGACCACTGCTGCATAGTCTTAAAAAAAAGGAAAGCCAATACTTTCTCCTCTGAAATTTGATCCATCCCCTCTTAAACCCCAAGAAAAGAGACTACCTGTAAAGGTGAAATTCTTTCAACAATCAAAGAAAGGCCCTGTGAGAAAAAACATCTTTGAAGAAATCAATAAAGAAGCCACAAAGCCAACAAAGGAGAAGGCAGCAGATAAAGAATCAAAAGAGCAAACATAAGCATACACAAGCCTTATTATTTTGGCTTTGTACATTTATATGACATTTTTGTACCTCATGATGTAATGAAATTTTTCACTTATAAATCGAATGTAATGTACATTTATTTATATACATTCAAAAGGCAACTTGCTTTATGATAGCTTATGAGTTCCCACTAAAAAATATCTTAAGGACAGTCTATTAAGATAAATTCCTGCAAAGTTTTCATTCTCAAGGCTCAAAACTCACAATTGTGGGAGACAAACAACTCGTACAAGAGAAAGAGCGCTCGGCTCTTTTACCAATTGTTACGCCATTCACTTTGAACTTATATCTAGGGGATGTATTGTCTAGCAATTCCAAGGTATCTCTCACATCTTTCAGACTCCAATTGGAAGTAACATTCACCTTCTTTACTTCTTCATGCGGCAAAACGTGCACCGCAAGTTTATATGGTGTGCAATTTGTATCGGAATCCAAGGGAACCCAAATACCCAATCTTAGTTTGTATCTCCTGTAATCAAAGCCCAAAGCAAGAGTTTGGCGAGGGATACTGTAAGCCAAAGCCAAGGATTGAGGGCATGCACAACACCTCAAGATATCACCCTTATGGTCGCACTCTCTAGATTTCCAAAGCGTCCCTATAGTGTTGTCCAAATCCTCTTCCGAAAAGTTTCTACTTAGCTAGGATACCTTCGTTCTTTATAAATTTGCTGTTTTGAAGCAAGCCACGAAGATATGGAGGGGTACAAACCATGATAAACGTATTCTTCTTGAGATCCTTCCAGCTGTCATGGACTTTTGAATATCCTGAGATATTTTGAATTTGAAACTCTGCACCGTTACCTTGTCACGAATCTCCCAGTTTAGAGATAAAAGGCTTGACAATGGCAAATCTTCGATATTCCCATACCTATCTGCTTTAGAGGGAACCACACACTGTGCATAATATATAAAAACCTTGCATTCACTAAAAAAAGACACAATTTGATCGGCGTAAATAATGTCTGCCAATACCTTATGAATGGCATGGAAAGTCCCACTTAGGCTTTCCACAGGTTACCATTCAATACTTGTTGACGGAAAGATATCTGCAATGACGAACCGTTTGTTAGAACTTGCCTAAATGGAAAAGAATTATATACGTTATTCTACTAATAACTTACAATGTGTTTGTTGGGGAACACATTCGTTTGGAGGCAAGTGCATATCCTTGGCCATGTAAACATGTTGCATCTTGACAAACCACCCTTTGGGCATAATTTTGAAGGCAATGATACGCCCCTTCCAGTGATGTTTTATATCATCTCGTTTTCTTCTTTTCACCTTATGAGAGCCCTTGCAAGATGGTAGCATGGTAACCCAATCGTTTACAGTAAAGGTTTTGGGCTCCCAATTTCCATCTGCTCCCTGGCTTTAGACTGTGCAAGAGTGTATTAAACGAGAAGGCGCCTAGAGGAAGCCATGAAAAGAATGAAAGCGCAAAGAAAGAAGCTCAAAGAGGGGTGAATGAACTAAAAAGTAGCGCCAAGAACACAAATGAGTATGTATTGGGCGCCAAAAAGAATATTGAAAGATCTCCCGACTTTCAAAAAACTCATTATTAATTTCATCACATCTCTGTCACGTATTTTGTCAGATTTATAAGTAAATAACGTCTTTGGGACTCCAAAACATGTCAGACTTTAGGGATTTTGGCTAAAAAAGAAGAGAGAATCACGAAATGGACTCCACTATCTCTAAAAAAGAGGAGACAAGAATACCATATTCTTGCACACGTGGCGAACTCTCTTTGGCCCTTTCCTTAATCCCGTGATTAACAAAAATGCAGTTTTTGAAGCGTTTTTGGCCCTAATGGGTTATATTGATAAATTATCTATTTCTTATAGTGCATCAAATAGCATTAGAATTTGACAATATGAGAGACAGAGTGCCATACTTTATTTAATTTGTTATGGTATATTTTTTAACATGCTTGATTTCTCAACATTAGTCTACATTTACAAATAAAAGATGGTCATATTCAATCTATGTGTTCTCCAATTAAGAGTACGATGATGTCACATGTCACTATATTTTAGCATAGTATGAAATTTACATATTTAAGAAAGTTTAGTGAGTATTACATAAACTTGCCAAGTGCTTGAACAAAAGCAAAAGGATCTTATTGAATATAGGTTTTTCATGTCAGTACATAGTGTGAGGAGTGCTAGGGTTGGTACTTAAGACTTGGTGATACAATAGAAGAAGTGATAGGGCATGCCTTTGGTTTTAGATAAGCTGCAATGGTTCATCATGAGATCTATCACAATGGGGGAGACAACTGAATAAGTGTTATTATATGATGGTTGGAAATATAGTATGCTAATAAGTCTTTATTGGCCTTGGTTGCATGTTATGTTTGTTTATTATGGTGGTGGTAGTGGTTATACATGTGTATGTAAATGTATAGTTGTATTTGTGGTGGTGGTGATGGTGATGGTATGTAAATGTGTAGTTGTATTTGTTGTGGTGGTGATGGTGATGGTGGTCGTGTTCATGAGCATGTTGCTATATTATTGCATGTGCCACTAGATGTATGACACGTTTGTGAAATATGTGAAGCATTTGGGATGAGACACCTACAAGTTCTATTGGGAGAGACCAAAGGAAGAGTGGGCAGGTGTTGGTGCATATATTGGTGATGCGTGGTGAGGGCAACTAAGAAAGAGGGAGCAGGCGTTCAATGATCATACATTGGTGGTGCAGGGAGAGTACAATGTGGGACAGGAATGTGTGAAGAGTGTGCGAGGGGAGGTAGAGGATAATATGGATGTGATTTATGTGTGCGTGAGTGTGAGTGGTGTTGTTATCAATGGGAAGGCAAGAGTGGAAGTGGTGGTATACGAGAGTTGCATATGAGAGTGAGAGAGAGAGAGAGAGAGAGTGTGTGTGTGCGCGCGGGTGCGGGTGCGGGTGGGTGGGTCTGTGCAAGTGCGCAGGCGTGGGTATTGCGATGCTTCATATGCATGAGTGGGAGGGTGTGGGTTAGAGAGAGAGAGAGAGAGAGAGAGAGAGAGAGATCACAGCTTGTTGCAGGTGGAGGCAACGTGGGACGGGAGGGTGAGGCGGAGGACGGAGTTGAGGGCACCGGCGAGGGAGAAGGTCTCGATGAGGGCGGAGCCGCGGGCGCCCTGAAAGCTCCGGGTGCCGCCGCTGATGGGCAAGAGGCGGCGCTTGCGCGCGATGGGGTTCTGGCCGAAGAAAGACAGGCTGCTGCCGTTCAGGCGGCGGCCGGCGCCCGCCCCCAGCTCCAGCGTGAACGCCATTAGCACCGAGATGGGCTGACCGTCCCCCGAGTCTGCCACGTAGAAGCCCCGGGCCCGCCCCACCTCCCGCGACAGGAAGCTGGGCCCCGCCGTCACCTTGTCGTCGAACACCACCACCGTCCCGAAGAAGGAGCTGCCCGTGGTCCCCCCCGCCGGCCCCGCCACCGCCTTGGCCGTCGGCCCCGAGTAGCCAGTGGCCGTCACTATGTCATGCACGTATACCACCGTCACCCTGCCCCTACTACTTCTACCTCCACTCTTCTTATAACTATCATTCCTGTAGTGACTATATTCGTTACGTCTATCCCCATTATAACCATCATAATCACTTACATTAGGCCCGTCTAGTTCCTTCCTGCCTGCAGCTGCCGCCGCTCCTCGGCCTGCCGCAAGCATTACTATCATAACCATGCCCATTACACCCGCTCCCATTTCCATTCAACGAAACCTGGCTTCTTACTTACTACAGAGGAAGAGAGAGAGAGAGAATGACAAGCTTCTGGAGTTCTTATCCTTACAGTAGGTTTTGCAAAGACTTTCACGTATTTATTGTCTCTCTCTGTGATCTCGCATCCCTTGGCCCGTGAGATCGCCTTCACGCTGCTCGCTTTGGCCTTTTCCACCTAATGTGGCTACATTCGGTACCATATTTCTCATGTGAGCCCACCTCTCTCTCTCTCTCTCTCTCTCTCTCCAAAACGACCCACTTAGCCTAGACTCTTGCCAAACTTACACCTGTACATCTCGTAATATTGCTTTTTTTAATAGCCCACTTAAAATGATCAACGCTCCTCAAGATGCCTCATAGGAAATACCTCTACATACTACCATATGATTCATAAGTGAGACTTTTTCTAGACCTAGAATACAGAGGCCCATAGAGTGTCAAAATCTCCGGTCTTACATGCTCTCTTGATATTTATTGGATGGAATTACCCTATTGTGGGCTAATTTGATATCTTAGCTTGGACCCCCATTAAGTGAGCTACATAAATATTTTATGCATTTGGTACACCATACCACACTAAGATAAAATATTTGGGTATTTGATATTTATATCAATAAAACGTAAATTTCAATGAACAAAATAGTGATAATGAGAGTTAACAAAGTGACACTTCAAGATCTAATGTTTTTACGAAGTCCAAAATCTAAGAAAACATTATATGTCTCAATTGTTTACATAATACATAAGATTTTGCATCATAACTTTAAGTGGCTGAAAGAGATATTTTTATTATCCAAACCAATCTTCTTATTGGCCTCTTTACCATGACTAACATGTTGATGTAATGAAGCAAAACCTTCACCATATGTTGTGCATGGTTGTAAATGGTCCTAATTTTCATAATAATTTTGCACATACATTGTATATAATATTACATCTTTAGATGATGCAACTTTGGAATCTAGTTCATTTTCACATCTAACATATAGCTCCCAAAATAGCAAATAAAAAATGTATAATGTCTCCTTCATGGTTGGTAGGATAGTGTGGAACCTCATAGAAGTGAAGGAATATATTATGCACTTGTCCTTACTGTTTCTTTACAAGAGTTGCTTGAAAATGTGATATACATTCATAGAGTTGGTTCACTAAGCTCGATTTTTTTCATCACATATAGCTCCACACCTTCCTTTGACCAGAACAAGGGAATCGCACCATCATGTGTTTCATGTTGTTTTATATAAACTCGTCATTAAAGTGTATAGCTACCTTTTCTCAAACAAAGATTTTCATGCTTCGAGAAAATAATTGCTACAAGTCGAATCATAGGTATTTGGAAAACATTAACAATGTTAACATGCTTGATCATTGTAGAAATGTGGTTTCACAACCACCTACCAATTTCCAAGAGTGATGGTCTCAAATCTCTTAACCCTTACAAGTGAACCAATTATAAGGTGTTATGCTCTAGAATAAACAATGGTATATTTTCATTTTATTGATATCAAAACTTTTGGTATTTCAAACAAAAATATTTAGCACTAAGATAACGTCTTCCATGATTGATTGGTATGAGAGATTCTAGAGATGACTCTTCTTGTTGGGTTTTTAGTTTTTAAGACCACTTTTAAATCTTCTTTAGACATCTAAGAGCACACATAGTTGGCATAATAGTAAATACTTTCTTTTAGAATATGGATATGTAAAATTTATAGTATAAAGCATTGGAGCAACAATCATGTAGTTGTAATATGCATTTTGACAACCCATTGAGGTTGTACATGTGGAAAAGGCATATGTACATCTTTGTTACATGTCAACAATTGTGCGAATCTAGATTCTTTGACTAATGAGAAACTTTTTGGTTCCTCCATTGTCTTATTCACAAGAGAGTTTCTTGATGTAGCTTCTCTCTATTGCTACCTTTACTTTTATGTGCCCATTTTGCGATGTAAAGAGAGATATGATCATCAGAACACTGAAATCCTTACCAATGTCCTCTCTTGCATTTCATACATCGCTCAATTTATCCATCTCGGGGGAGCCCCTATTTCTCTTACTTTTTAGGAGTTGTTAGGACTTCTATTGCAAGTTTGTAGAAGCATAAGAATTTGATGTGATTCCTAATAGAGAGCAAGCTTGTATGCATGCTTATGAAAATCAAAAAGGTAAAGTATGTAATAAACCCCCCCTACCCGTGAACCATAGGAACCCCCCCCAATAATTATTCATTAAAATTATTGTAAATTTTTTATCTCCTCGGCGTTGAACAGGTGGCGGGGAGGAAGAAGTGGATGATGATGACAAAGGAGTGGATGACAATGATAACGATGATGATGAGGGGGGAGGCCACATCGCCTACCACCCCCTACTTCCCTCGACCAGTCCGCGACCACCTGCCGCCATGCAAACGGTGACAAGTGGTGCGTGGGGTAAGACTCCACCACCACCACTCCACTCCCCCCCCCAAACCGCAAGGAGAAGAGACGACACATCACGCTGCCTCTATGGAGAGAGAGAGAGAGAGAGAGAGAGAGAGAGAGAGAGAGAGAGATTTGGAAAGTTCCAAAAATTCCCTCCCATAAGAGGGTTTCATACGCACAAGCCCCAATCGCATACAGTCCCACCCTCCATCACTTGCTCTTGTTCGGGAGGCCTCAATTGCAGAATCCTGCTCCCACTTCGCGAAATTTCTCTACAAGGTTAGGTAGTCCAGCAAGGTCATCTACCAAGGACATGCACAACTAGGCCATTTTTCGATATGCTCCAAAACGAAGAGTATCACACTCCAACAGTAATCCCGCATCCAACAATAGAGCCACCGGCTAGGGCGTTGCAGTTAATACAAATACAATGTTGGGTATGGATAATTCATCTCCAAATACCCAAGTACTAATTGCCATCTGCTCTACTCATTGATTCATAAATTTTATCGCCTTGGCATGCACGTGAATTCATTTGAATGAGTAGCTTGATTTTATTTTTCAATGGTTAATGAGCTCATAGGGAATCATAGGATAATTTTTTCCGCATTAGGTCCACTATAATCATAAATGACCTCACATAGATTTATGCATATCATGCTTTGAAATTCGCACAAATCCTTGTACCAAAATAAAATCATTGAAAGGGATAAACTTCATCTCAAATATTTGCAAGACTGAGTCTTCAAAAAGTGCATGTATCAAGAGAAGTAAATTGCATCTAGATGCTATGAGACAAATTCATACATAGCATGAAAAGCATATAAGGTTCCAAAGTATTGTCGACTCCCTCTTCTTGCAAATTAGTAGTTATGTTTGGTGTGTGTTGCAGCTTGCATGTCTGATGGATTGCATGTAAGCAACCTAGTCTAAAAGAAATTCATCTTAGAAACTCTAGGCCTCAAAGGCAAGTGAAGAGCTCAAGGATTAGGAAACCCTAATTCAAAGGAAAGAACGATACTTTTATACTTTTTTGGAAAGAAGGTTGGGTTGTTGATCAATGTAAGTGATCAATAGATCTTACATCTTGTATAGTTGTATGAGATCTTAATATATGCCTTAGCCGAAGGAAGGAAGTGTTAAGTAAAATTTTACATAGTATCACTCTTAGATCCCAAGGGGGAGAGCGAATATGTGGATGAAAATATTATCCCATCTATTCTTGCATTGTTTGGAAAAATACCATTGGTTTTGTTGGTTGATCAAACAACGTCCTAAATGCTTTTACATTCAACTGATTGTTGGATTGTTGTTTGGATGATTATTCCAAGTGCTTGTGATTAATGGTAAATTCATGGTGGGGGTTTGTGATGACAAATTGCCATGGGGATAAAGGAATGTTTTTTTGGAAGACGACATTAGGGTTGACTGCCTTGACTATGCTTGATTCTTAAATGAATTAATTAAGGAGAGGTTCTTTGTAGGGTGGATCACCTCCATGATCGCACTGCGAATCAGCCCGAAAAGGGCACTGCTCAATTCATAGGCCGAAGGTCAAGTGGTAAAAAGGCCAACCAGGGGAATAATGTTTCACTCCTAGGCAGCTTGTGGGTCAGGGGAGCTATGGACACCCCTTGCCAAGTCTGGAATGGTATTGAAAGACCTATGTGGCCCCAACGTCTGTGGCATTGGAAGATCCTATTCTAGATAAAGGATGGAAATTGTGGTGCCATGTGATTTGAACCAGCTACTTCTACAGGGCAAAAGGGATATCTAAATTCTCATGTATGGGCAGGAAACAAAGATGAACTTGAATATAAATTAAGGAACTTGTTTTAACTTGTTGTCAAAAGGTTTGCTTGCTCTGTACTCGTGTCTGTGCTATAAATTACAGAATTAACCATGTTTCCTAAAAGGTTTAATTAAGGGAGCTGAATTTAAATGTCACACATAAATGTGATAGGATCTAAGTAAATAACCAAAGAACACCTATTGAGGGAAGCAGGTGGGCGGAACCCCCAACGCGTCCGCCTTACAATTGGGTGGTCCTAGAGAACTGAGAGGCTTCTCACAAGGTTTTACCAACATTCGAACCTTAGAAATCGTTAGTATAGAACCTCGATTCATGCAGTTTTAGGGAACCAAAATGGGACTATGACCTACGGTTAGAGAGGTTGAGCAATGCATCCCTCCCATTTCCCATTCTCCTTGAATTAAGTGCGGCATGGATCTACTTTGGCTTGGGCATCCCTACAAAAAGCTAGATGTCCAAGTCCTGATGCTAGAATGCTATCAGGAGACCTTGATTACTAGGAACCCAAATTTCAAGTCGGTCCTAGTGGGTTCGACCGTGAATGTTCTGTTGCGAGGCGTACTTGAGAAACCAAGAGCGAGAAATCCCATAAACTTCCATGGGAGTGCTGGGCAGCGATGCTTAGATTCAACAATGGACCGCTAAAAACGTGCATGGACAGCCGATAGGTGAGCATGTTATAGTTGGTATGGTGCACAAATTGGATGTTGTATGGGCGTGTAGTGAGCATCGGAAGGTCCCCAAGAACAAAAGAACTCTAATTTTGCACAAAAAAACAAGAGAGAAGACTTGCACGACATGAAGCAAAAGACTAATTGGGTACAATCTCCCCCCATGCCTTGTGTGAGCACTCCACAAAGCATGTATTTGATATATTATTCATCTCCAAGCTCAAAAAATAGCCAAATTTACAATTAGCATGCTTTAGCTTTTGTGTTTGCTTTTGTCCCACTAAAGAATTAAAGCTATTGGGCGCCCAAAGAGTCGGGCGGTGTCCAAATACAATGTCCAATAACAAATATTTAAATCGTATACCCATGCGCATATAAAATAATAAATAAATGCCATGGGCTTCAATAAATAAGCGTGTCAAAATAAATATTGGTGCCACACCTAAGATGCACGCCCATCAAAAATGATAATTTCTTCTAAATAACTTGAATACACGCTATCGCCCAGTGCTTCCCAATGCCACCATTGCTTGCTCTACACATCAACTGAAGCATTCACAATTGTTAGAAAATAATAAAAGTAAACCGATAAAAGTGAATACCTAGAAGTCTTCAGCTACAAAATAAATAAATTGGTTAAAACTCAATCCTAACCTTAATTTATTACGAGTGCGTACTCTAAACTCATAAATGTCTATTAATTTAAATATGTATTTTGCAGAATCACCCGCTATGGAATCACCTACTTGCACATTAAATTAACAAGACGCCCGAAAAGGATAGGCGTCCCCATCGACTTTTCACACAAGGAATCCACCTTGTGTATGAGCCCCGACAATAAATAAAAATTTTCGAAATCCACCGCAAAACCTCATGAAATCCACCGTGGAATATGCCTCCTGGCATCATACCCCCGGGGTGGGATAGCAATTGTCCTCAATTGCTATTAGCTCAATGTGTAGCCAGTAGTGAGGGGTAAGCACTTAGGTCTTGAGAGTGCATCCATTGGGCCTCTTCAACAGGATGATTTTTAAACTTAGCCATATATCTAGAATATCTACGGCCAGTTCTAGTGGTCATAAAGTCAGTATCTAGAATAGTTTCAGGCTCAAGAATTTCAGTTTCTTCTTCTAGCAAAGGAGGGTTTTCATAGACAGGGTGTACATGTAATTGGTCTCTAAAAGGTCGTAATAAACTGATATGAAAAGTGTTGTGGATTTTCCAGTGTTGTGGTAATTCTAGTTTAAATGCATTGTCATTGATTTTGTGAATGATCTTGAAAGGTCCATAAAAATCTAGGGGTTAACTTTACAACAGGGTGTTTGTCAACACTTTGTAATCTTCACTTTTCAATTCGTAACCAAACATAATCATCAACTTTGAAACTCATAGCTTTTCTTTTCTTATTGGCTTGTTTTGTGTATGGTTGCTGGGCTTTAGCAATCATATCTTTAACTTCATCAAAAATAGTAGCATGCGTGTTAGCAATATCATCAACAGCTTGAACTTTGTTTGACAATGATATAACAGGTGTAGGTAATCTATATCCATAAATGATTTCAAATGGTACTTTCTATGTAGCTGTATGTGGTGTTTTATTGTATACAAACTGAAGTAAATGTAAATGTATATCCCATGTTTGTGGTTTTGAAATTGTGTATGCATGCAAAAGATCTAAAATGGTATTGTTAGTACGTAAAGTAGAAATAATTCCTCTATGGCCTTGGTATGGGGACAATGAATTTCATGCAAAACAAATGATCGAAATGGAACAGTTACACATAAACTTTTTTCATAAAACATAAATCCATCAGTGTAAGACAATGAATCAATGGGAATCCAGTTATTTGCAAGTACTTTATTCCAATCAGCTTGAAAACTAGGGTCTTGGTCATAAGTATCTTTCATAGGGAGAAGAGAGTCAAAAGGTATCACAGAAATATTATGTATAGTCGGTCTTCTACTTAAAGCATTAGCAACAACATTCTCTTTTCCGAGTTGATATTGTATGAGTGGATGAAAACTTTGAATAAAAGCAACCCATTTAATGTATCGGTCAGATATTTGTAGTTGACTAAGGAGATGTTTATTGCTTTGTTGGTCAATTTTGATCATGAATTCAGATCCCATTAAATAGTGTTTCCATTGACGCAAAGCTTGTACTACAGCTAGCAATTCCTTATCATAGGTAGAATACTTAAGTTTAGAGGGTTTAAGTTTGCAGCTAGAGTAGGCTATGGGATGAGAATCTTGCATAAGGACAGCTCCTATTCTAGATCCACTAGCATCAGTGACTACTAGGAAAAATGGTCTATTGAAGTCAAGTAATTGCAATACAGGAGCATGAGTTAAAGCATGTTTCAGTAAATCAAAGGACTTTTGTTGATTGTCAGACCAATGATACACAATGCCTTTCTTTAATAATTTTGTCAAATTTTCTCACAAATTTTCTGTAAAAGCTAGAAAGACTTAAGAAAGAACGTAATTCGTGCACATTTTTAAGTATCGGCCACTTCAAAATTGCTTCTATCTTTTTAGGGTCAACTTTAATACCTTCACATGAAACAATATGTCCTAGGTATTCAATTTGTGTTTGGAAAAAATCACTCTTTTCTGGACTGACATATAATTGATTCTCTTTCAATAATTTGAAAACCAAAGATAAATGTTCATAATGCTTGTTCTCATTCTTACTGAAAACCAATATGTCATCAAAGAAAACAATGACACAATGCTGATGCTTCAAATATGTGATTCATCATACGACTGAATGTGGCTGGTGCATTAATTAAATCAAAAGGTATAACAATGAATTCATAGTGTCCAAATTGTGTTCTAAATGCAATTTTGAATATATCAGATGTGTCCAATCTTACTTGATAGTATCTAGATTTAAGATCTATCTTGCTAAATATTGCAGATCCTTGTAGCTTGTCCATAAGATCATCTACCTTAGGAATCGGATGTCTATTCTTAACAATGATCTTATTTAGGGCAGGATAATCAATGCACATGCGATAGGTATTGTTTTTCTTTTTCACTAATAGGACAGGTGCACCAAATGGAGAACTACTAGATCTAATGAGTCCTTGGGTTAACAATTCTTCAACTTGGGCTTAAATTTCTTTCTGTTTAATTTGGTTATGTCTATATGGTGCTTTACATGGTGGTTGTGTGAGAGCGGAGTTATGATGCCGAGAAGTGCTTAAAAATAGTCAAAAATTATGAATATCAAGGGAAAAATATTCAACGTCGAAGGCGGCGGCTCCAGCTAGGACGATTTTAAGCACCAAGTGAAGTACGACTCTTAAAAGACGCCCGAGCGACACTTGTGGATTTTTGATAATTTTTCAGACTATCGTATGGGTTGTCAGGAGTTACCAGTCAATGCGGGATGTCAAGCCGGACGCCTAGGATTTTTCAGAGCTCAATTTGGAGCCCGAACGGGGAAATGGCCACAAAATAGTCAAGATATGAAAAGGTGGACACTTGGGAGGCCAAAATTGGGCATGCCTTTTGGGTTTGGACCCCCCCTCCCTCCCTCCCCCCCCCTTCAAAATTTTAAGCATACAAGATGAAAAAACGTGGAGAGAGAAGATGAAGAAGAAGGAGATGGAGGCGCCAATATCACGCCCAAATTTTGCGCCCTCTCTCCTCTCTCTCATGATTGGGGGGTTGCATACAACCCATGGAACAGATCTTGGGCCTTGATTCCCCCCTGTGGGCCGAGCATATCGACATCCTTCGCTCGTGCAATGATGGCCTGGATGAAGATCTTTGATTTTAGTCTTTCTCTCTCCTCCCTCTCTCTCCCTTAAGGGGATGTTCTTGTGTGAAAGAAGACAATGAAGAATAGTGGAGGAAAGCTTGTCCGGATGAGACCGGATTGCTTCCGAATCAATGAAGACTTGAAGCCTGCTGTTCTTGAAGATACTGAGCATTAAATCATGTTGGAAATCAGTCCTGTAACCAAGAACAAAGAACCGAGACCCGAAAATAAGTGGTAATGCTATTTTTATAAAGAAAAATGATCTTTTTATGCTATTTGGTTGATGAAATATTGTTCCCATGGTCTGAATATGCATTATAATGTTGTTTGCTATGATTTTGATCAGTTTATGCCCTAAAAATCAGAAAATCATAAGTGATATGGCGGAAACTAATGGTATAAAACCCGTAAAACACGCGTTTTAAGGGTAAAATTGGGGGTTTTGCTATATAAATGAGAAATATGATATGTCACACCAACTAAATATGAGTTTTTGCTATCAATGAACCTAAGAGCCATAGCCCACAATCAACTTTCATTTTTAGTCATTATTTATTAAAGAAAAATAGGAAAAAATACCAAAAATTGGAAAACATGGGTTTTAAAATTAGGGAAAAATAGGAAACGGACTGAGGAAAATTAGGAAAAATTGTATCTATGTTTTTTCAATGTATAATGATGGCAAAGCATGGGGGTTGGCCTCGATTTGTACCCGTTTCTATGTTTTGTGTGTATTTATTGTTCTTTTAAAAGGGAGAAATGCATAGAAACCCTATCTAACCGATCAATGATACAAAATGCTAAGAGTTGGATGAAGAGGGGCTGAAACGCTGAAAGATAAAGAAAATATTTGATTTATGCATTACACTTGGCATATTAGAAATGGTTTAAGTAAAGAGGATGGTAGCATGAGCATATGGCTCGGTGCCTCCTTTCAACGCAGCACGTGCTAGTAAAATTCATGGAAAGATTGGTTTCGCACGATGCACAATGTTGATTTTCTTTTGTTTGTGCACTAAACCATTCACATTATGCACTATGCATAGTTCATGGTATCAAAGGAAAATCTCCTGGACTGCATAGCAATTGTTTTCTTAGGACTTTGACCCACGATTGAGAGTGTGAGGTTATCCCTTGCCGTAGGATAGAGGGTCGGTTTCCTAAGGGACTGTTAAGTGAGGAAGCATGGTATATCTCCTGGAAATACGAGAAATATAAAAGAGAGGAGTTTGTATTCGTTTGCGTTATATGTTGAGCAGTGCATTAAGGGGCCAATCCCTGCGATGTAGGAGAGCTGCAGTGGGACCGCAGTGTTTCTACCGTGAGGTTGCCTCCATATGTGTGTGACGAGGCGTTATGACTATGTACTTTGGGTTCTCCCTTTGAGGAGTTTTACGGAAACGTTAGACTATAAACTATAAATGCAGAGATTAATCTTTAGGGCAGTTTGTCCTTTAGCATTAGATTGACGCTCCTGGTCCGCGAGGCCGTGAGGGTGTTTGTGTGTCATGAGCATGAGGTCCGGCTAGTGCTATAGCCAGTGCCGGCCCATTTTAGGTCCCATCAGTGGTGTGTGTGCCGAGAGCCACCAATAAGTGGCGGTCTCCGAATCTTGGTCTGATAAGGGACCTGTTAGCTTTATTCTATTGGTCGATAGCCGCCTTGAAGCGGTGGATATCAAGTTAGTCTGATAAAAACCTTAGTCATCAGTATGACGGTCAATCCAAGAAATCCCCAACACCCAAAGGATACTTTGTCTATCTTGAATAGTCTAGTGGGATCTTTGACATGTCGGGTGATTGACTATTTTACCCTTTGCCCTGAAAGTGATACCATGCTTGAGTTTGGGTCACTATGGGAAAATACCCATGGAGCTACCACTAAGATTAACAGCCCATGGAGATTAGAGAAAAGGGAAAGTGAAAGTGGTGCTAAGATGACACAGTCATCTATGATAATTCATGATGATAATGTCATAGAAAAGACTGTGACAACGATGGTTAATATGCACATAGGAGAACATGATGATTATGATCTAAAGATACATCCGATGCTAGTGCCCGACGCAATTGGGTACCGTAGTGCGATTGCCAAGATCCATAAAGCATTGGATGATGTCCATGTGTGTGGAAAACCATTGTTAGTAAGGAAGACTTCATTAGGACCTATCCTAAGTTCTAGCAAAGTGATGGCAGATGAGAATAGGCTTACTAGAACACCACTAGCAGATGATGGGATAGATTCCATATTGCATAGTGTTGGACTCCCTAAACCACTTTGTGAGTTGGTGGAAAGGGAAGTTCATGGAATTAGTGACTCTTCCACACCATTAAAGGTGGAAATGGAAGAGATTAAAGACGCTAACACACTGGTATTAGGTCAAGAGGAATACAAAGAATTTGATGACCCAATCTTGATCCCAAAGGAGAGGACTAAATGCCCTCCTCTTTATAGGGATCTCCCAGTGTTTTATGGGTTTCCAAATGAGGATCCGATGGTGCATTTGAGAGAATACGACCTAACTTGCTTGGCAAGTGGGTTTAACGATATATATCGGATGCTCGTATTCCCAAGTACCCTAAAGGGAGAGGCAAGGAAATGGTACTAGAGCCTCCCAAGAGAGTCGATCAAATCATTTGAGGAGTCTTGTGGTAGATTTCTAGATGAGTATGAAAAGAAACTCTCTATGATTCAGGTCTTAGGGCAGCTTATGCAGTTTAGACATGAGTCTTATCTTTCTGTTAAAGAGTATGCTAGAGCCTTTGATAGTACTCTTAGGCTTTGGCCAAGAAGAGCCAGTGCACTACCACATGATGTGCTATGTGAGCTCTTTCTGAATGGCTTAGAGATTAATATGAAAATCCAAGTGGGACTGCGGAATCCTAAGTCATTAAGGGAAGCAAAAATGCATGCCATTGATTATGAGGGTCATATTCAGAGATGTTGGGAAAACTTTTGGAGTTTTCCCCGCTCAGTACAAGTGCATCATAGCTTCCAACCATTTCTGCAAGAAGATAGCTCACTTGTTGATACCAAGACAGCCTATGAGGGGAACCTTGGTGGCCAAAATCTCAAAGCAGAAAATGGCCATCCTATGAGTAATAATGACATGCCTATCAATGAAAAGGTTCCAAGCCATGTAAATCCCATTAGGGCTTGCAACACTTCCACGAGAGGTAGTTGTGATGGCAACATGGATAGAACCAATGGGCCTATGAGTGTTGATAAGCATTCTGTGTGTGGTTCTAATTTTCTTGCTAGTAAGGCTCTTGAGAGACCTTTGGTGTTGGAATCATGCTTCCGGGTGGATGTTCTTTCCTTCAGTGAAAGCATGGTTCTTATGGGGAAAATTTTGCAGTATGGACGTAAACAAGTAAATACATCTTTTGTAAAGAGGATGAAAAATGTTGAAAGTCCACATGTGCTTCACAAAGGTCATAAGGATGTGAGGCCATTTGGCCATAGAGATAAGTTTGCATTGAGTTCGTTAAACCAGTGCAGCAAATTGAGAGAATGCAAGAATATTAAGGGAAATGTGAGATGGGTTTGAAGACCCAAAATCTCCAAAAGTATGGCAAGATTGTTGGATGCAAGGCCAAGGATCCCATCTAGATATATTTTGTCGAACCCCCAAGAGGATAAGAGTGGATATACATATGACAATATACACTGCCTTGGGATACAGCCATGTGATGTGCCTAGGCTTGAAGCTCTACCTAGTTTGGGTTGCACCACTGATAGGGGAGGTTCGAATGAGTACAGAGCTATGATTCTTTCTCCCAAAGGAGCCACTCAGCTGCTTGAACTACCAGTTTATTTGGATTACAATAAATGTAGGACATGCGAGCCCACTGAGGCCGTTCATTCAGCTCATAATTCCCAAGAAGGGATCGGCCTTATTGATGAGTTATTGGTGGAAAGGCTTGGACTTGTAGCTCTACAAAAAAAAAAAACCCCTAAGATCAAAAAATACAAGATCAAGCTTTTAGCTAACTTGTATGAGTAGCATGGGGCTAGTTGACCTATGATGTGCTATCCTCGGCACCCTAGGTAGTCTGATAGGGTGTGATGTATATGCCAAGGACATCAGTATTACGTGGACTAAAATGACCTATCTAGTTTTAAGCTAGGAAGGCTAGCTGCTTTGGATATTACGTCCAGTTTTCATTAGGCCAAGAGGGCCGATTAAGTTTTGTGGTGAAGTGCTTTATTTCATTAGGCCAAGAGGGCCAGTCGTCTGTTTGGTGCAGGTACGGTTAATGGTTTCTTGTTTTAGTTCTGTACTAGACAGGTTCGAAGAAAAGCTTGGAAGGAGCCTTTTGTTGCATGGAAGCTTCTCATGGCCCTATCCAGGTGATATTTCTCCTTTATGAGTACCGTGTTTTATGTTATTTGTGTCTGTGTACTTGCAAGGATTTTCTTTTCTTGTTAGGGACCGGCGTCCAAGGCATGAAGTCCCAGATTCAGGTTTAGTATATTTGAGGGAGGTCTGAGTAGTCGTTGCCTCCTGTAAAGACATTGCCAGGCATTGAGAGACCTGTTTTAGAAGGTAGTCCTAGTGACCCTATTCTGCTAGCCTGCTAGGCAGCCATTCTAGGAGTTCTTGTTAGTTGTGAGGTAGTTAGAGAAGCCTGCCAGAAGAAAAATAATACTGATAGAGGAAAAGAAACCCTGAATATCTTAAAAGAACTAAATATATACAAAGGTGTGTAAAAAGGGGTTCTAACCCCTATAAAAATAGACAAGAAAAGAAAGGAAAATGTATAACCAGTTGATCATCGCCTTGCGAAGGCTTGGTAGGTTCCTGGGGATGAACAGACCCGGGGCTGATGCCTTGTCTTCCTAGGGGTGGCATCTTCCTGGAAAAGAAGAACTTAAGGAAGGTTGGAGCGAAAATAAAAGTGAGCGTCAGAAAAGGATTAAGTGTCGCCTTGCAAGGGCTTGGTAGGTTCTTGGATACTGAGATAGGACTTGAGGCCGATGCCATGTTCTCATTGGGTCACTACGCTCAGCTCCCTTCTTTTTACATGCCCAAGTATGGAAAAATAAAAACCTTAAAAGAAGAAATGTGCTAAAAGAAAATACTTCTTGATCAGGCTATAGGAGTCCTCGCCTAGTAGGAGTTCCTGGTTGTGTTGTCCTTAGTTAGGTAGGTAGTTCAGACCACCACTTAGAGCAACCTCTTTGATAGTTCTTTTTAGTTTGGGAGTGTTGGAGCAGTTGGTTAGTGACTAGCTTCGGACCTTTTATCTGATTATGCTAGGCCTACTCCTTGTGGATGTCATGCCTTGGTTTTGTCAGGGGGAAGGGTGAGCATTGTGTTGTGTTTAGTATGTATCTATTTTATCAACTTGATGCTTCCTTTGGTTGTTTTGTGCATATCTATTGTGGGATTCGACGGGGTGAGTCGCCCTATCCCGTGGTCGCCAATGAGAGCGGATTTTTTATGCCGAGAAGTGCTTGAAAATAGTCAAAAATTACGAATATCAAGGGAAAAATATTCAACGTCAAAGGCGGCGGCTCCAGCTAGGACAATTTTAAGCACCAAGTGAAATATGACTCTTAAAAGGCACCCGAGCGACACTTGTGGATTTTCTATAATTTTTCAAACTACCGTGTAGGTTTTCGGGAGTTACCAGTTAATGTGGGATGTTAAGCCGGATGCCCAGGATTTTTCAGAGCTCGATTTGGAGCCCGAACGGGTAAATGGCCACAAAATGGTCAAGATATGAAAAGGTGGACACTTGGGAGGCCAAAATTGGGCATGCCTTTTGGGTTTGGACCCCCCCCCCCCCCCCCCCCCCCCCCCTTCAAAATTTTAAGCATACAAGATGAAAAAATGTGGAGAGAGAAGATGAAGAAGAAGGAGATGGAGGCGCCAACATCACGCCTAAATTTTGCGCCCTCTCTCCTCTCTCTCATGATTGGGGGGTTGCATACAACCCATGGAACAGATCTTGGGCCTTGATTCCCCCCTGTGGGCCAAGCATATTGTAGTCCTTCGCTCATGAAATGATGGCCTGGATGAAGATCTCTGATTTTAGTCTTTCTCTCTCCTCCCTCTCTCTCCCTTAAGGGGATGTTCTTGTGTGGAAGAAGACAATGAAGAATAGTAGAGGAAAGCTTGTCCGGATGAGACTGGATTGCTTACGGATCAATGAAGACTTGAAGAGTGTTGTTCTTGAAGATTCAGAGTATTAAATGCATGCTGGAAATCAGTCCTATAACCAAGAACAAAAAACCGAGACCCGAAAATAAGTGGTAATGCTCTTTTTTTAAAGAAAAATGATCTTTTTATGCTATTTGGTTGATGAAATATTGTTCCCATGGGCTGAATATGCATTATAATGTTGTTTACTATGAGTTTGATCAATTTATGCTCTGAAAATCAGAAAATCATAAGTGATATGGCTGAAACTAATGGTATAAAACCCGTAAAACACACGCTTTAAGGGTAAAATTGGGGGTTTTGCTATATAAATGAGAAATATGATGTCACACCAACTAAATCTGAGTTTTTGCTGTCAATGAACCTAAGGGCCACAGCCCACAATCAACTTTAATTTTTAGTCATTATTTATTAAAGAAAAATAGGGAAAAATACCAAAAAATGAAAAAAATGGATTTTAAAATTAGAGAAAAATAGGAAACGGACTGAGGAAAATTAGGAAAAATTATATCTATGTTTGTGCAATGTAAAACGATGGCAAAGCACGAGGGTTGGCCTCGATTTGTCCCCGTTTCTATGTTTTGTGTGTATTTATCGTTCTTTTAAAAGGGAGAAATGCATAAAAACCCTATCTAAACCGATCAATGATACAAAATGCTAAGAGTTGAATGAAGAGGGGCTGAAACACTGAAAGATAAAGAAAAGATTTGATTTATGCATTACACTTGGCATGTTAGAAATGGTTTAAGTAAAGAGGATGGTAGCATGAGCATATGGCTCGGTGCATCCTTTCAACGCAGCACGCGCTAGTAAAATTCATGGAAAGATTGGTTTCGCACGATGCACAATGCTGATTTTCTTTTGTTTATGCACTAAACCATTCACATTATGCACTATGCATAGTTCATGGTATCAAAGGAAAATCTCCTGGACTGCATAGCAATTGTTTTCTTAGGACTTTGACCCATGATTGAGAGTGTAAGATTATCCCTTGCCGTAGGATAGAGGGTCGGTTTCCTAAGGGACTATTAAGTGAGGAAGCATGGTATATCTCTTGGAAATACGAGAAATATAAAAGAGAGGAGTTTGTGTTCGTTTGTGTTATATGTTGAGCAGTGCATCAAGGGACCAATCCCTGCGATGTAGGAAAGCTGCAGTGGGGCCGCGGTGTTTCTACCGTGAGGTTGCCTCCATATGTGTGTGACGAGGCGTTATGCCTATGTACTTTGGGTTCTCCCTTTGAGGAGTTTTAGGGAAACGTTGGACTATAAACTATAAACGCAGAGATTAAGCTTTAGGGCTGTTTGTCCTTTAGCATTAGATTGACGCTCCTAGTCCGCGAGGCCGTGAGGGTGTTTGTGTATCATGAGCATGAGGTCCGGCTAGTGCCATAGCCAGTGCCGGCCCATTTTAGGTCCCATCATTGTGATCTAGGAATTAGGTCTATCTTGTGATCTTCGGGACGTATAGGTGGTAATTGAGGTGGTAAGTCAGCAGCAAAACAATCTTGAAATTGTAAAAGAAATTGTGCGTGCTTAGGATGCATTTGATTTTCTTTAGCTTCGATTTCATTAACCCATATTAAATAGGATTTGCAACCTTTTTGTAATGCACGTTTAGCCTGTGTATGACTAAGCAATGGAAAATTATTGAAAGTGTGCATACCATGCAATGTGATTTGTTTCCCATTAGAATGAATCTTCATTGAATACGTGGAATAATCTATATCAGGATTGTACTGATGACACCAAGTCATTCCTAAGATAATGCCACTAGATTGCAAAGGCACAACTAAGAAATTTCTACGTTCAACATAATCACCAATTTTAATTTCTAAGTCATGCACTTCTTATGTTCCATTTTATCTAGTGCCTAAGAATGCAGCCTTGATGCGATAATGAGTAGAAACAGTATGTAAATTCAATTCTTTGACCAATTTTACATAAATAAAGTCGTGTGTGCTCCCATCATCATGTTAAACAATCTTTTCTTTACCATGCAAAAGACATTTCATTGTTAATAAAGAATGGGGATTTGGCATACCTGGTAAAGTATCTGAAGTAGTACCAATATCATCATCGTCTTCCGTGAAATCTGGCATTTCTTCATGTTCTTCATCTTCTGTCGCTCCCAAATAATTGATGTGTACAGTTGGCTTTTTGGTTTGACAATTCACTGCTAGTTGTCCAGGTTGATGACATTTGTAATAAACTATGGGTTTGGCTTTAGAAACATTATTAGTAATAGCGGGAAGTTTAGGAATGTTGGGATTTGGCTGGAGAGATGGCGTGTTTGATGGTAAAGCAGGTGGTCGTATCCAAGATTTACAGAATGAAGATGGAAGGAAACGGTTTTGATTGAATCTTCGAAAATTTAAATTGAATTGTTTTGAACCAAAGTTACCATTAGTTTGAAATTGTTGTGGTCGCTTCTCTCATCCTCGAATTTTGTCTTCAGTGTCATGGGCCAAGGAAATTGCATCTTCGAGAGTCGTTGGCTTGAACATGTTGACATCCACGTAAAAATGTCCAAGTAAGCCAGACATAAACTTGTGTTTATGGGTTGCCTCATGTACATCTTTCAGCATTTGAAGTTGCAATAAAGCATTCCGAAAACGCTCGGTATATTGTGAAATAGGCTCACGATCCCTCTGTTGTAGAAGATCCCATTGTTTGATTTCTTTTTCATGGAATTGGGGTGGAAGGAAATTCTGCAAAAATTTCTTTTGGAAAGTCTCCCAAGTAGTAGGACAATCAATGCTCTTGCGGACAATAATCCACCATAGGGATACTCTGTCCACTAGATGATTAGTGACACACTTAATTTTGTCTTTCTCAGCATACTATTCTTCATGGAAATAATCATCAAATTGACTGATAAAAGCAAGTACAACCTTTCCATCGCATGATCCATTGAAAGTAGGAAATTTGAAATTTATTTTACATATCTTTGTTTCTTTCGGAATAGATTGCGCTTCAAGTGTTGCATCGATCATACGTCCTATAAGATCTTCAGATTGTGGTACATCTTGGTTGGCAGTAGATCATTGCAGATTGGCCAATTGAGCTTGCAAAGTTTGACGTGCTCTTTGTTCCTCTTGAAGCTGCATCATAATTAAACCCAGTTTTTACTCCATTGTTGGTTCGGGTAGGTCACCTTCAGTCATAAAATCTTCCATGGTTTGATCGGACATCCTGCAAAATTCCAAAAGACCTCACACACTCGAAATCTTGTTAGTGGGATGAGCATAGCTCAAAGTCGGGTTTACAATGCTTATTTCTCTTTTTTTTTAAATGGATTTTTGTAGTATTTCTTCGTTGGGGATGCGGAATTTGATATCACGGTCGTCTTCCAAGAAGATAATTCGTGCGTGCAGGCTACGTGTTGCAAACTGTTTGCTAGAATTTGGCTCTGTTAGTCCACAGGTGTGAACAGGGGCTTGCAGAGAGCTGGAAATAAGTTCGGGATTGATTTGGAAGGAGTTCAATAGAAACACTCGCTGAGAAGGAGAGTAGTAATTAAACTTCTAAGCTTTAGCAAAGCTTAGCTTTAAGCTTTGTTAAATAAAAGCTTTTATAAGACGACTAAAATTGTGTAGGATGGCGCTATGTTGATGCCGCAATCATCGCCAGTAAGGACGTCCTCCCGCCGTGATTTGATAATTTGATTAAGCTTAAGAAAAGCTAAGATTTTTATAAGCTTAAAGCTAAGCTTAATGAAGTTTCCTACTGTTCTCACTGATTTTAAAAAATGTATTCATGAAGGAGCTTCTCGCGTGGTCCTCCACCTGTAGAGGCCGGTCCTTCGCGATCCAACGGTGTAGCAAGGGGTTCTTCAGTGCCAGGAATACGTTGCTATTGACGGATTTCCACGAGATTGACTGTAGATCTCAATCGTTCTAGGAGCTCCGCCTTCACGCGAGATGGTAAGCAATTGGAAGCTCTCGATCTCAGCTTCGCTCTGATACCACCGGTGCATAGATCGGATGCTGTATGTGCGCGTAGTGAGCGTCGGAAGGTCCCCAAGATAAATGAACTCTACTTTTGCACAAAAAATAAGAGACAAGACTTGCACGACATGAAGCAAAAGACTAATTGGGTACAATCTCTCCCCATGCCTTGTGTGAGCACGTCACAAAGCATGTATTTGATATATTATTCATCTCCAAGCTCAAAAAATAGTCCAATTTACAATTAGCACGCTTTAGCTTTTATGTTTGCTTTTGTCCCACTAAAGAATTAAAGCTATTGGGTGCCCAAAGAGTCGAGCGGTGCCCAAATACAATGTCCAATAATAAATATTTAAATTGTGTGACCATGCGCATATAAAATAATAAATAAATGTCAGGTGCTTCAATAAATAAGCGCGTCAAAATAAATATTGGCACCACGCCTAAGATGCGCACCATCAAAAATGATAATTTTTTCTAAATAACTTGAATACACGCTATTGCCCAGTGCTTCCCAACGCCACCACTACCTACTCTACACATCAACTGAAGCATTCACAATTGTTAGAAAATAATAAAATTAAACCGACAAAAGTGAATACCTAGCAATATTCTTCAACTAAAAAATAAATAAATTGGTTAGAACTCAATCCTGACCTTAATTTATTACGAGTGCACACTCTAAACTCATAAACATCTATTAATTTAAATATGTATTTTGCAGAATCACTCGCTATGGAATCACCTACTTGCACATTAAATTAACAAGATGCCCGAAAAGGACAGGCGTCCCCATCGACTTTTCGCACAAGGAATCCATCTTATGTATGAGCCCCGGAAATAAATAAAATTTTATGAAATCCACCGTAAAACCTCACGGAATCCACCATGGAATATGCCTCCTGGCATCATGGTATCAGAGTGAAACTTCGTAATGATATGTGATTGGTTAATGTATGGCTCATAGACATATCCCAAACAGAATAACCTAAGTGGTATGGCTTGATTGACAGGCACCTTTTGCACCCACGAATGCTGACATATAGGAGAAAAAGTTATTCTCAAGCAAATTAAGGAACCTGAGTTTGGTGGAAAAGGGATAGACATCGCAGCGGAGGCGGAAACATGGATTGAGTTGATGAATGATTATTTCCCTGTTGTAGAGCTTCCACCAATCAAAAAAGCAATGGTGCAAAGATCAAGGTATTTCTGAAGCCGCTGTTACTTGGGTCTAGCAGAAAGATGCTATACACAGATGATACCTTTCGCCAACCTACCAAAATTTGAGGATAAATGAATTCTTCAAGCTAAAATAACTGGAATTAACCTTGGAGTTTTACTACTCAAAGTTTGTATCCCTACTAAAATACGCACCACCTATGGATATTGTGTAGCAAGTATCTAAGTTTTGCCATGGCCTGAACACTCCTCTGAACCACTATCTTGAATCAATGCATCCAATAGACTTGCAAGATGCATTACTTTGAGCAAAGCCAATCATCCAAGAATTGAAATCAAGCAATTGTGACAAAGATGATTCCCGAGATCAGAACAAGAGATGCCACACATGCGAAGAGTTAGGGCACATCCGTAAGAGATGTCCCAACCATCGATGCTTCCACTATAATGAGCTAGGGCACGTCCAAGTAGTCTGACCTAAGTCTAGAAGATATTGAGCCTCCAAGAAAATGAAGCTACACAAGTGCAGCCTTTGGATATATAAAAGAATCAGATGAAGATGAAGACCTAGAACCCACTACACCTCTTCAGGATGCTTAGAAACCCTCGAAATTTTATCGACATGTAATACAACTTATATTGGAATAAACATTACTCTTGTAACTATAGTTAACCCGACTAATATGAGTTGCATCAATTTTGAGCCTAGAACTTACAAGTGATCAAAGATACTTTAGCAAGGAATGACAGTTACAACTTGCAATGAATTTCTCTTAAGTTGTTTCTTCTCAACTAACATAGATTGGGTCTTACCAAAATGTCGAAGCTTCGGAGTATTCTTTAGTATTACAAGCAAAGCCAATTGTCCATGGATCTCGATCCATATCTAAAAAGAGGACAATTTGGAAATAGAGTTTCCGAGATAAAGAACCACTTCAGTCTGTTAAAAGGATCCTAGGGCAATTTGGTCTAAAGAATAAAATCCTACCAAAGACAACCAAGAATCTTGTGACCCCAAGTGATAAAGTTTCGCATTGTTTCTATTGCAAGGAGATAGGTCATTTCAAAAGGGAATGTCAAAAAGCACCCTAAACATCGATGCTCCTAGTGCCACAACATTGGACATATCCACGTCAATTGTCCCAACAAGACTCAAAGAGAACTTGAACTTATAAGAAATAAAGTTGTACAAGCTTCAGTGATCCAGAATCTACCAAGAAATTATCATATACCTAGGAAAAAAAACCTAGAAGATATTCATGAGATGTAACTTATGAGTGATCAGAGTGTCGCAACGAATGCGTGATGGGTCCTACCCCGCAGGTTCCAAAATAAAACCCCCAGTTCTTTCAAGATGAGGACATCTTGAGTTCTCTAGGGGGGAGAGGATCTACGTCCCATAGAAACCCCCCCATAATTTCTCATTAAAATTATTGTAAACATTTTTATCTCCTCCCCCTTGTTGGCGCCGAACAGGTGGCGAGGGGGAAGAAGTAGAAGATGACAACGTGGAAGAAGTAGATGATGATGACGAAGAAGGAGCAGATGACGATGATAATGATGATGATGAGGGCAACAATGTGGCCTACCACCCCCTACTATCCCTCGACCAATCCGCGGCACCGCTGCCATGCAAACGGTGACAAGTGGTGGGTGTGGGTTGAGACACCACCACCACCACTCCACTTTCCCCCCACTTATAAAACCACTATCCTTTCCCTCCCCTCCCAACCACAAGGAGAAGAGACGACACAGCACGCTGCCTCCATGTAGAGAGAGAGAGAGAGAGAGAGAGAGAGAGAGAGAAACTTCTGGAAGGTTCCAGAAATTCCCTCCCATAAGAGGGGTTCATACGCACAAGCCCTGCAATCGCATACAATCCCATCCTCCATCACTTGCTCTTGTTCAGGAGGCCTCAATTGCAAAATCCCTGCTCCCACTTTGCGAAATTTCCCTACAAGGTTAGGTAGTCCAGCAAGGTCCTCTACCAAGGACGCACACAACTAGGCCTTTTTTCGAGACATCTTGATTTATCAATCGAGTCCTTGGTCAAATCCTCATCTTAATTGAGAGATTCATAAGCTGAAAATATGGCTCCAAAATGAAAAATGGCACGCTCCAATGGTAATCTCGTATCCAACAACAGAGCCACCGGCCAGGGGGTTGCAATTAATATGAATACAACATTGGGTATGGATAATTCATCTTCGAATACCCAAGTACTAATTGCCATCTGCTCTACTCATTGAGTCATAGATTATATCGCCTTGGCATGCACATGAATTCATTTGAATGAGTAGCTTGAATTTATTTTTCAATGGTTAATATAATCATAAATGACCTTGCATAGATTTATGCATATGGTGCATTGAAATTTTCACAAATCCTTGTACCCAAATAAAATCATTGAAAGGGATAAACTTCATCTCAAATATTCGCAAGACAAAGTCTTCAAAGTGCATGTATCAAGAGAAGTAAATTACATCTAGATGTTATGCGACAAGTTCATACGTAGCATGAAAAGCATATAAGATTCCAAAGTATTGTCGACTCCCTCTTCTTGCAAATTAGTAGTTATGTTTGGTATGTGTTGCAGCTTGCATGCCTCATGGATTAAGTGGTAAGCAACCTAGTCTAAAAGAAATTCATCTTAGAAACTCTAAGCCTCAAAGACAAGTGGAGAGCTTAAGGATTAGGAAACCCTAAGTCAAAGGAAAGACCGATACTTTTATACTTGTTTGGGAAGAAGATTGGGTTGTCAATCAATGTAAGTGATCAATAGAACTTGCATCTTGTATAGTTGTATGAGATCTTAACATATGACTTAGCTGAAGGAAGGGAGTGTTAAGTAAAATTTTGCATAGTATCGCTCTTAGATCCCAAGGGGGAGAGTGAATATGCGGATGAAAATGTTATCACATCTATTCTTGCATTGTTTGGAAAAATACCATTGGTTTTGTTGGTTGATCAAACAATGTCCTAAATACTTTTACATTCAACTAATTGTTGGATTGTCGTTTGGATGATTATTCCAAGTACTTGTGATTGATGGTAAATTCATGGTGGGGTTCTGTGATGACAAATTGCCATGGGGATAAAGGAATCTTTTCTTGGAAGACAACATTAGGGTTGACTTCCTTGACTGTGCTTGATTCTTAAATGAATTAATTAAGGAAAGGTTCTTTGCACGGGTGGATTGCCTCCATGCTCGCATCATGAATCAACTCGAAAAGGGCATTGCTTAATTCACGAGCCGAAGGTCGAATGGTGAAAAGGCCAACCATGGGAATAAATTTTCACTCCTAGGCAACTTGCGGGTCAGGGGAGCTCTGGACACCCCTTGCCAAGCTCGGAATGGAGTTGAAATACCTCCATGGCCCCAACATTTGTGGCATTGGAAGATCCTATTCTAGATCAAGGATGGAAATTGTGGTGCCATGTGATTTGGACTAGCTACTTCTGCAGGGCAGAAGGGACATATAAATTCTCCTATATGGGCAAGAGACAAAAATTCACTTGAAAATAAGTTAAGGAACTTTTTTAAACTTGTTGTCAAAAGGACTTCTTGCTCTGTATTCACGTCTATGCTATAAATTACACGAAAAAAATTTGTTTCCTAAAAGGCTTAATTAAGGGAGCTAAATTTAAATGTCACACATAAATGTGGTAGGATCTAATTAAATAACTAAAGAACACCTATTGAGGGAAGCAGGTGGGCGGGACAGGTCCACCTAATGGTAGGGTTGTCCCAGAGAACTGGGAGGCTTCTCACAAGGTTTTACCGACATCCGACCCTTAGAAATTGTTAGGATAGAACCCCGATTCATGCAATTAACCTCCAGTTGATAAACATGCTCTTAGGGAAAAAATGGAGTTGAGGTACTAAGAGACTTTACTCTAGATTTGTGGAAGAGGTGTGAATTTTGTTAATACAAAGAAGATTTATGAATGAGCTATTGGGGTTGTGAGAAAGGGATGCATGCTATTCTACATGCCATCAAGAGATGGCATCATTATTTGTATGGTAGCCACATCAAAATTTCTTATCATTTACATATCTTGAAGTTCTTTCTTAAATATAGGAAGCACACTAGCTCAACATTATTCTCTACCCATCTCTTGCCTTTCTCAATAAAAATAAATATCATGTATTGCCAAGTAAAAGATTTTTCTTCAAGAAAGATACACTACAATACATGAAGGATATGCAATTGAAATGTCTAATATGAATATAAGAAAAAATGGTTCAAAATGTTAGTTCATGCCATCAATATGTTTTTCGAAAAGATTGTTGATACAAATGGAACATGCATCAAAATAGTATTGAAATATACATCAAAATATATGTCACTATATAGAGATGCACATATTGACAAGTATTTTGACATCTTTCTAGATGTCCTTTTTTATATTTATTTGGATGAGTGTAGAGAGATTATATCAATATGCATAGATAAGTGCATGGAAAAGAAATTTGTAGCATTGATCTATTGACCATTGGAGGGACAAATCGCTACTATCCTATCAAATGTGGATTATAGTTCAAACCTATATAAAATCCAAACACCAATGAAAGTAGTATTGTAGCAAATATAAGACATGTACTTCAATGTGTAACATAGCAAAGATATTGGGAAGTACATGAAAGTAGGAAGAAAATGATACAATAGCAAATGATTATGTATAAATGCAAATGATACAACTATGCTATAACCCCTAATGATAGAACTAAATACATATACAGTAGAGAAGAATAAGATCAGTAAAATAAGAGATCTCAACATCGCAAAATCCCTTCTCAACCCAATGGTACAACAAGAAACAAACAAAAATTATGAGAACTTTTGAATGAAACATAAAATGAAGGTTTGTTAGAATGGAATAACTAGCTACTCTCATCCTCCCACCTATAGCCTCTTCACAAGCTATGTAATTCCATGGTGTGTTACATAGTCTTTATTCATGTAGCCATGCTAAAAAGATATAAACACATCATGAATATTAAATGAAATATGTATAATATTGAAATAACCTCTAAAGATGGTAATGTATGGCATATTGGTTTGCAAGGGAGTGTAATTTATTGTAGGTAAATTGATAACCTATCAAAAAGGCTTAGAATATCTTATCTTTGACATTTTCAAAAGATATTTCATATTAATGTTTTTTCCAATATTTTATGATATGAAAATTTTCTCCATGAGAAGAAAAGCCAATATTCTTTTGTGTTTCCTGTAATATAAGATCTGTGTTTTATTTAAAAAAAGTGGTTTTTAAAATATCTACTGTGTAAAGCACGAATGGCTCAGATTTGCTACATCAACTTGGATTTTGGGATTCATAAGGCACTAGGTGATTCTTTTCATTTTTTCTTGATTTTCAAAGCAACAACATTCAAGCGATATTCAATCATTGAATAATATGATTTGTGACTAAAATGCCAAAATGAAGGTTTTGTTTGGAGGGAATGAAACTGAAAAGTATTGAAGAGACAAGTGATTATAGGTGTTTCTTTTTCTTCATAAAATGGGTGATTCCTCAAACTTCCGCTATATCAAGTCAATGTTCAATGTTCTCTTCAATCTCAAAGAGCTTCTTAAGTATCTTATCGACAAGCTTCGAGTTTCAAATATATCAATTATATAGAGAGTCATGTAGTTGACAATCATGTACATTACAATTACATTATTCAAGCTTCCAATGCTCCCATGACAACCCATGTTAGCATTGGAATCTTATTGATGAATATTTCAAGAAACATCAAGAAATCTACCTTTATCATAAGGAATATCCCCAATCTCTTCTTATGAGAAGGATTTTATTAGATCATGTTTTGTTCCTTCAACATATAGAAGATTCACATTTCAAAAGAAGTACACAAGAAAAAAAAGAGAAAAAGATGCATGTACAAATGTGGAGGTTGAAGAGAATGCAAAGGAGATTGAATCCAAGATTTTGATGCTTCTTTGTTTAAGAGTCAAAACATTACAAAATTAGATTATGCAAACATAGCATTGAATACACAAGCTAAAGAAGACCATATGTATGTGTCCAAACACTTTCAAGTTACCTTATAAACAAAAAAAGATATGTCTTGCTCAACGACATCCAACCTCATGTCAACCTTAGAGAAGATTACTAATTGGCTATCCTTGCAAGGGGCCAAAATGTCAAAGATTTCATTCTTAATTACTTAGGCTCACGTGCAACCCTTGATGTAGAAGGGGGAAATTTTCAAGCTAGTTTCGTAGATTTATATTCATGTCTTAATTAATTATAGAGTATGAAAAGAAGATTTTACTCATAAAAGAAGACATTTTTGAGTTTCAAAAAATACTTGGCATCAAAGACATGGAATCTTAAGCTTGTAGAAGAAAAACCAAAGAACTCAATCAATCTTTATGATGATGACTTGCTTGAAGAATATGAAAATCCCAAGGTGTATAAGAGATTTTAAGATTTTGTTAGGATTAATATGTAAGATATTTAAGATATTTTCATTAGACTTAATTGTAAGAAATTTTAAGATTTTCATTATTGTCAAAGAAAACTATTTTGATTAATATTGTAGATATTGAAAATAAAGACCTTGATAATTTCTTTAGAAGAGCTAAGGGCTCTGGGATACTAAAGCTTAGAAAAACTTAGATTTTTGGGTATTACCTTTAAATCCTAAACAATCAAATTGTTACAATATATCACAATAGGTTGTCTAGTTCTCTAAGTTTGCCTATGGTGGCCTTAAAGTCATTTCCTAGGTGATTGGATGAAAGCCTTTCAATAAAAGAATGGATAAGATCATCTTAGTAAAGAAGCAATAAGCCATAAAAGTATTTATCTATATGCCTAGTTACATTAAATCAAGAGTAATATACTTTGAAGTTCTCTCTATGATTCCCTCATGCAGGAACTGCGAAAGAATTAAAGCTTATTCAAAGGTGCAGAAAATAGGAGTTTTCAAAATGTGGAGGCTCTGTGAAATGGCCTAAAACTAAAGACTCCTCTGCAAATAGATTCAAATGAACCATGAAGAAGCCAAGGATTACATTGAAGCCCATATTTTGCCTTCTATGTACCTTATTTGTTACCGTTGTAAAAATCTCTACCTTCTACATAAGTTTATATATCGCTCCTTTCTTTTTCTTGATTAGTATTGGAATAGTATTTTCCAAAGAGAATGTATTACATAATAATTTGTATCTTTAAGCTTGAGTTTATGTCAAATTTATCTGCAAAACCATTGAAAGACTTCCAATAACCAATTTTTCCATACCTTGAGTTGACCAAATAGATATATCTTTATATTGCTTGATGAAATATGGGGCATTGTTGTATAAATTATGCTACACAATACACTAGCAATCCAAGTTTAATCAAAAATATTACACGAGTTAGTCAATAAAGACACAAACAATTTAATTTTCTTACCATATAATAAGTGAAGTGTTGACTACCATAAGCTCTTGTCATTGCCTTTTTGAAATTTTCTCGGAAGCCTTTGGGATCACCATCTTGCCATCTAGTTTTGTCCCAAGAAAAAATATTTTATGAGAGAGAGAGAGAGAGAGAGGTTTTGTACATTCTTAATATAATTTTTCATTATGAAAAAAAAGTAATATATCTATTTATGAGTTCAAATTAGGCTACCAAGATGAGTTCATTAATATGAGAGAGAGAGAGAGAGAGAGAGAGAGAGAGGCATGCGCGTGCGCACGCTCACTCACTCACTCACTCACTCACTCACTCACTCACTCACTCATGGCTGAAAACATGATGGAGGGTCTTGAATATGGACAATGACGACTTCTTTGTGTGATAAAATCCTGCAAGACCCTACCTAATCAAGGAATCAAGGAATCAAGAAATCCAATCTTTTATTTTTTATTTTTTAAACTAGTTGTGTCACTTATGGGATGGATAAAAGCATCATTTATGAGAAAAAACCCTAAAGCATCTCATAAGCGATGCCCATCATTGCATAAGCAACACCACCACAAGGGAAGCTTCTTCACCCATGAACCAAATTGGTGTATGTAGTGATATAGTTTTCGTCTTTGATGTGATGAAATCGACATTGCTAACATCCCCCTTTTCTTATAGTGAATGGGTGGTCTTTTAGGGATGTAATTTCCATCCTTAGATTTTTGAGGGTGTAGTTCAATGACAACATTTCCTCCATGTAAACCAATTGAAGATAAAATCTACTCAAACTTGCTTACATCATTCTTTTTAAATAAAAGGATTTAAGATTCCAAGAAAACCCTATAAAAATGAAATAGTTTTTCAACTAGTCTAAAAACTGCATGAATTGTGCATAAATGAGCATTGACGAGGCATTGACTAATAGAATATCTCAAAACTTCCTTGAATTTTGGGTCTTTGATGTGCCTAGAGGGAGCTCTATTCCAATTGCTTGAATTCAACTCTACTACTGGAGACATGTAATAGATGCAAGGATATCTAGAGGTGGCTCCATTTGAAACATTGTGCATGCATTTGAGTGTCTTTAACTACCCAACTATATACCATTCTACTTTATAGATTCCAGACCCCTCAACAATAAGCTCATGTCTTGCTTATTAAGTCTTGATCACTTAAGATACTAAATTTTGATGGAAAATCCTATGCAATATATCAAAGTGTTCTATATCTACTTCAAAAGCTCCCAACCACCCAATTTTTTGTTCGATTTTTAACACTAAAAGGTAATAAATCACTACGTGGACTTAATAAAATTGCACTATTCATTAGTGAAATAGAGATTGTTTCTAATTTTCTAGACTTCAATATCTCACTTTCATCTCTACACAGTTTGCTTTGTATAAGCCTTTCCTATGAAGAAAGGAAGTTTGAGGCCTATAGATGAACAAGGGTGAAGTATAAGAATGAATGTTGAACTTTCTATTTAAAGGGAATTTTAGTTTTTTGGGGGGGGGGATGGTAATACTACTTCTTATGCCTCTTGTAGAGGGAGATTACTAAACTTGGTCATCAAGCATTATAGAATAGGAAAACTGAGAATAATGTTATTGAATTCACTGAAAAGAACATATTTTCTCTTTCCTTTGACTCTCATATATGAAAAGACTCTTCCAAAAGATCCATCACTTTGCTATTGATTCTTTGTTGGATAGTCTTTACAAAAGACGGTCTTGGAAATCTCATGATTGATACCAATACTATCCAAATTCTTCTACACTTGCCTGTCACCAAAAGAATACTCAAAAGGATAATGCTTAAAGAAATAATTCAAACATCTCTCTTTGATTTCTTAAATTTCTTCCCTCAAGAAGCTTCCATAAGCATTCAAGAAGCAAACAATTGATGAGTCTAGCTATTGTGTTGCCTCATTCTTGGTGCTAATAGCCTGAAGTACTACTTTAGATCACATGATGCTTTTGCCTTCTAGAATAGTTATGATCTTGCTTGAAATGATGAGAAGAATCAAGTTGAACACAATTGCAAACCTTTTGGATAATATTTCACCTTAAGAGAAACATTTGGGATCTTTTGGAAAATTCTCTTAAAAATTAGTTATTTTTTATATATTTTTCAAATAGACATGGTTTCGAGATAAGTATTTTTTAACA
This sequence comes from Lygodium microphyllum, assembly GCF_053477565.2. Classification (NCBI taxonomy): domain Eukaryota; kingdom Viridiplantae; phylum Streptophyta; class Polypodiopsida; order Schizaeales; family Lygodiaceae; genus Lygodium; species Lygodium microphyllum. The sequence continues at coordinate 82,871,918 of NC_141148.1, read as the reverse complement.
TGGGATAAAAACTTACAATTTTTTCAATTTTGCATTTTGGGCATACCCAAAGAAATGCTTCAATTCTTTACTACTAATGTAGATCGGATCACAAGGTAAGATGCAATTTTTGTAGTGGGCACCCAATTTCTATAAGTTTTGAAATTTATACACAAAACTTTACAATGAAATTTTAGGGATGGTTTAAAATTCATATGTGTGAAGAGAATACATTGCGCTTTTTAAATCATAAGCAAAAAAAAAATCCAAATCTTAGTACCATTTCTTTTTCATGGCTATATAGTAGTTGTTGAACCTTTTGGGTCACTCAAATTTTCTCAATGATGGAATGAAGCTAAAGATGCACTTTATTAAGTTAAGTACATTACATCAAGTTGCCCTTTAAAAATGGTATGCTTCTAAACAAACTTAATGCCATATGTGAAGCTTCCCCCACAAAACAATAAATTTCCATGTGAACTTGATGCATTGCAACAAGTTGCCCCAAAGAAGGCTCAATTTTCATGTCAACTTGATGCAATGCATCAAGTTGCCATTAAAAATGGTAAAGTTATACACCAACTTGATGTAATGCATCAAGTTGCCCTACAAAAATGGTAAAGTTTCATGACAACTTGATGCACTGCATCAAGTTGCCTCTGTAAAATGAAAAACTCTCATTTTAACTTCACAAGCTACTTCAAGTTTCCCCTATGAAGTGTACTAACTCAATGCAATGCATAAAGTTCTTCCAAAAAGTGATAAACTTATACTCTAACTTGATGTGGTAGATCATGTCATTGTACACACTAGCATGTTCCTCAGAAGTTTGACGGAATGCATCATGCAATCTTAAATATGCAAATTTTTTAATGCCATGTATAAAGTTATTTCTCTAATTTATTATGTACTACTTGTAGCTATCATCACAATTGAAAGGTTTGCTTGCCATGTTTTAGAAGGAGATATTTTATATGGCCTTAAGGTTATTTTGATTATGTATCATGTTTTTGTGCCAACTTAGGATTATATGGGGTTGGAAAAATGTGGATGAATAAAATTCCACAAAGATGCTTGCAATCATCCCTAGATAAGTGTTTTCACAAACTCCAAGTCATGCAATGTCTATTGTGTACTAAAGTCTTACTAAATTCTTGTCACACTGTGTAGTAGTATGGTCTAGGTACACCTTTGGAACCTTGGGCAAGGACCACATGGAATCTTCTTTCATTGTGCTCTTCAGATCCTTTCAACAAATTCTAATATAAATAACTATTTGCTACTTTTGAGCCCTTAAATTGATAACACAAGTTAGTACATGTGCAAAATCAAATAGATACTTTGACACTTTAAAAGTCTTCAAAATTTGAACTCCTTCACATATGCAAACCATAGTACAATATGAATTATTTTGTGATTAAACTTTCAACAATGTGTGAGATGTAAAATGGCCTTTCAACGTCTACTTTACCTTTGTAAACTATAAATATTACACGTTAGTAGTTGCTCCTATGAAGTTCTTATACCTGACCACTTATAGAAAAGGGGTTTAAGAGGAGACTTGTATTGAATCACAAGCACCTTTTAATTAATGCATCACATTTCTCAATAATAGGTATGCATCTTACTATCTACAAAAAAAAAAGATGAATGAAGCTTAGCCCTCATTGGGCATGGTTCCTACAATAAAGACCAAATAGTGTGTCAACAATGATATAATTGTGCCATCAACAAGGCATTACTCATAGCACATGTAAAAGTAAATCTAGTGCACTAAATCTACATATATGTGGTAAATGTGTTTTATTACAATGTATCTTTGAGAGGGCAACTTGGATCATAAATGCATGCGAGTCACCCCTTATTATAATGTATGTTCCCCTTATTACATATGTAAAGCAATACTCAATTTAGTACATGTTTTGTGTATTCTTTCATGAAATATATTTAGCTCATCACCAGAGTATCATCTTCAATCTTATAGTTAAAATAATTGCATCAACATGGGTATCAGTATGGGATCCATTACACAATGAGTATTGTACAAAATAAAAAACTGTGTATTTACATTTGATAAAGTCAAAGTTCCACAAAGGACATGCTACCTTGATGTTACTTACTACAACTAAAAAATCAAGAACTTACATTGAATTGATAAAGATAGCTAAATCTAACTAGATGAAGCAAACTTTTTATCATATTTCTTTTCATAATTTGATTTTGCTAAATTCAATAAAAGCATTAGTAATGCATTTAAATTCTATATAAAAATGTTACTTTTAGTTGTATTCTTTAGTTGGTGTATCTATGAAATGCATCAATAGTGAGCATCCATTTTTAGTTATTAATACACGTGACTTTAGAAAACTAAAATTTAGAGATATACTCAGTCACAAAATTGCTACAATGCATTGATTAGAAAGTGGAAACCTATGTATTTTGCTTCTTCTTCTTTGTGAACTTGATGCATTACATCAAAATGGGAGGCAAAAAAATAATTTTTTTTTCAAAAACCAATGCAATGCATCAGAATTATGACACACAAGACTCATAAGTCAGATAATCCACTAGTTGGACATCACGTAGAGTAATGATTACTTGTCGTGTGGGAGTGCAAAACAATCAAAGCTTCTCACAAGCGCGAGGAGATTAGCCATAAATATATCTATGTATCACATGGATTTAGTATAAGGGATTTTCAAAATACAATTTTTAAACATTTTTTACATATACAGAAGGGTCCCATATAAAGGGGTTACTTACAAATTGAATAGATAAGGGTTATGTTTATTAAGGGAAAATTCATAGATAAGGATATTTATAAATAGGCCTTGAATGCACGTGATATAGAGGGTATACATATAGTGATTTTCCCAATCTCACAAGTATGATGTGCTACCTTAGCTACCATAAGAACTTCATCAAATTTGGATTAGTCAAATGCACTTCTTGCTTGTAGAGTTTGGTTGAGCTCGTGTAAGCTTCCGATGGACAAGAGCTTGTCTTGTAATTAACTAGGTGGCTATCGAGGGAAAGAATGTTTATATTCCCAAGATTTTCTATTCAAATGCCAATGGTGCTCATTGTATGAGAAAATGCTTACTCCTTGTCTAGATTATTTCATCATGCTTGTGCCTTGTCTGGATCATTTCATGATACTTGTGAATGATTTCATAATGCTCCAACATCGTCCATGGTTGCTATTGACGTAATAGATTGTGCATTAGGTCTTCAATCTTGCACACAAATGCATTGTAAAAAATCCCAAACATCCCCCAAACACTACTGCGAGTTCCATTTTATGCTAAAATTAATCACATGTTTTGCAAGATGAAATCTAACTCTAAATGAATAAAGGACATCCAAAAGTGAATGAGTCCTTTGGTACTTTAATTCTTACATTGGTGATTTTTACATTGGGTTGGAACAAGCCACACAATTCACATGATGATCTAGTCCCTTAGACACATACCTCCTCCTCCCTCTCCTTTGTTTGGAATAATCAAGAATCTATGAGTTCAAGTTTGCTTCATGGATGCTAAGGCATAATTACCATAGCAAGTGATAGTATCACAACAAAGTGATAGTGCAATTATAATATGCTTTCCAAACTCTTTATTTGATTGAGTACTTGGTAGCTACTACAGCTAATGTTAATTTGTACTTTAAATAATGATTCACATTAGCCATAAGTTTGTGCCATTTTGTTGAAAGAATACCTTTGTCCATCAACTAGCTTGTGACACTATGGTGAAAGAATATATTTTTCCATCTCACAATCATCTATCTTGGGCTCTTTTTTGCTTGATTCCCTTCTTCAAGGTTCTTCCACTTCTCGTCCTTTGTGAGTAAAGCACTATTATGTACTACAGAAGCATTATGTCTTGATGTAGCAATAAAAATGAGACTAACAAAATAGTAAAACAACTTACCTAATGTTGAAGTAAAAGTCAAGGTCAAAATGTAAGGCATCCATGCTTTTTGGTTTAGTGCTGATACTAAAATGGGTAGGTTGAGATAGCTAGTTGATGCTTCCATATGGTGCCCTTATTATGGGATTTTAAGAAAGCAACTTTTAGTAATGATCCTAGAAATATTCAACAAAGTGTATTTGGTTCAATATGAAATCATTAAAGCTAAAGCCCTATTATAGAAAGACTTTGCATCAACATTTTTGTGTACATATGTGAGAGATAAATGTGTGCAATTTACACATACTCTAAGCATACCTAACAATTGCACTATGCAAAGAACATTATCTAAATGAGTTGAACTTAGTTATTTTTACTTTGTTAATGTTCATGAAACGTGTTATAGTAGCCAAGTATCCCATTTTCTAATGGAAAGGCTAGACAAGGTGTTCAAAAATTTTATCATGAAATACGTTTGTACTAGAAGGAAATGGGTTTTTTTGTATAAGAATATCATACTTATCAAAGAGGTCTATCTAAAGGATACTTTTGTTAAGAAATGTTTAACAATTACATCATTCACACTAAAATTGATCTTCATTTGTTCAAATAGTTCATAGATCGACATATTTCTAAGAGGGGTTATTTTAGTATTGTGTAAATACACTCTTTGAATATGTTGATTATTAGAAATCAATATAAATTTTCAAGATGAATTTTTCAAAAATACATTAAATTATAAAGTAGCTAGATTTGAGTTTTTTTTTTATTGCCATATTGGATTTTGATAAATTTTCAAAATTCAGCCACTTTAGTGCAAATAGGGAATCTTTCATAATCTTCTCAAGAGAAACATGCAAGTTATCCACCAAAAGTTTTGCAACTATGTTGTTAGAGCATGTATTTTGGCCATAGATGCATAGGAAGAGAGAGATGTTTGTGAATCCACCATCATGAAATCTTGAAAGAAGAAGGAAGAAGAAGCTTTCTTTCAAAAGTAACCAAGACTAATTTTCCCTTCAACTCCAATAAAGCCCTCTTTTACCAAACTGGCTACTAGAAATGCTTAAAACTGAGTGAGGTTAACTGTTTTAACCTAAGTGCCTCAATATTTGTCCCAATCACCTATAAATGCCTTCAAGTATGGTGTGTTCTAATTGTAGTTGTCCTAGAAGTCACTGCTAGTCACATTCCATATCTTGTACCTACATTACCTATCTAAGGCAAGGTTTCCTAATTTAAAAATGAAGCTAGATATGAAGAAAGGGAAAGAAGAATGGATCAAAAACTTATGCTCTGATACCACTTGTAATGAAGGGATCTGAGAGGAGAGAGAAGATTGCAAATGAGAGAGAAAGAGAGTGTAGGGGGATAGAGAAATACTAGAAATGGAGGGAAAAATATTGGGAAAGAAGAGAGAGATAGTTATGAAAGGATAGGAGAGAAACTTGAGAAGGTGAAGAATAAGTTGTATAATTCAAATGATGCATGTACAAGTGTGCTATGCACCTTTTATACTTAGGTCAATGTGATACTAAGTATTTATTCAAATATGCTGCTAATTGAGTTCCTTACATTCTAGCTCAATATGAAGATGATCAATATCTCTTTTATCACTAATATCTAGATATTATTGAAAAATTGATCCATATGAAGTTTTTGTGTATTTTTTAGCATTAAAATTGTACACTTGTGTGCACTCCCATGTGTGAGCACTTGCACTTATGTGTTGCATGCACCTATTACCTTGTATGCATTGCACCCTCACACTAAACACTTGTGCACTAATCCTCGCACTACAACCTTGCATATTCACCCTTACATGTGCACTTGACCATCACACATAGACCTAGTGCACCTATGTGCACAAGTCCCTTACATATAGAAGTTAGTGCACTTGTGTACACAAGACCCTTGCACATGCACCACATCCCTATGTACACACACACACACACACACACACACTCACTCACTCTCTCTCTCTCTCTCTCTCTCTCTCTCTCTCTCTCTCTCTCTCTCTCTCTCTCTCTCTCTCTCTCTCTCTCTCTCTCTCTCTCTCTCTCTCTCTCTCTCTCTCTCTCTCTCTCTCTCTCTCTCTCTCTCTCTCTCTCTCTCTCTCTCTCTCTCTCTCTCTCTCTCTCTCTCTCTCTCTCTCTCTCTCTCTCTCTCTCTCTCTCTCTCTCTCTCATTTATGCTCACAACAAACTTGGTCTATCAATCGGTCCCTCTTTCCTTTTCTCTCTTTGGCCAAGCGCTTGCCCTATTCATAAGGGAGGCTCGACGGCTAGGAGGAACGAAAGAGGCACCTCTAATGCCCTTAGACTATCCCACACATGTGAAGTGTGAAAAAAGTAAATTAGTTTGGAGGCATTTTAGGGTAAGATATAGTATAAAATGGGCATTTTAATTTGCAATATAATTGGAAACCTTTTCCATTTTTTTTAAAAATGCTATGAGAAATTAAAACGTCTTTTTTAGGAGTCAAAATTAGTCCAACATGCTAATATGCTACCTTTAGAAGAGTGATGGAGTTATAACTTGTATAGCATATCCCATCTAAAAGTATAAAAAGGGTGGTTACCAAGGTTAAAAGAAAGAGATATCCCATACCTTATAGATGGGGTCCACTACAAAAATTAAGGTGGAGCTTAGGAATATAGGTGTACTAAAGGACAAAAAGACATGCAATGATAACCGTGGAAAATGAATTAATCCAATTTTAAGGTCTCCTAATCCATTCCTTACAATACCCTTTTTGAGTCTATATTTTCCCTAATGGATATGTTGGGAGAAGTCGTGGGTGTCCTAAACTTGTGGGGTATAGTAATATAGAACTAGGAGATATCAAGTGAACTTTGTATGCCACTAGTCCTAGCTCCCATATCAAGGCTATCATGGCTAAGGCATGGTGAAAATGGGGATGCAACCTAATTTGGCTGATCAAGGATGGGAGAATGAGAGCTTGGTCAAGCATAGCAAGTGGTAAATCCTTGAACACACTTAACAATATCAAAACTTGCAAATCCAATCTACAAGTCAAATGTCAACCACCTAGTGCAAGCATAGGTGAAGATGGATGAGAGTTCATAGTAGAAGGTGGATGTGATGGGCTTATGGGCTGAGGAAGTAAATGGTCATGTGGTGGCCTTCTGGCGGCCTGCAAGATCAAGGGGAAGAAGTGATGAGCTAAACACCACTAGGGAGATGAGATACTATTATCACCTCCATAAGATTTATAGCCACCATAGTTGCAAGAACTTGAGAAGCACTAACCATGAGTATATCACCTCTACACCTTATGAGTCAGCTTTTCGAACTCTACATGTGAAGTAGACCATGATAACAACTTGTATACCATCGTGATAAATTGCTACATAGCATTGGAGTCCATACTAATCATGAAGTGCTCTGCCTTCTCATTTGTGTAGTGTTGACTCATACTTATAAAAGTGTAATAGCAACCTATAACAAACAAATAAATCAATACCTAGTACTCTCTCTCTCTCTCTCTCTCTCTCTCTCTCTCTCTCTCTCTCTCTCTCTCTCTCTCTCTCTCTCTCTCTCTCTCTCTCTCTCTCTCTCTCTCTCTCTCTCTCTCTCTCTCTCTCTCTCTCTCTCTCTCTCTCTCTCTCTCTCTCTCTCTCTCTCTCGTTGAGATGGAAAGCTCAACATGTGTGGACATTGATGATAGACTACATGGCTAGATGTATCTGCATGTCTACACTTAGCATGTCAATGGTCATTATGATCCACATGTTTACTGCAGCACAGAGGAACGAAAAATGGAGCAAAAGTGTGAGGAAAATGGAGAAAGGAGACAACCAAGAAGGCACAGGACAAAGGAAGGAAAAGGCGTCCTGGATGGAGGTCAAACTCTGAAAATCTGAATGACGATGTCGCCTCGAGAAAAGAAAAGAGTAAAAGTGCGCCATTAAATATGAAGGCGCTCCCAAATCCTTGCAAAAAGAGCAGAGAGCTCACTCCTGTCCCAATCGTATGCATTAGTGGGAATGAGATAAGTTAGAATGGTGGAAAATAGGAAAAGAGGGCCTAGGCTAATGGCCGGCCATGTAAAAAGTGGGGATGACCGCCCAAAAAGTAGGGCATGTATATAAAGTTCAAAAGTGAATGAGAAGTTCATTCTTGGGTGTGGCTAAATTTTCTTCTTCCTCTTCTCTTGCTTCTTACCTTCTTTCTTGTGCTTGAGTGAGGTATTGAGGGAGTGTGAAGGAGTGAGGGAGTGAGTGCGTGAGAGTGAGGGATTGTGGAGAAGAAGCTCCCCATCTTCTCTCTTCATCTTTCATTCCCTTCTTCTCTTCTCTCGTCTCGCGCGGCTATGGAGGATGGAGCTTGATGGAGAGGGATTGAGGTTTCTTGAACTTGCCACAAGGATCGTGGAGCTACCAGAGTGTGAGAGAGAGGAGGGAACTTGATTGAGCATCAAGGTAAGCTCACTACACCCACAAGGTAGGCATTGCGCGTCGGCTATGTGAGAGGTAGCCATGGCCGCTCGGCTTGAAACACTTGATCAATAAGCGGTCCGCAGGTCTCGAGGTAGAGCTACGTAGCTCCCCTACATTTTGGTTCCGTTGCTGAGACCGACGGAATCGAGCCTTGAGCGCCACGCCCATCATATCAAGCATGGCAGTAGGGTTTGCAGCTTGAACCGGTGCTCGAGATAGTTAGGAGGATTAGGAGGTTTTGATCCCTGGAGCAAGTAAGTATTTTGATTTGCTGTTGAATGTAGAGTAGGACCATCTGTCTTTATTTCTGTTTCTGTTTTCTGTTACATTAGGTTAAGGGTAGGATAGGAAAAAGAAGGGAACTGAAGGGTTCTGCTGTTACTGGAGACAGGGAAGCTAGGGCGCAGATACAAACATCTGGCTGGTGGAGTATATGAGATTAGTCTCTAAGTCTACAATAGACTGAGAGAGGTAATAAGGGGCCCAACAGACTAGGGTACCCACATTTGACACCCTATTTTTTGAGACGACTGTGAGATTGGGAGCCCGGGAGAGAGCGAGAGAGGGAGAGAGCTGCAAGAGATCGTGAAGTGCTGACCAATCGAGCGCCCCATCGCTTCAAGGTATGCCAGACATTTCCCTCTGTTGCTTGCATTGATTTCGAAAGTGCGGCACGATTTGATAGAGTAGGCATTGACCTAAAGGCGCCATGCGCAACTTGTGGGCCATCAGCCGCACCGTCGGACCAGTCCATCCGATTCCCAAAATCGAACCGTCCGATTTCGAGAGTCAGACCAGTTGAATCCGATTCCCAAAATCAAACCAGCCCACCAAGTTGGGCCACGTGTTCGAGTCCCAGAATTGAGCCACTCGACCCATTGCAGTGGTCGGACCATCCCCATCCGACTAAGGGAATCCGGACCAAAGTAAGACTGGACCCGCCCATTCGATTCCCAGAGTCGGACCAACCCATCCAATTCCTAGAATTGGACCAACCCATCCGATTCCCAGAATCAGACCAGAGCACCAGAGCTTGAATAGAAGGTGGTTCACCTAGGCCACAGTCCTGGGTGCCCTGGTCATGTCTCTGACCCCCCCAGGGAACCCACTTTGATCTTGGAAGCTAGATACCAGACAAGGTGACCGAAGATTCACCCCAAATAGCTAGGACATAATTTGGAATTGGATGCAACATTCAGCGACCAACCAACCAACTAACCAACCGTGAAGCAGGATAGGGAATGCAGCAGGGTCTTTCTGTAAGACTTTAGATTGGCCAGGACCTGCACCAAAAGCCACATTAGGCCACAATCGTAGGTAGTGGGGTGGAGCCTGCATCAGGCATTTAATGCATCCTCACCTCACCTTCTGATTTCATCACCTAGGGTGCACTACAAGGAAAGGAAAAGCTTGCTTCCACACTGAGCACAAGAAAGCACGAAGCACAAGTTGTGGATAAGATTAACAACGGTTTTTAGTAACAGGGAGCTTAACAGGAAACATAATAATATCAAGGAACCCACTACTAGGAGAGGATCCCAAAGCATAGTGGGCTACTAGGGAACTCCATCTGTAGGGCCCTGAGAGGACACAAAGATCCGGAGAACCACAACATAGAGAATCAGACGCCGCCAGAGCTACTCAAGTTGATCGACGACCCAGTGAAACGGGAAGCGGAAGCAATGTCAGGATCCCAAGGCAAACCAGGAGAGGATAGACTGGACTTGGGAGAATTCCCAGTCATGGTGCAGGAGTTAGTTAACGAGTATGACTTACTGGCCAGGACGGTAGTTCAGGGTAGGCCAGTAGTGGAAGTGGTAGCGACCCTAGAAGAGGAAGAAAGGCAATCAGAAGGGTGGGGACGAGCAAAAGGCTAGGAAACTCCAACAAGACATGGATATGTACGAGGCTCGGCACATGCTGGCCCTGGCTGGAGTAGCAAAGGCAAGTCCAAATGTGGAGAGAGAGCGGGCAGTGGAGGCTGACTTGTCATTAAGTGAACTTGTAGCTAGGCGGCTCATGGACAACACGTCCGCTGAGCAAGGTGCGGCAACCTTAGCCACAGCCTTACTCTCAGGATTAGGGGTCACACAAGGGGCAAAGGGGCAATCTAGGATCCCTATAGTGGCGAAACAACTGGACAAGTACGAACCTAGCAACGATGTATATAGCTTTGTGGAGCAATTCGAACAAGTTTGTGAAGCAAACGGCCTCACAAACCCTACACAACGCTCCCAAGATTTCGGGCTGTGCTTAGGTTACAAGGGGAGGGTGTGGTACACCAGGCTGGATGCAGCCGAGTGCAGGAACTTTGCCCATCTTAAGGACCACCTTATCAAGAGATTCTCTGAGGTAGGATACTCCGACAACCTCATCGTTCGCTTGATGAATGTCAGCCAGAGAGAAAAGGAGGACTTAAGAGACTACGTCACACATGTATGTAGCCTCTTCAAGAGGATCCCAGCCAATGAGCGACCAAACGAGAAGGTTGTTTCTACAGTGTTCATAAATGGAATCCGTAGCGAGGAACTCGATAAGGCCTTGGCTAGTAACTCCACACTACACAGAGATGTGCTAGCTAGGGTTTTTGATGAAGCAATAAGGGTAGACAACCAGTTGAGGGAGCGAAGCATGAGGAACACCAGTCGAGACGGTGCAGGCGAGAGGGCTTCAGAGCGGTCAACGACGTTGGGTGAGAGAGAGAGCTCTAGCACGCGGGATAAGGGAAAGGGAGTCGACCAAGGTTAGGACCTGGCTAAGGTGAGAATGGAGCTTACGTATTTGCAAGAACAAATAAGGAAGCCTACATGAGCCCACGTGTAGTGTATACACTGTGGTGGAAACCACCTCCTAGCCGAGTGTCAAGATCCTAGATCTAGACCCTGTTCAAACTGTGGTAGGTTCGGACATGACGCATTACACTACAGATTGCCTAGGAGGTTTCCATATGCGCAGCAATACAACCCTCCTTACCTAGGCAACATGCCATCTAACTTCCTTGGTAGGGGAGCCCAGCTGGCACTCCCAACACCAAACGACACGAGACCAGTCATCCCTAGGCTAGAGATGAACCCAACAGGCATACCCAGACCACCAGGACCCTACGTAACCTAATCACCGAGTGACGCTCCTGTTCATTATGTGGAGGAACCTAGTGAAGAAGAGAGTTACGTAAACCCATACATCTCCTATGATGAGGAAGGAAATCCAGTCCTGATGGACTATTGACCGGTGCCGGTGATGGCGCTGGGCAGAGAAAGAGGCAGAGGCTTTGGAGGACCAAACCAAGACCCAATCTCATGTTGGACCTACGGTCATCCAGGCCATATATCATCACGCTGCCCAGAAAGGGAACAGGAAAATCAGGACAAGGCTGACCTTAGGTGCGCCGAATGTGGGATCACGCACTTGTTTCCTGACTACCCTAGGCAGAAACCATTAGCCAGTCTGGCCAATGTGCCCTCTATGCCCTTGGGTATATTTGGCGTAGAGACCTTTGGCGGAGAGGACACACCCATCCCGCTGCATGTCATGATGCGAGCGCAAACAAGACGAACAGGCATCTCACTGCTTGGGCCAAGTAACTTGGATGCAGCCTCACTGGGAAAGAAAAGCCAGAGGAGAAGGAGAAAGAGAGTATATGCAAGGATCACTCTTAAGACTGAGGAAGATACAACCTTAGTGGCGGGAAGAGGGGTCATAGGTACTGAGGCAGAGACCTCCACCCCCAAGACGGCGGAACTAGGTAGTGCCAAGGTGGGGGAATACCCTCATCCCAGGTGGCAACTTGAGGCTATCGCCAAGGTAAAGGAGTGGGTCACGGATGCCCAAGAACACCTTAAAGATGTAGAACCCATATTGGAGGATCAGATGGAGGACCTTTCTAGTGCAAGCACACCCGATTCGCAATCGCGACCTCAATCGGCGAATGCACTAATACCACGAGAGATGCCACAAAGGCAACAAGCTAGCCACGACATGTGGCCGAAGAGTGGTGACCGAGGAGAAAGCCAACTACCCAGCAACCTCCTCACCATTGTAGTAACCACCCCAGTGACCATTAATTTGGGAGACCTGCTTTGGTAGCACCCTCCATTGTGTCGAGAATTGAGGCACTGGGTGAAGGGAAAGGGGGAGCATGCTGCCGCTGACTTGCAGGAGCAGGACGTAGTCACGCAAATTCCAAGCCTAACGCTGCACTCGGCTCCAAGGTCACTGCACATCAATACTTTCTGGGAAGGCACAAAGATGCATGCAGTCCTACCTGTCTTAGCCTTAGGGGACACAACACGGAAAGAAATTGTGGACACCGGCGCAGGGGTCAGTGTCTTGAGCCACGTAGTTCTACAGGCCTGGGGGGAAACCCACCTATGGAAGTGGCTAGGTTCAATGTTACATTGGCCAACAGAATGAAGGTCAGACCATTCGGGGTCTTTAAACATTGGCCAGTGAAGATCGCAGGAGTGCAGTTTTTCATAAACTTCATTGTCATGAAGGGGGTGGACTACGACATACTGCTAGGCTGGCCATGGATGAGGAATCCACGTGGTCAAAGACTGGGGAAACAACCTCACATTCTTGGGAAATAGGACGGAGGCGGTGAGGGTTGAGATGGACACATGGAAGACTACCCCAGCCGACCTCGATGCCAAGGCGATGCCCAGGCGCGCAAGCACTATAGGATGTTGACCAAGTATATTCCCTGCCCTGAGGACGAGAGGGATTGGATGCACGTCTTGGCAACCATTGACCTGCCATTCTCAGATGAGGAAGAGTTGTATAAGCAAGTGGCTAAGTCACGGAGCATGCCAGCAGAGGAGCCCACTGTGCCACTCTGCATGATGGCGAGGAGCTCGTAGGATCTAGGGAGACCGGTCCCATTCCACACCCCCATGAACAAGCTCAAGCTTCAGGGAATCGTAGGGTACCTAACCACTAAACTGAAAGGCAGCGAAGCGGCTAATCTACAGCCCTAAGCGATCTCTTGGCTCGGCCTGAATGGGAATGGACCAAAGTGCATGATCTCAACCTATCATACAACTGGGCTTTAATCACCAATGAAGAGGAGATCGAAGAGGAAAACCTAGGGGATGATGAGCAGTCGGAGGGGCAAGATTCCGATGATAAGGAGTATGAGCACTGTCGCTCTGAGACGGAGGAGAGTGAGGAAGGGCTTAACATGATAGATTATGACACTGAAGGGAGAGCAATCGAGCAAATTGAGGCAGACTCTAGGCTGAAACGGGAAAGGAATGGAAAAGGAGTCGTGCGGATGGAATGCGATAGGACCTGGCTGGAGTAGATGGGAGCTATGGATTATGAGCAGGCAGGGGTGGCACAATCGTTGGTAGTCCCAATACTGAAGACGGAGTCACCTACTAAACTACGACACCCAGGCGAAACCCCTTCCTCAAGCGAGGGATGTGAGTTTAACTCAGAGTCTAAAGTCAATACAGAGAGTGATCCCGAAATACCCCAACCCTCTAATGTCAGACACACTAAAGGGGACTTGCCAGTCCACTTAAGGTGCAAGCGGATTAAGGAGGGGACTATGAAGCAAACTAGATACTTAGAAGGAGAGAGGCAAAAGAAACCACAGGACCTACCCAAACGCTTCACAAAGTTTAAGAAGGGTAATAGAGTGGTGGTTCTACTAGGAGCAAAGAGACAAGGGCAAGCCAGGGAACCAATTTAAGGACCCGCCAAGGTCAAGAAAGTTGACTTGGCAGAGGAGGGCAAGAAACCACAACCCGTGTTCATTGCTAACAACCTGACCAAGGAGGAGGAGGCTAGGCTAGTTGCTCTCCTGCGGGAGTATGTCGATGTGTTTGCCTAGTCCTTGGAGGAACTGAGAGGAGTCGATCCTAGGGTTGTGACCCATAACATTCCCATGGTCCCAGAAGCAGTGCCAACGAAGCAATGACCTTACCCTATGAATCCAAACACGCTCATGCGGTGAAGGAAGAGATCGATAAGCTCATGAAGGCGGGATTTATATATGAGATCGAGCACACAGATTGGGTATCGCCCATAGTGATAGTTATGAAAAAGAACGGCAAGATTCGAGTGTGCGTGAATTACAAGAAGGTGAATGCCACTACGAAGAGAGACAACTACCCTTTGCCATATACCGAGCACATGCTGGAGAGAGTAGTAGGCAAAGAAGCTTACAGCTTTCTGGATGGATTCTCAAGCTACAATCAAGTGCAAGTGCATCCTGACAACAGGCACAAAACTACCTTCGCCACGGAGTGGGGTGTCTTTGCCTACATCGTTATGCCCTTTGGGCTAATGAATGCTCTTGCGACCTTCCAACAATTAATGTGCACGATCTTCAAGGATATGTTGTGACGCAAGTTGGAGGTGTTTGTGGATGACCTATGCATACACTCCAGTTGGGCCGAACACTTAGAGAGGCTGGGAGCTGTCTTCGAACGATGCCGACTATATAAACTCTCGCTGAACCCCTTGAAGTGCTAGTTCTGGGTGAAGCACGGATGCATCCTAGGGCATGTAGTGTCATGGAATGGCATTGCCACTGACTTCTCAAAAGTCAGGGCCATTACCGACCTCCCACCACCCACCAATTACAAGGGCGTCCAGTGTTTCCTAGGCCACACAGGAGGATACTACCGACGCTTTGTACTAAACTACGTGCTAATTGCTAGACCATTGTACAAGCTATTGATTGTATTCAAGGGGGCTGAGGAATGCCAACGTGCATATGAACAGTTAAAGAAGGCTGTCACCACTGCACCCATCTTGCGAGCCCCAGACTGGAGCATAGCATTCCATGTACACATAGATGCCTCCAAATTTGCCATCGGAGCCATTCTATGCCAGCCTGGTGAACATAGTCTTGATTACCCCATGAGCTTTGCTAGCAGGCAGCTCACTAAAACAGAAATAAACTACACCACACAAAGGGAAGGGCTAGCCATAGCGTTCTCCGTGAAGAAATTTAGGCATTACCTGTTGGCCACACCCTTTGTCTTTTACATGGACCATCAAACCCTACTGTATCTCATAAACAAGCCATGTGCCACAGGCCGCATAGCAAGGTGGTTACTTCTCCTGCTGGAGTTTGATTTCTTAGTGATTGTGTGTAAAGGGAAGCAACACTACATGGCAGATCACATGTCCCACATACCTACAGGGGAAGTTGCTGGCCAAGGCATCCCTAATGATTTACCGAACGTGCACCTCTTTGGCCTGTCTAGCAAAGAGGACTTGTTTAGAGCTGATCTGACGCCTTATTGGGCAGACGATGTTGTCCAAGTGTTAGAAAACGGCTTGCCAGAGAGACCTATTGAGAAAGCCAGGCTAAGAAGACTTATCTTAAAAATCCAGCCATACCAACTAATTGCTGGCCAACTCTATAGGTTGGGACAGGACGGGTTGCTACGTAGATGCGTGTGCGAGCACAAGTTGCATGATGTATTGGGAGAGGCACACGGCGGGATAGCTGGCAAGCACTTTAGTGGGGACACGACCGCCCGCAAGGTATTACAATCACAACTCTGGTGGCCCACCCTATTCCGCGATGCCGCTAAGTTCGTCAAACACTGCGACGAGTGCCAGAGGACTAAGATGCCCATGCGCAAAGATAAGATGGAGTTAACCCCCATAATAGCTTGACAACCCTTCGAGAAATGGGGCATTGACTTCATCGGACCTATTAGTCCAGTGGCTCAATACTCCCAGATGCGCTACATCATTGTGGCAATGGACTACCTAACGAAGTGAGCAGAGGCGTGAGCCACCAGAAGGAACGACGTTAGGACCACTGTGAAGTTCCTGTGGGAACAGGTCTTTTCACGGTTTGGTTGTCCAATCAAACTAGTGAGTGATCAAGGTGCACACTTCGTTCATGAAGTAATATCCCACCTGCTCTCAACCTTTTTAATCATTCATAGAAGGTCCTCCCCCTACTACCCTCAGGCAAATGGCCAAGCGGAGTCCACAAATAAAATCGTGGTCAACGTGCTTACTAAGGTAGTATCCACATCACAAAGAGACTGGGATAATAAGCTGATGGCTGCCTTGTGGGCTTATCGGACGGCTTATAAGACGGCTATCGGGCAAACACCCTTTAGGCTGACCTATGGGACAGAGGCCATTCTACCTCTAGAATTCTTTGTCCCTAGCTTGAGAATAGCAGCGCAAGAGCATTGGGAGGGGAGAGAGGCTTGGACTAACTGCTTAGAGGAACTAGAGCGTCTCACAGAAACTCGGCTTTTAGCCACCCACGCTCTAATCTGTGAAAAGGCACGACGAAAGCTGTGGTATGACAAGCATGTCAACCAACGCAACTTTGATCACGAGGACCTTGTATTACTCTACTCGGTGAAAGGGCACAAACAAAAAATGAAATTTCGAGGGCTGGGGTCTTTCCAGGTGCATGCAATTAGCAGAACGGGCAATGTGGAGTTGGAGACGCTCGAAGGGGAAGGAATAGGCTTCTTCAATGGCAGTCGCATGAAAAAGTACTATCCCCCTTCCCATCCACTGCACGAACCACCGATGCGCGAACCCCCCGTCGCTGTCCGTGTGGCCACAATCACCGAACTAACCGATCACGATGAAGAAGTAGTGGCACCCGCCTACCTTCGAATCACGGTCATCGCAGAGCAAACATATTATTTTGATGCTCTGATCGACGAAGGGGCCGACCGTAATGTCTTGACACATGACCATTGGAGACACATTGGTCAGCCCAAACTACAGCCCACAAATGCGAAACTTAGCCCATTTTGAGGCAACACTTACCCTCTCTTAGGGAAATGCCAAGCAGTTGTCTCCGTCGTGTCTGGGAGTATCCCAGTCATCTTTTATGTGTTACCAAACACTAAAGGGGCCGGTGATAAATCACTACTAGGGCGCACTTTCAAAAAGTAGACAAGCTGCAATGTGGACTACAACCTAGACCGCATTCACCTGACCATGGGCAGTGTGCGTACAGTAACTACTTTCAGCAAGGGCCATCTTGCACCTTCTACAACTGCAAAGCCACCGATGGAGACCCCCGTAGCCAAGCCTAAGGAGAAGGGTAGGGATGTCTTACCCTGTACCCCAACCGCCAGAAGCAAACCCACCCAAGCTGTCCACATGGCCAGGGAGCCCACGCACATGTGGGTGCCGAAACGGCGAGCGCCGCCTCCTGCTAGACCACAGAAACATGCTCCTAAACGCATAAATTATCAGTCACGGCCTAAGAGGCAGCCCAGGCGCCATCGACATGGATGCACCACCACGCCACGATGGATGCTGAAAGATCTCCTGCTAGCACAGGGATACTATGAGGGCAATCCCTGGATATGGGTGCCCAAGGTCAAACACCCGAAAGAGTCAACTTTGGGCAGCCCCACTCCAGCTGGACAGACCAGCACAGGCAAAGCACAAGTCGCACGGAATGTCAAACCAACAACGGTGACGGTTAAGGCCACCCAACACCTTCAGTGTCCCAAACCGGATGATCTAGCACCATCCAGGTCAAAGGAGGTGCACATCCCTATGCCTGCTCAAATGAATTGCAACATGCTCCCTAGGGCACGGGAGCCCACCGCAACGTTTCCAAATGATCCAAAGTGCACAATCCCATTAATGACGCCTGCAAGGGAGTCACTACTGTCCAGCCCAACTGCTCCATCGCCACCAACGGGTCTGAAACCTTCGTACAAAAAACGATCCTTCCTATCAGCAGCCAAGGATCTCGCTGAGACCTCCGGGAATGACGTAGTGACATGCATCAAGGAGTTGGATGACACCTTCACTACATTCGCTAGAAGCTACAAGAGACTTGACCTAGGACTTCTTGACGAACCCCTCGCTTCCGATGTTCACTCGTTGCCATGCACTTGGGAGGACTATGAGTTCATGGCCATCAAGTTTCCCAAAATTGCGGCTGAGCTAATCGCTAATGGAGAGACCTCGAAGGAACAAGCTGTTCTCAGATGACTAGTCACCTCATACCGCAAGCCTGCTCGCTCTACGCCGGAACGTGAATTGGAGGAGCTTGTGCAGCTTGCCAGCTCTGCTTCTCCATTCCTGCAACTGTGGTATGCCTTACGACTCCAATGGGAGAAAAAAGGCCGTCAGATCATGACTAATGCTGAG
Source organism: Lygodium microphyllum (assembly GCF_053477565.2). Classification (NCBI taxonomy): domain Eukaryota; kingdom Viridiplantae; phylum Streptophyta; class Polypodiopsida; order Schizaeales; family Lygodiaceae; genus Lygodium; species Lygodium microphyllum. The sequence goes on along the minus strand of NC_141148.1, from coordinate 82,853,449 downwards.
CAAAGGAGGGCAATCAAAACAATTGAGCGCAACCCTACATACATGGCACCTCTTTCATTCAGAGTTCTGGCCATTACACGCAACTTACACTTAGATGATCAGGTACTGGCCCACCCGTACATCGACCAATTCCTCACAGAGGAGGAGTTGCACATTGCTAGTTGCCTCAACTCAGGAGACATCTTCCATGACCTCTTAACCTACATCACTCAAGCTTCCCTGCAACTAGGCAAACTTGATCGCCATGCCCAGTTTAAATACAACCCTAACCTGTATATCTAGCTTATGGCCAAGTAGCGCACCCCACACAGCCCATGCGAGCCTTCCCTCCCCCGTGCCACTTAGAAAAGAGGGGGGGAGAGCCAGTGACAACCAAGGGACTGACCAAGTGAGGTAGCAAAAGTGTGAAGGCTAACAACGCCCTACTAAATTCAAATAGGAAAGAAAGCAAGGAGGAAAATATGTTGGTTGTTAATCATTTCTAGAAAAGTTTCATCTCCTTAAATCTGCCCAGTAAATTGGTGCACATATTTTTTTCTTTCCTTATGCTAGGAATGAATCAAATCGTAACTCTACATTGGCTGGGATAAGGCACATACCATGGCAGGATAGGGCAGACTTCCATTTACGGAAGCAGAGATGATGAAATATGGAATCAACATTGAAACACGGGGGTTCAGCCAATTTACTTTCAAGCATACTGTGAATCTGGATGAGGCTATCTTGGAGGAGCCGGCCATAAGAGAGCTGGTGAACAAATGCAGCCTCCAAAAGTACGTAGAGAAAGTCGGGCAACAGGCTGTCGACTACAACATGTGCACAGAGTTCTTGAGAAACTTCAATGAAGAACAAAGCTCTAGCACGGTCACGGTAAGGGCAGGTAATCAAGAAAGACAGGTAAGTACAGGTGCCCCTTGACACCGCCACTGTCGAAAGAGCCCTGGGACTCGTGCCCAAAAAAGAAAGACGCCCAAAAAGGGACGTGTACGCCATGTTGCGAGTCAAAAAGGAAGATGTGCACACGGTCCATGGAATTAGTCTAGCTGACATTCCACACCCGGCAACAAGAATGCAGGCTAAGATGATCCATTCTCTCTTCTCCAGCCACAAGTACAACGTGCTCATGAATAGGATCAATGTACCACTGCTGGAAAGCATTGCGGCAGGAGTCCCAAAGGAGGTGGACTGGAACAGTTTCATCCAGAAGACTATAAAGAGTTCAGCCACCCTTCTAGCTCGAGCCGCAATGCCAACCGGTGGGGAATCCCCAGCCTCCACCGTGCGATCCACGAGGAAAAAACCTACCATCAAGGCCTCCACGATCAGGTACGGAGGTATACTTACAGCAATCATTGACGAGGCCATCAAGGCTGCTGGTGTGGAGGGAGAGCAGATTGAGCAGCAAGACTCACCACATCGAGAGGAAGAAGGCTCGAGTGAAAGGATGGCTAGCGATGTAGGGGATCCTGAAGAACCACCCCCGCAAAAGGCCAGGCTTCAAAAGCAAATGAAGAACGGCAAGGGCCAAAAGAAGTCAAAGACACTGAGCAAAGGGGAGCGAGCCCAGGAGAAGAGGGCTCGAAAAGAGTCATGTGGGTTGGAAGAACAACTACAGAAGGAGGAGGAGGAAGAACTCGCAAGAGTTAAAGAGGAGTCAAAAAGGGCAGAAGAGGAACGACAGAGAAGGGCGGAAGAGGAAGCCTACGAACTGAGCATGAAGGAACTGGCCGAGTTGGCTGAGGCCAGCCCCGATGATCGCAGGCAAGGGAAAGTCGCTGGTACATCCCCTACCTCCCTCCTTCGTGCTGACGCCAACAGACGCCCCAAATGCCCCACAGCCCACGCCTTCTCCGAACACGGCCCAACTAATGAGCATGATGCAGATGCTCATCAGTAAGGTGGCAGAGATTGTCCCAGAACCTGGAACAAAAAGACCTGCCACCGCTGATGCTGAATCCAGGAAAGCCCCTAAATGGCAAAAACTTGAAGCATCGACCACCACAGCTCCCATCCCCCTGTCACCGTGAGCAGACTACGACACCTACGTGGCCGAGCTCCTAGCATAACTGGAGATGGCAAAGGAGGAAAAGAAGGCGGCCCTACTCGAGCTGGAGAAGGAAAGGGAAACCTCGGTGGCCCTGAAGCTCAAAGTTTCAAGGCAAGAGGCTAACCGACGAAGGGAGGTCAAGGCGTTACAAGACCAGTTGGAGGCAAAAAAGAAGGAGGCCCAGCAAAATGAGAACCACCTACAACAGAGGCTGGAGGACAAAGAACAAAACCTGGTGGCCGAGCAATGGAGTTTAAAGTTGCTGGTGCAGCAGTATGTCGACCTAGAGCAAAGAACGGACAGACTAGAGGGGTACGGCCTATTGGCGACTCAAGAAGGTGAACCAAGTGAGGGGCAGGGGGACGCCATGGCAAAGCTTCAGTATGAGCTCGAGGAGCAAAATAGGCTAGAAAGAGAGATCGAATTCCTAGCACAGGGCCGGTCCACAACCCTCGCAACGAAAGTGCAAGAACAACAACATGAGGTACAACGACTACAAGGGGCGTTGGAAGTTGCCAAGGAGGACACTGAGGCCCTCATGGCCATGGCCTTCATGCAACGAAGACTGCACCTTGCAGAAATCCAAAGCCATGAGTACTTGGCACATGAGAGATCAAAACGAATTGATGAGACAGAGCATAAATTTAGTATCGCAACTCAAGCGAAGGAAATCGCCGAAGCGTAGCTGGCTCAGAAGTCCAGGGAGTGGCATCAAATCTGGGCTTTAATGAATGAACAACAACAGGTGATGACCACACTGGCGAGTGCGATGGAAGAGGAAAGACAAAAGATGGATGAAAGGGCCAACACTTGGGAAGCAAATAACTTTGACAAAATTAGGCAATTAACGGAGCGCTTGGTGATGGCAGAGTGTAAGAGAGTGCTTGCCGAATCTAGAGCTGAAGTAGCCAATGTATGCACCCATGTACACAGGCAATCCTTCCTCAGCACCGTGCTACATGTCACCCAAGCACAGGGTGATGATTCAGTGGAAAGGGTGAGAGGAAAACTGGAATTGACTACCCGGGCGCTAAGGTACAGCCTTCAGGAACGGGAGCTCCCCACCAGCATGGGATTCACCAAGGAACAATAATTCAGCTACCTGCGCAGTGCCAGCTTCTCCACTATTGAGCTCAAGGACCTGGGATTTGAAGTGCAAGAGCCGCCCGCACCACCATCACAAACAATCCCAGCCGTGGCCGAATAAGATACCGAGGAAGGCCCGGATTCGGACCAAGAGGCCGATGAAGAACTACGGAAAGCCCCCAGTCCCCCTCTATCAGATCTCCCACTATAGACGAGACTGAAGATGCCCACATGCTGGAGCGCATTGTGGCAGCCACAAGGAGGAGACATGAGCTGGCAGAGGATGCACAACGCAGAGTCCGGTCACTACCAAGACAATTCTCTGACGAGCCAGTACCACTAGGAAGGGACCCTAACCCCATTGATTGGCCGTAGGAATTGGTCATCTAGCGTGACCGGGAGTTTCAGACGAGGCCTTTTGAGATGTCCTTATCCTACCCATGCTCGCTGGACTAGGCACTACCGCTCAATATCCTATCCAAAATCAAGGATCTAGCCAATGACCTAGCGAACCGATGGGTGGAAGAAAGGAGCCTAATGATGACCAGGTGGAGGCAGGAGCCTGCAAACTACTAGCAGGACAAGGTGAACCGGATTCCCAAATCCGTCCAAGGCTATGAGGCGCAGCCAAAGTGGCAGTCAATTTTGACACCAATTTTGACGCCTGGACCACCTTCTGCAGCTCACTCCCCGAGGAGCGAAATGAGCCCTCCTACATGCCCTACCCCCGCCGGCATGGAGTGGACTATGACCATGCCATTCACGGGGATTTTGATTTTCCTAAAATATATAATGTAAATGCCCAAACTCCCAAGGAATGCTTAGTCTTTAGACAATAGGATATCCTTCCATCCATCACCCGCTTCCTCGTGGACTTCTCCTCCTGCTCGGATCCTGCCTTCCTAACCACCTGCAACTATCTTAGGTTGCTCAAATTCCTATTACTACAGAAGCCTACCGCTGAAGAAGCTCACCTCCCCCCTCTTTTTTGACATTAATCTAGGCATCGATATTAGAGCTATGACTCGATTAATGATGAGGGCATCCCTCCTCCCCTCCTTTTGCTTGGAGCTCTTAGAAAACATGAATGACACCCACTTCACAAGGTGTAACCACCCCTTTTTATCATCCAAACCTCTGAAGGCCCGAGCTGCAATTAAAGAATATCTCCAAAGCCGTGCCTTTCTATCCCATTGCCTGCGACCTCCCCACGCATCGGCTGACGATGATCGGCACTAGTCAAACGCCTTCAACAACAAAAAAAAAGCACACACTTTGCTCACCGCACCTAAGGATCACCCCTAGCCCCTCTCCCCACTCCACGCTTAGTGCACATCAAGGGCAGGACTTTCAAACCTGTCACCCTAAGCTTTGCACTGCACTACACCTCCAACAATGCACAAACTGGGTCCTCAAGTGTGAGACATTACCAAGGACTTGCCCAAGGTTAGAGACCCACCTCCCAGTTCCACTGCACATGCACTTACACCTCACCGTGAGACAGATACCCCCCTTAGGGAGTGCACAACTTTCTCTTGCAAGTTGTTCGTAACTCAGTCGGGCCCGCCATTGGCTACATCTTGGCACCATGTGTTCTTCAACTGATTACCGAGCCCCGATTTTGACAATCATCGCCGACAACAAATTCCAAATGTGTAACCAAGGCCGAGCATCTTCATGCAAATCAAAGTAAGCCGGAACCTCTCCAAATCACCAGGAACCAACACCCCATCATCTCTCATCAGAGTGCCACCTTTTCGACAGTGGTCATCTATCCGCCATTTCCACTTAGCACCAATCCCAACTACCTTGTTGCTCCCCACCCCAGTGCCATGGGAGTGGCACTCCGCTAGGAGGGGGGTAATGTTTACCACAGCACAGAGGAACAAAAAATGGAGCAGATGTGTGGAAAAAATAGAGGAAGGAGACAACCAAGAAGGCACAGGACAAAGGAAGGAAAAGGCGTCCTAGATGGAGATCAGACTCTAAAATCCTAAATGATGGTGTCGCCTCGAGAAAAGAAAAGAGGAAAAGCGTGCCATTAAATATGAAGGCACTCCCAAATCCTTGTAAAAAGAGCGACGGGCTCACTCCTATGCCAATTGTATGCATTAGTGGGAATGGGATAAGTTAGAATGGTGGGAAATAGGAAAAGAGGGCCTAGGCTAATGGCCAGCCATGTAAGAATTAGGGATGACCGCTTAAAAAGTAGGGCATGTATATAAAGTTCAAAAGTGAATGAGAAGTTCATTCTTGGGTGTGGCTAAAGCTTCTTCTTCCTCTTCTCTTGCTTCTTACCTTCTTTCTTGTGCTTGAGTGAGGGATTGAGGGAGTGTGAGGGAGTGAGGGAGTGAGTGCGTAAGAGTGAGGGATCGTGGAGAAGAAGCTCCCCATCTTCTCTCTTCATCTTTCCTTCCCTTCTTCTCTTCTCTTGTCTCGCGTGGCTATGGAGGATGGAGCTTGATGGAGAGGGATTGAGGTTGCTTGAACTTGCCACAAGGATCATGGAGCTACCTGTAAGAAGTTGGGAATACCTAGAATGTTAATAATATGCCATGTCACATTGACACTGGTATATAAGGAGAGAAGTTGTAATTTTTCACATCTTTTGACATATCAATACATTTACAAACTTTCTCTCCCTTCTTGCTCCAAGCTTCTATGGCTTCTTTACCTTTCCTGTCTTTCTCTCTCCAATTCTAGTCTTTCTCTCTCCACGTCACTCTATTTCTCTCTCTTCCTGCAGTCTTTCTCTCTCCTCTGCAGTCTTTCTCTCTCCTCTTTCTCTCTCCCTAGTTCTGTCTCTGACAAGTGGTATCAGAGCTTCAGTCTTTGATCCATTATTCTCTTCCATTTTCACTCCTACTTTCCTATTTCAAAACCAATTTCAGACAAAAATGGTATAAGACAGTGACTAGTGGAGTGCTGCAGGGCAACTACAGTTAGCAATGACTACATCTGGAGATATTCAAGGTCAGATATGGCGGGTAAAGGCTTAAATGGCTGGACGTCATCAAATTTTATGCAAAAATGGAGGTAACTAGGGTAAAGGATGGTTAACCGGGCTTAGTTTGAGAACAAACTGTGGTTACTTTGAAAAGAGGGGTTTCTCTTTCCCCTTTCCTGGAAATTCCTGCAGGTTCCATGGAGGTTCAGCCCAAGATCTGCTCATATCTCTCTTATCTCTGATCTTCCTGACCAACAAACACCTGGATTAGAATCCATTCAGCATGAGCTTCAAGTTGAGCACCAGCTTGCTCAAGATTGAGCAAGCATTCAGGCCAGGAACAGCCCCGAAAATTGCGGCGCAATTTTCGGGCTGATTCCAGCCCTGCCCTTGCTCAGCCTGCCTCACCTCCAGCTCTTGACATTCTCCTTGGTCCTTGGCAAGAGAAATCTTCAGCAAACAAGGGAGGATTCAGCTCCATTCATGATTCCTCAGCATCTCTTGAACCCTAGGTGAACAGTCCATGGGCAGCCATGAAAGCTTCAGCCCAAGCTTCCATTTCTTGACAATTTCTTGAAGATTCTTCATCCTTTTGGCCCGTGGAATCATTTCAGCAAGGATTCTTCAACAAATTGCAAGGATTAAGCACGGGATGGCTAAAGATTGAAGATCAAGAGCTTCTATGGAGCAAAAATTTGGGGGAAACGGGTTTAATGCTTCAATTTCAAGCATTTGAAGCTTCAAGATTGGTCTCAACCATCAGATAAGCAAGCCTTATGGATTATTTTGCTAACGTTGGACAACCGGGAGCCCTATCAAGCATTTGGCAAGTTATTTTCAGCCATGTCAAGGTATTTCTCTTCAATTTTTAATCTCTCTCATTAATCCAATTGCTGAGCTTAAGCCATTTGACTGAGAGATTAAAGAATTGAACATTTTCATCAAATTCTCAGCCAACCTTTGCTTGAATTCATCTATTCAAGAATGCAATGCTTGCCTAATGCATATTAGCTTCAATCAGTGAATAAAAGGCCTCAATCTGAGATTTCAACATAACATTTGAATCTTATTGACTGAATACATTGATTGATTCCTTTGTTTACTCTAATCCAATTGATTGGTTGATTCTTTTTTGCCTAAATTGGAAAATTGTAAAAGGGTAAGTACTAGCAATCAGTGAGTCACTGAATTGCATAGGTAAAACCCTTCTCCCATCTCAAGTTTTCTTATCTCAATCAATTGCATCTCATGAAAGGCTGAATGGATATATTTTTCAATTGCATATCATGCTGATTGCTTAGCACACTAGCCTCTGCCATGTTGATATTCCCACCGAGGAAAAAGGTGGATGCCGGGGGAGATAGTGGGACAAAAGAGAGGTGACCCTCCCTCACTATCGAAGATCCCGAAGGGGTGCAACCAACCGACCCGCGGGGAACTTTGCCCACCTCCCGGTGATTCGGAGCTCGTGTAGGGAGCCCGTCCTACCGTTTTATCCCTCACACAGGTACAGCGAGTGGAGAATTGAAGATTGAAGACTTTCCAACGACTCAAGTACCTACTGGATTAAAACAGGGTAAAACAGGGCATTTTCAGGTTACCCATAGGGTATTTACAGGTGGATACAGGTACACCCTTTGATACTAAAGCACAGGTACAGGTACTACAGGGTACCCACAGGTCCTATATACCCCTTTGCAGGGTTTGGTAGCCATTTGAGGTTACTTTCTTGCATTACAGGGTCAAAACAGGGCACTTACAGGTCTAAACAGGGTGCAGGACTGGACAGTTCAGACTCTAAAATTCAGTTACAAAATTTTCTGTCCTAAACCTGTTATAGCGTGCTATAGCTCATCTCGAAGAGGGCATTGTAAGCTTCGATTCGCACAAAAAAGTTTTGCAATCGGAGTTTTCTAGCCAAAGTTATAGCCGTTTTACTGACAGGGGGTACTGCAGGACTGCACTAGTATGGCAGGACATAAAGGCAAAAATAAGGTCCAGGAGGACTATGCACAGTAAATCAGGGATTCTATGATGGAAAGCACACTTCAAGAGAACCCTGAAGAGCCTCAATAAGGAGAGATTAGTATACTCAATGACGCTTTGTGTGCCCATGAACTAAGACATAAGGAACGTCATGAGACTATTTTGTCAGCAATGGAGCATATGATTTTATCATTTGATCAAATGAAGTCTACTGTTGAGAAGATGATGGAATCAACTAACTGAACCAATGCTTCCATTGATAAGTTGGTAGAATCTAATGCTCAACTTATGGCACAATTTTCTCAACTCATGCAGTCACAAAAGGGATCAAAAGAAGCAAATGATAAGGCTTGTTCAAACAGTGACCCCTCAGTCCCACTTCAGCCATCCAACCAAAATGGTTATGGAGATGGGATCATAGGAAGAAGAGGCATACCAAATAGTCAATATGAAGTGGGGGAAGCTTCACAAAGGCATGATGACTATTTGGGCAGTTTGAATGGAGCCAATACTCAAACTTTTGGACTGCATACTCAGAATTCTAGGGGTGCTTTACCAACAGGAAGATTACATGGTAATTCTCAGCCACCTGTTGGAAGATTTCAGTCTCATTTTGGGGGTTCTGTATTTAGAAATCCCGATCAGCCAGTTTTGGGACAGCAACCATTCCATGATAGAGAATTCAAGGACAAAATTATTTTATCCAAATTCAATGGTCAGTCATCTTCACCATCAGAATTAGATGAATGGACCTCTAAGATGGAGTCTTATTTCGACATATTTCCTAAAACTGATGATATGAAGATACATTTTGCCTCCCTCCACTTAGAAGGATTTGCTCACACTTGGTGGAGGTATATCAAGAAAGAGAATGTACTTATTGAGAATTGGGAAGCTTTCAAGGCACTTATGGCTGAAGTCTTTGTTTCACCTCTTGAAAAAGAGAAGTTAGAACGAAGATGATATGGCTTGGAACAAAGGAGCCTAAGTGTAAGAGAATATACAAACCAATTCCTCAACTTGACCATGTATGTGGAAAACATCAGTGATGAGGCCAAGTTACACAAGTTCATGTATGGTTTAGAACCATCCTTGTCAGCTGATGTTATGGCACAGAATCCTACTTCACTTTTCAAGGCTATTGAGCTTGCAGAGCGCTTTGGAAGGAAGTATAGGAAAGAGTCTTCATTTCAGCCAAGTTATGGACAGCCAAGGACTGTTTTAAAGCAAGGGCAAGTTGGTAACAATTATGGCAGCAATCATATGCCTAGTGGGAGCTTACGGATACCAACTTATCCTCCATTTAATGCTTCTAGGCTTCAAAGCAATTTCAGGACAGCAAACAGTCCAAAGGTTGAATTTAAGCAAGGTGACAATAAGCCTAAGTCTACTTCAGCCAATACAAATTCCAAAAATATTCCCATGGATCTTTACAAGGAAAGAAAGGACAAAGGCTTATGCTTCAAGTGTGGAGAAAAGTATACTCCTGACCATGCTTCAAAGTGTGTACACAAAAATGCCAAGCCAAAAATTCAGAGTATGCTAGTTCTTGAGGACCTTGAAAATGACATAGATGAAGTTAATGCAGTCACAATCAATGCTGAAAATGAAGATTTCGAGGATGATGGTGGACAGGAGTACTTCTATGATCCATCTGACTCTTTTCCTTTTGATCCAGGCAGTGATATCCCATTTGATCCTGGTGGATTTTGTAATGAGTTGCCTGCTGCCACTAATTGTTCTATCTCTATGGATGCTTGGACGGGATCTAAGAACCCTAATACACTTCGTATGAAGGGAAGCATATGTGGAAAGCCAGTGTTCATCCTGATAGATAGTAGCAGTACCCATAGTTTTGTCAATAAATCCATTATGTACAAGTTGAATTGTGTTCCCACCGACTTACAGCAGCCCATTAGAGTACAAGTGGCTAATGGTGAAGAGAAATCAGCACACAGATTTGCCCACAAGTTTCTTTGCAGATGGCTGAAAGTTTTGAAGTCAAAGTAAACCTGATCACTTTGGAAATGGGGCCTATAGATATTGTACTTGGTTGTGATTGGTTGATGACCTTAGGCAAGATTACTATGGATTTCTCACAGTTATATATGGAGTTTTTCTCCAATGGACAGCTCATCCGTTTACAGGGAATCCCTAGTAGATCTGATTTTCAGCTTATCACCATTCAACAACTCAAGAAAGAGTACAAGAAGCGCTCACAGATATTTGTATTGCATTTGAACAAAGAAACACAGGATCAGCCCAATAATTCAGCAAACCATCCAGCCTTGACAGCTCTTCTTGAGGAGTATAGAGATTTATTTGAAGTACCTACTTCATTGCCTCCTAAGAGAGCGGTGGATCACCCCATTGATTTGGAACCCAACTCAAAGACAATCAATAAGCCACCTTACAGATTATCAAAATGTGAACGAGAGGAAGTAGCCAAGCAAATCAAAGAGCTTCTTGAAATGGGATTTATTGAACCCAGTTCTTCACCATATGCATCCCCAGTCCTGTTAGTCAAAAAGAAAGATGGATCTTTCAGAATGTGCATTGACTACAGGGATCTTAATAAGATAACAGTGAAGAACAGATATCCTATACCCAGGATAGATGATTTGCTTGATGAGCTTAAGGGGGCTCGATTCTTCACGAAGATTGATTTGAGATCAGGGTATCATCAGATTCGCATGAGAGAGGGTGATGAGGTCAAGACTGCTTTTAGGACTAATCGTGGGCTCTACCATTTCTTGGTGATGCCATTCGGCCTTACAAACGCTCCAGCTACCTTTCAAAGCCTGATGAATAAGATTCTACAACCTTTCCTCTTTCAGTTTGTCTTAGTGTTCTTCGACGACATTTTGATCTACAGCAAGACTTTTCAGGATCATTTGTCGCATATGAGGAAGGTTTTTGATGTGTTGAGACATCATAGGCTTTTTGCTAAGGAGAAGAAGTGTTCTTTCATACAGACTGAAGTGGAATACTTGGGACATATAGTCAGTGAAAAAGGAATATAGACTGATCCCAAGAAGGTGCAATGCATAAAAGATTGGCCAACGCCTACTACTACTACCTCTCTTAGAGGATTTCTTGGTCTATCTTCATTCTATCGCAGATTTATAAAGCATTATGCGGCAATTGCAGCCCCTTTAACTGACAGGTTGAAGAAAGAGGCTTTCTTTTGGGATGCTCTTGCAGATAGCAACTTCAACCAGTTAAAGGAATTACTTACCTCTGCTCCTATTCTTGTATGCCCGGATTTCTCTAAACCGTTTACTATACAGTGTGATGCTAGTGGCCGTGGCATTGGGGCTGTTTTGCTTCAGGAGCATGGAGTAATTGCATTTGAAAGCCGTAAGCTTACTGATAAGGAGATGGCCATGAATGTTTATGACCAGGAAATGTTGGCTATTCTGCATGCAATCAAGAAATGGCACCATTACTTATATGGCAGTCGGTTCAGAGTACATAGTGATCATCGGGTACTCAAGTATTTCCTTACTCAGTCAAATCTCACTCCAAAGCAAAGACGATGGGTAGCAACATTACAAAATTATGACTTTGACATCACTCATACAAGGGGCAAAGATAACATAGTGGCTGATTCTCTCTCTCATATGTGGGCCTGCAAGTATCAGCCATGACAAAATTGCATAGTGATTGGATTGAAGAGCTACAAGAGGCATATCTCTTAGATGAGGAATTCAGCCAAATCTTTCAGAAATTACAGCAAGGTCTTATGGAAGAAAACTCACATTACCAGCTTAAAAATGGTCTTATTTGGTGGAAGGGCAAGATTGTTATTCCCTCTACTTCTTCTTTCAAGCGAAAAATTATGGAGGAGTTGCATTCTTCGCCTTTAGCTGGACACTTGGGAGTTTTCAAGACTTATGACAGGATCAGCAAGAGCTTTTATTGGAAAGGACTGTGGAAAGATGTCAAGGACTTCGTTATGAAGTGTATGCCTTGTCAGCAAAATAAGGATAGTACCCATAAGCCAGGAGGTTTGTTGCAGCCATTGCCTATTCCTACGGGTAAATGGACTCATATTACTATGGACTTTATCACTGGCTTACCTACTACCAAGAAGGGGTGGAATAGTATTTATGTGGTGGTTGACAGACTCACCAAAGCAGCTCATTTTATCCCAACAAAAATTCAGTTTACTGCTTCTCAGGTGGCCAACCAGTTTATGGAGCATATTTTCAGATTACATGGATTACCGCAGGTGATTGTCCATGATAGGGACTCAAAGTTTATGAGTAACTTTTGGCAAGCGGTATTTACATCTATGGGTACCAAGTTGGCTCCATCTACGGCTTATCATCCCCAAACTGATGGACAGACAGAGAGAGTTAATAAATGGTTGGAGACTTATCTTCGCCATTTTTTCTATGATGTCCAAACCTTATGGGATTCTTGGTTACACCTGGCTGAGTTTGCTTATAATAATTCCACTCATGCGAGCATAGGAGTTTCACCCTTTGAGGCTTTGTATGGTTACAAGGTGCCTCTACCCACAGTCATTTTTAACGAAAAGATCAATCCTCATGGGAAGGAAGAGTTGGAAAGAATGCAGACCCTTCTTCAGCAATGCAAGGTGAATCTAAGGAAGGCTCAAGATCAGATGAAGATGTATGCTGATGAGAAGAGGAGGCCTTTAGAGTTCCAGGAAGGAGAGCTGGTTTTGTTGAAGGTGCCCAAATCCAAGTACTCTACATTGAAAGATGGATCCAGTAATAAGCTTGCTCACAGATTCTATGGCCCTTACAGGATCCTTAAGCAGATTGGAGATTTGGCATACAGACTAGAGCTTCCCTCTTCTACAAAGATTCATAACGTCTTCCATGTTAGTCAGCTCAAGCCCTATTATGGTGATCCAGTGGATTTAGTTGATGAGCTGCCACCTATTGATGAAGATGGTATCGTTCAGTACATCCCAGAGGCTGTTATAGGTCAGCATGAAAAGAAGCTTCGATCACGTTCTATTGTGGAATATTTGATTAAATGGAGAGGTTTACCCTCTGAAGAGGCTTCTTGGAGACCTGATTCAATATTGGATGAGTATCCATACTTGAAGGATACATTGGTGGCTGAATCCTATTGCTTATGGAGCTAGTATTGGTGCAGACTGGTTCAGGACAGCACACTGTTTTAGAACAGTTTTTGTCGTACTTTATTTTCAGAATTGAGCTATCTACATGAGCTTAAAGTACTCTTCAAGAGTTTCGTTTTGATATGTGGTACTTCTTATTTGGACACTTCTATCAAAAGTTATGGCAGATTTGGTCCAGCATGGACTGTTATTTCAGCAAGCTGTCTACTTTCTTCTGGAACTATTTGCTGAAGATTCTATGGCTCCAATGGCTTCTAAAGTTCTTCAAATCATGTATATAGCAGGGTCCTCTTTCCGTTCTTCAAATTCAGCCCTTGTAATGATAATTCTTCACTCATTCCCTATTTGTAAAGCTGTAAAACAGAGTAGTACTCTGTTCTATCCATCTTTTCTTTAGCTCTTTCTAGGTTTGTTTTTGAGGACAAAAACTTTTGGGAAGGGATGGATTGTAAGAAGTTGGGAATACCTAGAATGTTAATAATATGCCATGTCACATTGACACTGGTATATAAGGAGAGAAGTTGTAATTTTTCACATCTTTTGACATATCAATATATTTACAAACTTTCTCTCCCTTCTTGCTCCAAGCTTCTATGGCTTCTTTACCTTTCCTATCTTTCTCTCTCCAATTCTAGTCTTTCTCTCTCCACATCACTCTATTTCTCTCTCTTCCTGCAGTCTTTCTCTCTCCTCTGCAGTCTTTCTCTCTCCTCTTTCTCTCTCCCTAGTTCTCTCTCTGACACTACCGGAGTGTGAGAGAGAGGAGGGAACTCGATCGAGCATCAAGGTAAGCTCACTACACCCACAAGGTAGGCATTGTGCGTCGGCTATGTGAGAGGTAGCCATGGCCGCTCGGCTTGAAATACTTGATCAATAAGCGGTCCGTAGATCTCGGGGTAGAGCTACGTAGCTCCCCTACACCACACATGGCCATTGACTTATCACTTATTATATTTGGTTGTTACACCTATCTATAGCAACTGGCATAGTTATGGCACCAATCGATTAGTATAGTCAATTATCCAATGTTTGACTTCATAGGCCACTTTCTTTTATATTGTATCTTATCTATACTTTACGTACATTGTATTGTGTGAAAAAGAAGAATAATGAGCCAATAAGAAAACATTTTGGTCTCCATCTCTCTTCTTTTGTTCTTGTATGCTCAGGGAACGCCCCCCACCATGCGATTCATGACATGGTATTAGAGCAGCACCACTAAGAAAGGCTAGTTTTGAGGGCTAAAGTGAAAGAGAAGAAGTAAATATTCAAGCAAGTAAGAAATGGGTAAAAAGGTATCCCATTCTTCCACTCTTTCTCTTGGATAGTGCCTATGGAGGCACCAAAAGTACATTAGAGAAAAAAAATTAGATTGTGGTGAGATTTAGTATACAAGCAGAGCACTATACATTCTACAAATAAGTCGTTTAGACTATCTACAGCTGTTTTAGACATCTAAGTCTGTTTCGGGCCTCATTTTAGACCTGCAAGGTTACAAATAACAATTTCAAGGTATGTTGTTATTTCAGTTGTGTTGATTAAATGTGAATGCAAAGATTTCAAATTTCAAACCTATAAGTCTTTAGGTGTTTGCCAAAAAGAAAACACAACTATTTCACAAAATTCTTGAAGGATTTTGTGGTGCAAATACTAGGCCAAAAGTTAGCATGTATGAGGGTTTGTTGTTGCAAGAATCACTTGTTTAGATCTCTACATTTCTTGCCAAACTGGATTTCTCTTGGCCACAACTATGGTTCATTGAAGAAGACTTGAGGATGGCATTTTTTGTGCTTCAAGGGAAAGTGTGCAACAAGGTAATGGAAAAATATAAGCCTACCAAGATGATCACCTTTTGCATTCTCAACAATGATGTGGTGAGAAGATGGGTGATTATATATGAGGAAGCAAAGGCAAGAAGCCAAAAGGAGAGGGTAGACTTTCACATGTGCCATCAGGGCATTGTGATATATCATCCCATCTAAATGAATTGCCAAATAAGCTTGGTATGGATTCACTACATGAGGAAATGGAGAGTCCGTGAAAAGAGAGTGGATGCTTATCACAATGAGAGAATGGGAATATGCTCAATAATGCTTCCTAAAGGTAAGTGCACATAATGTTTCATTGTTAAGTAATAAATTCAGGAGACTTATCTAATTGCTTTTTTCTTGATAAAGTGTAGTGTTCGATGCTACGTGGTGTGAGAGCAAACATTTTTAGACTCAAAGCCTTTATGAGAAGAGGAATGCCCAAGTTTCTAGTGTTGCTATCATATTTGAGAGAGTCAATGGAAACATGCATGATTGGTGTGGCATAATCCAAGAACATCATTAAGCTTGAACTTTGAAGCTTATTTACATGCTTTTGATGTCAAGTAGGCTAAAAATGTAGTCAAAATAGGCCCTATTGTAGCAATCAAACACCATGGAAATGGCTATATAACCATTGACTCTACAAAGTTATGGTGAGAGAGGAATGGGACATTACCGTAATAGTATAAGTCTCTATATATTTTTTAGATAAATGTATATGATGGTCACACACACAAATGTTATTTGCACTTTTTATTACTTCATAGTATCATAATTAACATGTTACTATTTCTGCTTCAATAGGATGTCTTTTAGCCAATGGTGGAAAATAATAGATGGTGGCATATGGATATGTAGTACATTCACAACCATGAAGCATATGGATGATAATTGTGGGAGTAGAGATGATGCTAATCACGGTATAAGAGAGCTAGAGGACAATCATGATGTAGGAGACATAGATCATGAGGAACATCATGTGTCCATTGCTAAGGATGATCATGATGAGCATAACACTTGCAGCAACAATGAGACCAATTTATTTTTGTAGATTTAAATATCAATATGTGATTGAAACATAGGTAATCATTTCTAGTATTGTAATTCTTCTACATTAGCATGATCTTACATATCTTGCCTTCTTTATTTCAACTTATTTTGTGAATAAATGCATACATTAAATATTAATGAAACAATTATGTGCCATGCATGATGCACATAGATCTATCTGCATGCAAGTTTATATGTGTGTTTAATGATTGAGAGTCAAGTACATCTTTTGGCAATTCGATCTAAAAACATCTGTCTCCTAATTCATATTTGCGAACATTTGTCAATCTAACAAATATGTGAATTACAAAGTGATTGTATACGTATAGTAATGTAACAAGCGTTCATGTCTAAATTCATGTCAACAAGTACGTGCATATGCACATTAAGGATGGTTTATATTTAATCACACACATGATAGTTGCATTTATTAAGGAGAACATAAACATGCTTGTAAAAGTATATCTATTGAACACATTTGTGCTTCCATCATTTTGTACTTTTTTGTTGTAGCAATGGTGGACTCAAGATAGCCTCCTGGGAAATCGCAATCGCTTGAAAGTACAAGGTGCATAAGAAAATGTGGGTATCCCCAGCAAAAATGTGACTTGCAGTGACATATTACAAACCATGGTAATAAAGAATCAAAAAACTTTTGCAAATATGAAATTTTCGAAACACAACACATTTACTTATATGCTAATTAAGCTTTGCTATGATTTTTCTTGAGACCCGTCGAACTTTTAGAGATAATCGAGCTATAAGCACTACCTTTGTATGTCTCAACCAAGAAGTCTTAGATGCACATATTGTTGCCCAATTCTAGACAAGATGGAGGGCATATCCATAGATCAAGGAGTGCACATCCATAGATCAAAATGTAATTCAAAAGGGAAAATTTATAGGCATAAAAAGGATATATGGGCCTTTGACATGTTCTATTTCTAATATATTTAGGGTTTCATATCAGTCTCTACGCCATTAGAGTAAGACTGATGTCAAATGACTTCTGTTTAGAACAGCATTTGAAGAAACAATGTTGCATACCATTCTCCTATGCATTGATTTCACAGTACTCTTGGTAAAAGGGGGGATGAAGTGCCCAAATGAGAAGAAAGCAAAGGAAAAGAACTAAGAAGTTTCAAATGGTACAGAAACAATAGAAAGGAATGCAAAGAACATGTGCACACTATCATCTAGAAAAGCAATTCATATTTCTTCTAAATTCTTTAAGCTTGACTGGAACTTGAGACATTTTTGCATAGTGAACGCGAGGGCGAGTGATAATGTCCTCAACATAGGCACTATTACCCATACAAAAAAAAGGGGAAACTGCAATCGTGAAGTAATAGCCTCACAGTAATAAGAGACACTTTCATGCCAAACAAATATGCACAAGTCTCAACACTAGACATTTAACCCTTCCTATTAGTTAAAGATTTATAACTTTGAATGTATACCTTACGACTCTCACAAATAAGCACCAATTACATATCTTTATGATACACAAAAATGCTAGATTTTCTCAAAAGGGAAGACTAAGAACTAAAGAGTTCAAGGAAGAGCATAATGACAACTTGTACACAAATTTCATAACCAGATTAATTTGGTTAGGGGGATTGATGACAATAGTTGAAAACAATGAGTAGTAGAGTAAATCATGATGCTAGTATATAATATTAAAAAACATAGGGGAGGAAACACTTCCTATTTCTTGGAAAATCCTCTATCTTCTTCAAATACCAAAGCTTAGTGGATCGACTCCTCATAGCCAAAGATATAAGGACCGCCAATGCTGAGATGAAGGATAATTTTGTCTGAGAAATCATGGCAAGACCCAAAAAGTCAATAAACTCAAAAAGATAATGGGGACACACCACTAATGAGAACAAGCCTCCTTTAGGTGTCACATACTGATGATTCACACTTTTTGATGATGTAGGATTTTTGGGCCTTAAACAGGCTAGTAGGTAGTGGTGGTAAAAGTTTCCTCCAATGCCTAGAATGAACATCGCAACCCCATAACCCAGCAAGCTCATGGAATATGGAGTATTTGAATTGATTGAGACTTGCAAAGCATAAAAAGCTGTTGCACAAGAATAGAAATAAGCAAATGATATCATCAAACACATCTTGGTTTCAATGGCTCCTGAGTATTTATGTACAAATAGGACCTGCGAAAATGTTTCAAAAGTCAATTATCAATGCAACATTAGAAGGGACTCTAAAGTAATGTGAATATGTAAAGGTATTATGTATCATTACTAATGTTTCATTTGCTTCATGACAAACTAGCTAAGTCATCTATGTTAGCCAACTCATTTTATTACAATCTCTCTCATCATAAGGATGAAAACTATGTTAGGCCACAAAGATGCATGCAAAAGGAAGCTCCTAAAGGACTAGTAATAGCATATGAAATAGTCTATGGGCATTACACATTGTATGTAAATTAAGAGAAAAGTTCAAATCACTTTGTAGAAATAAACTAGGTTTGGAAAATCATGCTAATGAGAGAGAGAGAGAGAGTGTGTGTGTGTGTGTGTGTTACCTCGAGGTCTCTCTTGAGGAAGTGAAGGGTGACGGCGGAAGCAAAGACAAGGGGGCGACTGTCTGAGTATTGGCGTTGCAGGAAGAAGAAATGGGAGAGAGAGTGGGGAATTGGATGAGTAAGGCGTGCAACGGCTGGTATGTGCTGGTATAAGTTGAGCAGTTGAAGGAGAAGGAAGCAGGAGCAAAGGAAGAGCGCCGGGGAGTAGATGATGAGCATGGCAGGCCTTGAGGGTATCATCGTCGCCGCCGTCGTCGTGGCTGGTCGAGTAAGGCTCGAATCATGGCGACTGTCGTCGAACTTCTTCTCTTGGGTGATCGCAGCTGCAGCAGATGGCGAGGACGAGGGAGCGAATTTGGAGTAAGGTAAGGTCTCGCCTTTCCATTCTTTGGCGACGATTGGGATGAGAGACGCCAGACTCAGCACCTCCATAGCTCTCACAGCTAGGACGTGTGGATCGGTCCATACCCACTCCATCTCCTGATTTCCTTCTCTACACACACAGAGAGAGAGAGAGAGAGAGAGAGAGAGAGAGAGAGAGAGCTCTTCGTTCTAACCTTATCAATACATCCAATACCTTAAGACCTTCCTTCCATCTCGATTCCTCAACCCCTCAAAATGGAATATGGTTCCAACACATAAAACAAAACTTTATTTGGCTTCCCTCTTATTAACCACATCAACAACAAAGCAAATCACTTGCTTCTTTTGTTGATTAATCTCTTCCTTCCAAGTCTCTTCCTCTAGAGACTAGCCAAAAACAAACAAAAACACACACACACAATTAATTAGCTAGAGGCCTACATGTTTTTCATGATATTGCATCCACATTAGAGTGCAATCATAATGCACATTTTCTATCTTCTTAAAACACGCTTGACATTCAATGTGTACACTTACCATTTGCCTGTGCATATGCATACATATCTAACTCCTAAAGCAAATGTCTATTGACTTGCTTAGCCATATAATACGCCATATAACCAAATGAAATATAATATAAAAACTCTTAGTAAATGTACTACTTTGTAACTTCTATAATAAAAACTAGGCCACACATATCATGGTACCGTCATGAAAACAAAGTTCATTTTGAAGCTTAATATATTAGCTATGAAAACTCCACACTTAGCTCTAGCCCATCCTAGGGAAGGGGGGGGGAGGGGGCGAAATGTGGGCCATAAGGCACCCCTCAAACACTTTTCATAAAAGACAAAAGATACATAAATTACATTATTAATGGTTATATAGCTATTGCACATTCACTATTATTTCCTTAATCTATATACATTACTAATATGTACACATGTATTGAGTTATGCATATGCTACGTTCTCAATATTACATATATGTACACATGTATTGAGTTATGCATACGCTATGTTCTCAATATTACATATAATTATGACTATTAATAACTATACTAATATTAGTGTAGTTAACAATTAAGTTAATAGTTACATATTGCAAGAGGGGAGAGAGAGAGAGAGAGACAGAGACAAAGAGAGAACTATTTAGTATGTTTCATAATAATATAATAAATGCAAAATATGATTATGATATTATTAATATTATATAATAATGTATCAAGATATGATTAAATTACTATTAATATGGTAACTGATATTATGATAGCAATATGATGTAATTATACTAATATAATATAATTACAAAAAAACTCATATTATGTGTCACTATTTATAGTAATAATATTATTGTTACTCTAGGTACTTTTATAATTATATATATTCCTTGTATGAAGTTATTGATATATATATACATACATTCCATAGGCTTTGGTTGCTTATGTTGATGTTTATAGGGTTGATATGGCTAAAGAGAAAGCCCTCCTTGTAACTCTCAAGAGGATTCATAAAGGTTCTAAGGCTTTCCCATTTATTCTTTGTGTTCCCAATATTACTTTGTTGGTAGGGTTTTCTAGGTCTTTAGTTGGGGCTCAAGTGGAGAGAGAGTAGATTGTTTCCTTCTTAGTTGGATTTAAGGGCAATAAGGTAGACTTATTTATACTTTCATTTAATATTCCATATTTGAGATAGAGATTGTATCAACCTCTAATGGCTTTCATAAGATGTTATTTGTGCCTCTATTGAACTAAGAGGAGATAGAAGGAATGTATTCAATAAAATCATCAAGTGGAGCCATCTAAGGTATTGTAGATTCAAGATCCCAAAGGTTTTGAGCTCTTCTTGAAATACAATTTTCTATATCTCTAGATTCTTGTTATCTCAAGAATCAAGGTATTTTATGCCTCTGAGAAAGGAGATTGAGGATGGTCAAGAGGAAAAGTTGGATCCCACTAATGAAAACAAAGGGTTGGAGAAGGCTAGGTTAGGTGGAAATGCTATGGGTGAGCCTTTAGATCAAACTGGGAAAAGTAATTGTTAGCCAAATTAGCTAGGTTATATGTCAAGTAGGAAAGGAGGTGCTCTTAATCAAAGCATGATGGAAAGATTTCCTTATTGGGGGTAAAGTCTAATGGTTAGTGCTCTTGCTCTTTCTATCTCTCTCCCTTTTAGTCTCTCAAGCATGTGACTTTGCATCCCATCACTTAAACTTGTATTAGAGCACCATCCTTGGGAGCTCGGTGTTGAAGTGAGGAATGTGAAGAGTTAAAACCTATTGTGAGACTGCTACCTAGTACCCAAATTTTAAAGAGGTATGACATATCTCTTCTGTTTAAGTAAAATAGGTGCTTTGATTAAGGGAGCCATTGAAGCTGATTTTGAGGGCTACCATATCTGAAGTTCAAAGTATTTTGATTGCCATTAGAGGCTAGAGTCAAGGCCAATTATTTGGGTTTTTAAATTGCTCAAGAGGAGATCCAGTCTCATGCATTAATGTATAGAAGCATGTGTGCTACTTAAGCAAAGAGGCAACTAAGTTTTTGAAAGTAGGGGGTTAACTTATTTGAAAAAGCAATGGGGTTTCTTGTCGTATAAGCACAAGGCCTACTTGAGTTTCTCACAAACAAAGAGAGAAAGAAGAGATTAAAATTTTCTTTGTGTGGCTTTTTGGAGGGCCTTTGGAGCTCCAAATTTAGCTATATGCAATGTGAGGATGTTCTATAAGAATCTTGGTACGAAGATATGAACCATCGGAATTGTCACGGACATGCCATGATCAAGTGTACATATTAACTCTTGCCCATGCCATATGAATCCACACCCCATGTGAATGCACCCTTAACATGACATCCTCAAGCCAACCATGCAAGCCGACCCTTGCCATGTTATCATAGAACCTTCCTAGAATGTATGCCATGTCATCGCATGTATCACCAATGATGTTCTCATAGAACCTTTTAGATCCATGTCATCGTCTACATCATCGATGATGTCATCGTGGAATATTCTAGAAGATCTTTAGATACCCTCCAACACCTATAAAAGGAGGGGCTCACCATAGAGCTCCTTAGTCTTGCCAATACAATCTTGGGAGCTCAAGGAGTCGAGACCTCTAAGTAACTTTGAGTTCCAGTTCTAGTTCTTGTCTAGTCATGGTATAGACTAGTCTTGTTTTGTTTTCCATTATACTCAGTCTTGTCACATTGTAATCTTGTAGTACGAGATCTTGTCTAGTACTATCTTATATCTTGTTCATCCCCGTCAAGGGAGATCTTGTAATTCTAATATATTGTATCCATATCTACGGTCCCAAGTTGTGGGATCCTTCATATCCTATCAAGTCCTATTGTCTATACCTACGATCCTAGGTTATGGGATTTTCTATATCTTGTTAAGTTATCATTGTATCTTGTGCCCCTACATGAGATTATCTTGTAATCAGAATTCTTGTAACAAATTTTGCATCGCATCTAGTCTCTTGAGTATAGTCTAGTGCTCCCATAATAGGAATTAGTTCACAGTGATGTGTATAGGCCTATGCTAGTTAGGAGGACTATCATATTTTGTGAGTTTTATTGATGATACTACATGGAAAGTATGGGTTTATCCTATTCATAAAATGAGTGACACCTTTGATGCACTTCAAAAAAAATTGGTATATGCTAAAAATCAGTTAGGCAAGAAACTCAAATGGTTGCATAATGATGATGGTGAGGAGTATACTTTTCATGTCTTTTTTGGAATTTTGTGAAATGTAGGCCATCAAGAGGGAGTCGACTACTCTTGAAGACCCATCTCAAAATGGGGTTGCAAAAAAGATAAATACGACTATACAATAGAGGATTCAAAACATGATATCTAATGCAGATTAGTTTTTAGGTTGAAGCTATTTAAATAACACTTCACTTAACCAATAAATTTCCTAACAAGCCATTGGATAGAAAGATTCTTGAAGAGGTGTATTCTAGAAAGAAACCCTCTTATGAACACTTCCATGTATTTGGTAGTGAGGTCTGTATGCATATTTCCAAGGATAAGGCGAACAAGATTGATCCTAAGTCATGGAGATACATTTCTTTTGCACATAGAGAATGAGGATAGATGGGATACTAATTATGGGATCGAAAGGCCAACAAGTTAATATGTAGAATAGTATGCAGCCATGATGTAATATTCCATAAAGAGAAGATATGTAGCAGTCCATGAACACCATTGAAGCATGTAGGATGGTATTTTAAGAGGATGGAGAGCTACCTTATGAGCAAAATGCATGATCTATTTCACATGATGCAATCCTAGGATAGCCAAGAAAGGTTGATGTAGATATATGATAGCCAAGTGGGAAACCTCACATCTAGTAAGATAGACAGTTTAGGCTATGTATTGAGACAATCTATGAGAGTCTTTGTATCTCCACAATGATACACTCCACCTCTTGACTATTACAGAGGGACTTCATGCTATGAGGATGCTATGTCTAGGGATGATACTCGTAAGTGGAAAAAAGCTATGCAATTGGAAATCGATTCTTTGATAAAGAATGCCATTTCAAAGTTGCTCCATTGACTTTAAAGGCAAGCTTATAGTACCATGCAAATGGGTTTATAAGTTGAAAATGTCACTATATGACACATTGCTTAAGTAGAAGGCAAGTTTGGTAGCTAAGGGCTTTAAGCAAAAGAAGGGGATAGACTTTGATGAGATCTTCTCACTAGTAGGTAAGATAGCCACTCTTTGTAGTGCTTGCATTGATTTCCAAGGACACAAAGCTGTTCTAGATGGATGTAAAGACAATTTTCTTACACGCGAACATGCATGATACATCTACATGTGGTATGAAAGCCTCACAAAAGTATATATGGACTGAAGCAACCTCCAAGGGAGTGTTGCCATAAGGTGGATGCTTTTATGAGGTAGTGTGAGATACTTTATTCTCTCTCTCTCTCTCTCTCTCTCTCTCTCTCTCTCTCTCTCTCTCTCTCTCTCTCTCTCTCTCTCTCTCTCTCTCTCTCTCTCTCTCTCTCTCTCTCTCTCTCTCTCTCTCTCTCTCTCTCTCTCTCTCTCTCTCTCTCTCTCTCTCTCTCTCTCTCTCTCTCTCTCCCGTTTTTGACTCTACATCCCATCACTTCCTCTCATTCTCTAAAATGATTCTATAGAATGCAAGGAGAAAATTATAGAGATGGTAAGAAAGCAAAAAATATTGGAAAATAATGTCTTTTCTAAGGAACCAATCAAGAAAATTCAAATCGTTGCTAATGTATGTGTGATTGGAGGGGTCATCTTTTCTTAAGTTGATGCAAATAAGAGAGGAAGAATTTGCTTGCATTGATTATGAATCCATATTTAAAAACCATTATTTACTTACAAGAAATCAAATGTGGATTGGAGTTTAAAGTAAACCTCATTAATTTTGATTGCTACATGGATGTGTGAGTTTGGGGTAGTGGAGATACCCTTATACTATTTGAAAATCATTGTAAATCAAATTACCTTATATGAGTCATGCTAGAGAGTATATGGGAATAACAATAGAAAATAAAGTTGTGATTTTTCATCAACGTTTATGATTCAAATAGTAGCACTAAATGGGATGATCTTTGGTTAAGAATGGTAAGACTTAGGGATTTGAAATATTGTCTTTTAGCTAGGGACTTAAACATGATTGAAAGTCTATCTAATCTATTACAAGTTTGGAGAAAATTGCATGCAAGGGAAGCTCTTTTCCCTTTTAGACATTGCAATTTAGTCTTGAGATGAGGCAAGTGAAGAGGCATGTAACTCTCTTCCTTGATTTACTTGGAGGAGTTGGCATAAGGATTAGTTTTGGTAGGCATCAAGAATCGATTGCTTGTATATTTCAGTAGAATTTGGGAGTGCCCTAGTCCTCCAAGAAAGATTTCGCTAAAAGAAAGAAGTGAAGATTGCGATTTTTCTATGCTACCATCATCCATAAGTTAAGTGGACATAACTATACTACCATCTATGTGGATGGACACACAAACTTCGCGACATAATTGCAAAAAGAGGACTATAATCATTCTAATTAGAGTTCTTAAATTCATCTTTGCAATATTGTTGATCCCAAAAAATAAATTTACAATAAGCTCATGGACTACAATATTGCAAAGATCAATGTAAGAACTCTAATTGGAATGAGAGTAGGGCATAACTATGCTACCATCTATGTGGATGGACACACAAGCTTCCCATGTGTAGGCATGACTTCAGAATGGGGGTTGTGCTACAATCCATCTGTGTGCAAAGGCCCTTAGGGTTTGATAACAAATGAACAAAGAAACATAGGAAGATGTGGATTTCCATTAGCCCTTAAATCTGAATAGCCTTTGGGTAGATAATGTCATATAACATTCTCAGATGCCATGCTAATAGCTTAGAAAAAAGGGGACACTCTTCACCACAAAGATATGTGGTTTCATTCCTTACATTGGTAATGAATAGATTAGTAGTTGAACACTGATAATGATGCTTTATAAAGTAGGAGAGAATTAGAATTGAGTTTAGAGTAAGACTTGTCTTGGCTTAATAGGAGGAATCATACCTTTCAAAGATTGATTATAGACTAATGGGAACCAAATGGCCCACGGTGGAGAAAAATAATGCAACATGCAATGTCTACCTAGACACTATACAATAACACTCCACCCATCTAATAGATTCACCTACATACATAGTAATATCAACCAAATTCATATTGGAGACACGCACATTACATTAAGATAACATTGATCTAGTATGTGCACTTAAGGAGCTACCCATGGTTTGACAACATCAATGTAGCTAAAAGCACTCCATATTGTACTTGTATTGTGTGTGCTCTTCCTGAGATTATTTCACTTTAGATGTGTGCATGTTGCACTATTCTCATCTTGAAAGGGAATATCTAGAAACATTATGTCCATAGCCCAATAGACAATCTTTTTCTTTATTTATGCACTAGATTCCTACAAGCCTAATTGAGAGCATTAACTCATGGATATGCATGCGCAAGAAAATCTTGATTCTTGTGGTAAAATGTTGATCTATGGAAACATAATTGTAGTAGTGGGAAAGACCTATTGGATCTCCACTAGAGGCTCATTTCCATATGCATTCTCTGTGATGTACACAAGCTTTAAACTTTTCCTAAGAGCATGCTTCGGCCTTTCCTCTCTCTAATATATTTGGTGTCAAGCGTCAATAACAAAAATCTCAACAAAATCATACATGCACAAGTTTAGGATCTCCCTCTAGGTGGCTAAATGATACATACCATGCATAATTGTCTTAGGGCTGAGTGTTTTTGGCTTGAGGCCAAGAGAAGATGCCAAGCCTGAGCATGTGAGGATGTTTTTTCAAGGCTGATTGGTGTCACAAATTCGAGAGAGATGGAGAGAAGAGAAAATAAGTACACAATGCAAAGAAATCATCTTGAATGCAAAATCAAAGTAACATTCCATGAGAATGAGGTGTTTTATAGAGGTGATGGTGATAGGTGCTCCTTAACTAATGGATAAGGCAGATGGAAAAATGGTATAATGTAGGTGATAAAGATGAGTTCCTATGGTGTAGTAGGTGGAGGGAGTCTCCCTTTATTGATAGATATAAATCATAGGATAAAACATAATTATTCCTAGCAAGTGTGCCTCTTATGCAATCCCCACAATACATACATGTGTTTGTAATTTTAACAATTGATTGGGTTTGAGTCACAGTAGGTTCAAGTAGTTTCAACCAAGCATTGAGCCTAATTTGTAAGATGTGGGGCAACTAATCGAGCAACTCACAACATCTCCCATGGCATCCCATTTAGCTCTTTGTTGAACTTCAATAGCTTTATCTTGGTACACCTCTTTTCTCCTCTTTGAACAAAGGCCCCTCACATTCCAAGAGATGTTATTGATTCTTTTAGAACTTAATCCATACTAATAGTAGATTTCCTCAAGCAGCTCCTCAACCCCATCAATCACTATGTAGTAGTTTCTAATCCAAATAGAGAAATGCATGCAAATTTTTTTAGTGAGATCTTACATTTCTCTTTGCTTGCCTTAGACTTAGATGCTTGTGTAGGAGCGGATTGAGATTCTCCTTATCATGTGTTTGTATCTACTTCAATTGAGATGGCTCACCTTTGTGTTTGGCAATAGGTTGCACATGTTTTCTTTCCCTTTCCAAAGCTTTGGTCTCATTTCTCACAATCCCCTTTGTTCTCAAATATTATATTACTCCTAACCTCTTAGATTTGTGACTTATATGGCTAGAGGACACACCTTTCAATGACTAGATGAGAGTTTACACAATCCAAGAATCTTGGTCAATAGAAGTCACCCACTAACATGTTTTGGAAACTATGTTTTCAATGAGTGTGATTGAAGTTGAACTATATTGTTTTAACTCCTATAGTCTAGGTGGTAGAGACAAGCAAGTTACTAGCAATCATTGCAAAGGGGCTAGGGGAAGGGAAAAGGCAAGCAAACCTGCACACTAGAAACCATTGAGAAGAATCCTAATTGATATGTTTCTAACAAAGAATAAATCTATAGATTGGTTTGTTAATCTTGGTTGCATCTTAAGGTAGAAATTTCACTTGCACATGTTAATGTCTTTTCAAGAAGGCGAGCAAGTACTCAAAATTCAAGAAGTTAGGAAAACAAAAGCTCAAGCATTGGAAGAAAGGGTATATTAAGTTTTGAGTTGCTCTAATATTATTTTTTAGATCAAGATTTTTATTTTGGGTACTTGTAATTTTCCAAAGGACGTGTTGTAATTATATCTTTGAAGGGAGCCAAGCTTGCTCCTATGAATATTGTAAAATATTTTCAAGTTAGGACAATCATCCATAATGGACATGAGGTGTTGTAGCCATAGAGCTTTGGTTCTTTTAGACTAAAAAAGACCAATTAAGCCAACAAAGTATGCATAAATTAAAGGAGACACAATTTTGGACCAAAAAGAGGGCTACTAGGATGCCCAATCCATCCTTATGTATAAAAATTGGAAAGTGAATGGATAAGCTTAACCTTGTGATGTACAATCTTGAGAGAGCTCTCCTCTTGCTTCTTGCTTCTACCTTCTTGCTTGTGTGGAGAGAGAGTGTAAAAGAGGGAGAGTGTGAGGTAGAGTAAAGAGCCATTGTGTGAAGCTCTTCTCCTTTTCCATTCTCTTCTTCCACTTCTTCTTCTTCATGACCAAGCTTAGAGTGATTGAAGCTATGGAGATGGAGCATGCTAGAAGAGCATCACTTGAATCATGGAGCCATCAAGGAGCCTTTATAGTAGATAGATTATAATGAGGAGGTAAATCGATGAGTTTAGTATGGTATGCATGAGACTATGGAATGGTTATGTGAGAGGTAGCTATAGCCATGTTAGTCTAATTGTTCGAAGCAAAACATGAAAAGAAACTAAAGTCTAAGGTTCAAGAATCACAAAAACAAAGAGTTTTTGAGTCTCTATTGTCCATAGGAAATAATATAAAAGTAGGGGCTTTCATATGGAAGTAGAGGGCTTAAACTTGAATTCATAGCTTTTGCCTTGTTTGAGATCCTCTTCTTGTGTGTTTAAGGGATTTTGTTTTTTGTGAAAGTAAAGAAGAAGATTAGCCATTAGCAACAAAGAAGAAGACAAAGAGAGTTTGGTGCTCCTAGAGGGAGGTGAAGGAGATGGAAGGGTGATCTAGCTATCATGAATACATTGTCCTTTCCATCTCTTGCAAAATGAACATGCATGGCTCTCTTAAGCCCTCTGTGATTGATCACCTTATTGTTCTTCTTTCAGGGATGCTCTCTCTCTCTCTCTCTCTCTCTCTCTCTCTCTCTCTCTCTCTCTCTCTCTCTCTCTCTCTCTCTCTCTCTCTCTCTCTCTCTCTCTCTCTCTCTCTCTCTCTCTCTCTCTCTCTCTCTCTCTCTCTCTCTCTCTCTCTCTCTCTCTCTCTCTCTCTCTCTCTCTCTCTCTCTCTCTCTCTCTCTCTCTCTCTCCACATCACACTTGGCCCCTTGGCATGCCTGCTTAACTGCTAAGCCTTGACCTAGGCCACTCAATATTGCCTATTTCAATGCCTTGAAGAAGAAAATACAAGCAAAGACTTCCAGTTGCATCAAAGATGATAAGGGGTAGAAAGTGACTAAAAATGATGGTACGCTGAATGTGTTCTACAAGCACCTACTATCGACTATAGTTGGATTTGACTTCAAACTCCCTCCTCACTATGATGATAGGCTACATGATCTTCTTAAAGAACTATCATTGAAGAAATAGTGACCAAGATGAATGCCCCCTCCTCATTTGATGAAGTTGCCTATGCACTTCATTCTATGAAGGATGGTAAATCAATAGGAGCTAATGGGCTCTCAATTGAGTTGTGCAAAGCATTGTGGAATGTATGCAAGGAGGATTGTACCACTCAAATTTTTCATCAATGCAAGGGATGATGCTACTAGAACTAAATCAAAGGGTAATAAAACGGATCCCTAAATCATTTTCCTATATTGAGGTCAACCAATGGAGACCCCCTCACCATGCTTACTATCTCATATAAGATGATGGCTAAAGTATTGGCCTTGAGAATCAAGAATGTCATTTCTAATGTTTCATCCCCAATAATATTTATGCATTTGCAAGAGGAAGGTTCAAGATGCTATCTTGAATCACAACATCACCATTGACTAGGCAATCAATAGTGGTCAAATTATCCATTGATCAAGCATGGACCTAGATAATGCCAATGACCAAGCTAGTTGGGATTTCGGGCCTCAAAGGCATGTGACTACATTGACTCTAGTGCTTGGTTCACTAAAATGGTCCCGATTCTCTTTTGCAATGCGTCAGAAATACTATGTATCAATAGATCCCTCTACAAATTATTCCCTCTTAGGAGATCTATCAAGTAAGGATGCCCTCTTGCTCCACTCCTTTCTACCATTGTTTTAGATCCCCGCTTATTAAGGAAGATTGATTGGCTAATCCAAAGAGGTATGTTGTATGATCTACACATTTCAAATGGTGATTTCTTTAGTTCACAATGTTGTTCCTTGATGATAATACTAACATTGAGAAAGCTGATGAACAGAATTACTACTACAACATGGAAGGAGGTGGAGAAGATTTTCAAAGACTTTTTTTTGGAGGTCAGGGGACAAACAAACTTGGCACTCCATAGCTTGGGAAGTCATCACCGTAGACAAAGTGGACATGATTCTTGTCATAATAGCTAAGCACCTGATGGAGAATCAACCATGGGCAATTATGATTCAAAGACGTTGGGACTATTCCAAGAGGAAAGACTTCACTGCTATGAAGGTAGGCACACTTCCAAAATAGTAGAGTAACATCCCTTTATTTTATCCTCTATATAATGGAATCGAGGGATCTGATTATCATCTTTTTAAGAGTTGTGTGGACATTTGAGGCAACATTTGAAAGTGGGCGGATGCTACGAGCTTCTCATGGTGACATTATGGCTAAGACATCCCCTTTTGGAGAACTGGGGAAGCCAAATGAAGGATCTTTATCTGAGCTTTATCTATCTAGAATGTGTTGAGATTAGTCATAATTAATAGATACATTTGGAATTTGTGGAGACTAGTCATAATTAATAGATACACTGCTAAATGTAACCAAGAAATTTTGATTGCTTAAAGAGTTTGGCGAAAAAAATACATGTTAAAAGTTGCACATAAGGTTTGGATTAACAATAACAAAGGTATTTGCCAAGCTATGGCTCGTCATCCCCCTCCTTTTGAAGTAGGGATGATGCAATAGAAATATGAAAATGCATGGGGCGTCACTCTATCATCACATGAAGCTATTACTTAATGGTCACTAAACCCCCAGTCACAATCAAAAGCCATGGATCCCTAATCTACACCCTTCAAATAATTGCTTGGCAACAATTCACATTAGCTATCACTTATACCAATTTTTTGCTAAATGAACAATAACCCGTTCTCAACCTACATCCTTCTTAAGTAGGTAACCTTAACGTTCATAATAATACTCTCCAACTAACAATATAATCTCTTTCTTATTAGTTGACTTTTTCAACCATAGAAACACTAAAAGCAAGTACTGTAGATTCCCAAGGATTCAACATATTCCAAGAGAGGCCCAAACAAGGCAACATGTCATGTTCTCCTTTGGTCAACAACTATCTTTTCTTTTAGGTTCATGATAGATTAAGGGAGAGCCTACTTATTTTTCTTAAGTTAGTTATGGTGTAATACTACCTCACAGTCAAAAGATGCAATGATATGGAGACCGTAGATGAGTATGTCTTTCTTAGTCCTTTATTTTTTCTAGTATTTGGATACTTGCCAAGGCACCTCATTCAAAGAGTCGTTTGCACATACACAATATCCATTAAAGATGTACACATAGACGTGCATATCATTACCAACTCATATTTCATTCTGAACAAGCCTATGATATAAAGCCAACAATGTTTTCAAGAAGGAACTTGGCTATATATGGGCATCCTGAGTACATCAAATTTCAACATAATCCCTTGACTTAATCTTCTCCACAACACACAAATATAAAGAAAACAAGAAAAATGCTTCAAACTCTTAAGGAAAGGGTCACTACACTTCATTCAAGCTTTGCAAGTTAGAGAATCCTATCTAGACTACTCAAAAACACTAGGTCATCATATGACATGAATATTCCTAGACAAAGATGGACCCCAATCAATGATAGTGAACCATATCCACTTGATATTCATAATGAGAACCGATTGCAAATCACACTATTTGCATATGTGCAATATCACTGAAGAAGGGGCAAACAAACATCAAGGCTAAGATGCATGACATGAGCCCTTAGAGATTACCACTTGTGCACTATCTTCCTGTCAACTCTATTACAAATTAGAATCTTTTAGAGCCTAGAATTCTTGTAGTGGTATGGTTGTAATTTATAAATAAACATGTTATATCATTTAGTCCTCAAACTTTAATTAGGCTTACATCTTAAAGTTTCAATAAACTGGCATGCCCATCCTCGTTAGATTAAATGTGACTTATTCTTCGTGCACCAATTGACCAAATAGATATACACAAAACAAAGTAGGCCAAAAACAACATAATAATAACGTTTTAACTTCAAGCCATTTTTTTCATTCAAAGCTCCAATTATTGTTTCCGTTAAGACTACAAATCAAAAGTAAACTTACTATCCACATAACATGCAACATGACATGAGACCCTTTTCTCTTTCTTTTCCCTTCAGGTAACATATCATTGCAAGCATACATAAAAAGTTCTTCTTTAGAACACAACTAATGCTTCTATAGAGAAAATGTATTGTAGCATGTACATTCAAAGGGAAGCATTAGCATTGCTACACAATGAACCATGATGCCTCCATGAACTATGTCTAAAGCTCCTGCTTTATGTTGATTATTCTAGATTAGATACATAGTAAACAATGAGATCTTGCAATGTTTCTCCCTTCCTATCACTCAAAACTAATTCTCACCATAGCTCCAAAGAAATACTTAACCTTTGCAAGCTGGTGACTTCTAAACAGTAGGCCACTTATAATGACTGCATAATCAACCATACATTTCACCTTTCCACAACTCAATTCCAATGAGCATTATGGGGAAGAGAAGATGACATTTTCCTTAGCTCTGTAGACTTTAAAATTGTAGAAAAATATCATGGGAAAGGCTTTCCATTCCCATTCCATTAGAGTGCATAGCCAAATTCAAATTTCAAACCTTCTAATTTTGTCATGGCTAGAGTGGATAGCTTTTAGCAATGTAGGCATACAAATGCCAACAAGTTGAGAATGCCTGGACCTATTCTTGGAGGGATTAGTAAGACTAATGTATGAAGGTTTATTGGAGGCCTTTTACAAGAGGTGAAAGCTAGCTAGTCTGAGATTAAGAGAGTTTTATCCAAAATTTCAGTCAACTTTGAACTCTTGACATGGTCAAATGATGATGAGTTAGTTATGCATTAGCATGAATATATTTTGGACTCCACTTTAGTGGTTCAATGTTTCATGGATGAGAGAGAATAGTGTTGTAAACTAGAACCATGTCAAGAAAATACTTGCATGAAGAGATGTAGATATTTAACCTTTGAAATCTAAGGTGTAGCTGAAAGAACTTGAAGGCATAGAAGGTGTATTGAAGTTTTCTTATGAGAAGGAAAGAAATATGAGAACAAATATATCTTCATTTCATGCCATATATGAAACATTGTTAGAAGATGAGTTAAGTAATTCCAATGCTCAACAAGAAACATCCTCCCATGCTAGTGAGTTGGATTCAATTTCTCAGGCACAATGTAAAGTATGCAAAGCTATATATATGGATGAGATTTTAGTGTAGATGATTGTGTTAATGAGATATATGGTCATGAGGCTATATGCAAAGGTCTACTTGAGCCATCTAAAATGAGTAGCCATGCATATGGGATTATACTTGTGAGCTAGAGGGATCGTGATATAGAGGATTTGGAACAATTAGTAATGTAAGAAAAAGACATCAATGAGCTTTTGGTACTATGGGATAGATATTATTAAGAGTGTAGAGATGAAAAAAAAAGGTCAACAATGTTAAAAAATATGTATAGTGGACATGTGAGGACAAGTGATATATGCATTTACTATCCCCCAAAAATTATCAAGAAATATATCCAAGTTTGAGAGAGGGTAATAAATATAAACTGGGCACTACAACCTAGATACTCGAGGTGCTTCGCACGGGTGTTCTCTCGATGCGAATGAGGTTCAAAAGCATGTTTCATGTAGCCATACATTTGACAACCCATAAACTATATTGAGAATTGCTGCTTGCCATACATTTGACAACCCATAAACTATATTGAGAATTGCTGCTTCTTCTTCTTCTTCTTCTTCTTCTTCTTCTTCTTCTTCTTCTTCTTCTTCTTCTTCTTCTTCTCTCTCTCTCTCTCTCTCTCTCTCTCTCTCTCTCTCTCTCTCTCTCTCTCTCTCTCTCTCTCTCTCTCTCTCTCTCTCTCTCTCTCTCTCTCTCTCTCTCTCTCTCTCTCTCTCTCTCTCTCTCTCTCTCTTAATAAATAATAACATATATATAGTTATATATGCGCAATACGTTAGTTAAAACATATTTAAACTATTTATTAATAGTGGATTATTTATTAATTATTAATTATTAATACCTAAAAAATTATATCATATAATTTTTGTGTGTGTGTGTGTGTGTTATACATATACATACGTTCTTTCCTTTTCACATTTTTTAATTTTTCTTATGCTCTATATGTGTGTACACACTCACATATATGTGTGTATATATGTGTATGTATATAGGTATATGTGTATTTAATACATGTATGTCTATTTGTGTGGTCATAAATATGGATGCATGTGCTTAATACATGTGTGTCTATTTGTCTAGTCTCATAAATGTGTGTCCTCTCTCTCCCTCTCATAATTTTTATTTTCTCTCCTTTCTTTTTCTTCCTCATATCTCTCATCTTTCTTCGGCTCACGTGTGTGCATACACATAGATGTGTATATATGTGTGTACATACATACATTATATATATATATATATATATATATATATATATATATATATATATATATATATACATATATATACATATACATATACATATATATGTAGATATGTGTCTACATATATGCATGTGTATATGTATGTAATTGCATGTTTCATAAGCATGTATCCATTCTCTTATATGCTCTCTCTCTCTTATATATTTTTACATGTGTATGTGCTTATATGTATATGTGCATGCATATATGTATGTGTGTGCACATGTATATGTGTACATATTATTCGTGTGTCTGTATAATCTATGTGCATTTGTGTGCTTCTAGAGTATGTATACATTACACGAATATGTTCAACTATTAAAACTAATATATCATCCTATGTGTTCATTTTTTTAATCGACTCTTTTTTTATAGTATATGTGCATTTATGGATATTTTTAAAGTGTGTATACATTGTATACTCATGTTCAACCATTAATATATTATATTTTTATAGGTCTAATTTCAAAAGTAATTCATTTCATAAGTCTAGGAGAGAGAGAGAGAGAGAGAGAGAGAGAGAGAGAGACATACAATTTTTCAAAGATTCAACTTTCCCCTTTCCATGATCATACCCTATGTTCAATTATTTTAGAGAGAGAGAGAGAGAGAGAGAGAGAGAGAGAGAGAGAGAGAGAGAGAGAGAGAGAGAGAGAGTGTGTGTGTGTGTGTGTGTGTGTGTGTGTGTGTGTGTTCAATTAAAAGAGAGAGTGTGTATAAGTAAGTGTGTTCAATTGAGAGAGAGAGAGAGAGAGAGAGAGAGAGAGAGAGAGAGAGGCATGATGGAAAATAAAAACAGTCTTTATTTCTTGAATACCAAACTTCTCCTCTTCTTGCCACATAGGCTTAAGAGCCTTCTGGTTGGTTTTCGATCCCTAAGGCAAACCTCTAAATGATACTAGGCGCTTCATGCTGGGGTTTAAAAGCACGTTTCATATTGCATGAGGATGGGAGGCTGATATAAGAAACAGAATTTAAACTTCGAAAGCTTTAGCAACTTAGACTAATACAATGTTGAACGTATGAAAATGCAATATATGGGAATGTGGCACTCACTATAATATATGGAGCAAAAGACCAATATTAAAATGGTCAAACCTAACTATATTTTTAAATTTCTCAAAGTTTCTCAAAGATAAACACATTTAATGGTGATTTCTATTCTCTTTGAGCCTATCATGGCATGCATAATATCCTTACACTCTGACCCAATAACATCACAAAGATTTGTCAATCCATAAACTATATTATTGAGATTTCTTCTTCTTATTCTTCTTCTTCTTCTTCTTCTTCTTCTTCTTCTTCTCTCTCTCTCTCTCTCTCTCTCTCTCTCTCTCTCTCTCTCTCTCTCTCTCTCTCTCTCTCTCTCTCTCTCTCTCTCTCTCTCTCTCTCTCTCTCTCTCTCTCTCTCTCTCTCTCTCTCTCTCTCTCTCTCTCTCTCTCTCTCTCTCTCTCTCTCTCTCTCTCTCTCTCTCTCTCTCTCTCTCTCTCTCTCTCTCTCATATTCATATATATTTATGTGTGTATGAGTATGTCTACATATATGTATACATGTACATATGTGTTTGCACATGTATGTGCATGCTTATGTATGCATGCATATATTATTCGTGTCTTTTTATAGTCTATGTGCATTTGTGGATTTTTTAGAGTATATGCACATTGCATGCACATGTTCAACCATTAAAATATCATTTCAGTTTATATGTCTCATTAAAAGAGAAATTCATCTAGAGAGAGAGAGACATACAATTTTTCAAAGACTTTCCTTTCCCCTTTTCATGATCGTATCCTATATTTAATTAAAAAAGAGAAAGACAAAGAGAGTGTATGTGTAAGTGTGTTCTATTAGGTAGGGAAAATTACAAAAAAATAAATATAATCCTTGCTCACCCTTCAAGAAAAAATCATATTTATTTCTTGAATAACAAACTCCTTCTCCTTATGCCACATACGCTTGGGAGTCTTCTGGTTGATTCAGGATCCCCAAGGCAAAGCTCTCAATAGTATATAGAATTTATATAGAATTTGATATGTGTTGGATGCATTCTTTCCATATGGCTCAAGGAGCTATCTATGTTTTTTGAAAGTATTTTATGTACAATTTCCCTAGGGAGTGCCTCCCCCTAAGGGGGTACTATATGTAAACCCTTTCTATCATGTGCATTCAAGGCCTAATTCAAAAACCCCTATTGTATAAACTTATGTATAAAGCACAATCTTTCCATATTCAACTTGAATATCCCCATTAAATGATATCCTTCTATAAGTAAAATTTTCTTTAACAATGGATTTTAACATTCCCATTTTTTGAACCCCATATTAACTAATGACCCCACCCCCTCGCCCCCAAAGGATAGCAAGTTGTAAATAATGACCCCAAAGGATATGGTACAGGATTTTAAAATCTCCTTTTTTCTAACTACAATAATCCTAAGGGTATTTATGCCTTAAATGATATTTAAAATGAGACTGAAGCTCTCGAAAGAGAAATAACATGCACATAGTTCACATGGTTTTTCCTTTTCTTCTAGATACATAGCAAAAATCAAGAAACAACACCATTGTTTTGAGGCCATGAGGCTCAAAGCCTTCCAAAATCCACAGTTTTCAATTTGTATATACATAACATGCATCCTCTTTTCGATAGAAAAAGTATGAGCAAGCATAGAACATTCTACACCTCTTCTAGCAATTTTGCCAAAGCATCAATTTCTCCATCCATCCAATCGAGTGACATTAGAAACAAAAAACCACATTAGAAATTCACTTACCACCAGTAGGGTTAGAGGCCAAGTGGTACGTTGAGCATGTGGGTGTGTACATGGGTGCATGAGCTCAAACCTTGGATACATCCTTGAGGTATCTTACATCTTTCAAATTTCAAGCCTTCTCAAAAAAAGCCAAGAAATTTATATACCAGGAAGTTAAGGAATCAATGTATCTTTGCTTGATATGTGATTAGGAGAAAGCCATTAATCAACATATATTTTCCCGATATGTTAAAAGGGGAAAGCCATTGAAGCCTTATGAAGTTTGGCCTCAATAGTATGCAACATCCTCTTCTTTGTTGAAGTGGCATAGATCATTGCAAAGGGTCATATTGTAGGAAGTGAAGGAAGTGAGTTCATTGTCTACTCATGCAAGAGAGGCTTAAGTAAACACACACACACACACACACACACACACAAAGAATGTTATGCCCTCTTTCCAACGGCCAAGTGGAATCCATCCAATCTTGAGGTTCTTATGACATTTGTCCCTACATAGTCCTCCTTGCCCCTTCTCTTTCTAGGACTATGGCAATTCATCTCTTATGGAGCACACCTCAAATCACCTAGTTGTCAAGTCATGGCACTCTTGCACTTCTTGGCCTCTTAGCTTTCTTGTTTGAATACATAGTCTTCCAATGATTGGTGACAAATGAGCTTGGCATGCATGATTGCTTGCATTTTTCCATTTCTATATTATATATAGAGGTGAAAGAGGAGAGAGGAGCATATGGCTACTCATTTCAAGTTGAGTCTTGTGGTTTCCAAACAACATCTAAGGCAAGTGTATTACTATAATGTATTACTACAATGCACAATAGAACCATGTCTTTTACCACACCCATATCAAGTCCAATCTAAACATGCCATGTGGACATGCGCCAATCACACATGCGCAACTGACCCCTATGCCAAGCCACCTCATTGGTGGCATGTAGTCATTGTTGTTGATGATGATACATCATCCTCTAACCAATGGACAAATTGTCAATCACAAAAAAACATTTGGTAAGACACTAATTTCTATTCCATATTACCAACCAATCAACATTTTGCTTTTGCATATGCATGAGCACTTGGCACATAATCCATACATCCATTATCCCCATTCATGTAAGCAATGTAATCACTTTGGTATATGTAGTGAGCTCCTTCCATGCTACTCTATGGCATCTATAACTGCTCTAGTAATGTCATCATGCTTGACTCTTTTAGCCAGCTCACCTTCATCCTAAATTGGTCATAAATTTGGAGTTGATTTAAACAAGATAGAAACTTGTTCAATTTAAGTTGATGTTGGTTAGTACTCTAGTGGACTAACACAACAACTTGAGCAACCAATTATTAGGTAGGTTTTGTACTATTTGTCCAAATTTATATTACAATAATAGCATAATACATTACATCACCTTGCCTTAATTATGCTTGAATAAGAGAAGGGCATTGTCCTCCTTAATTATAAATTCTTAGAGAATACTACCACATCTTTGTCATGCTATGCAAGTAGCATCCTTCCAAGTGCAATGTTCATCAAAATGCTTGTGCAATATCATCACATTTTCTACCATTGTGCTATTTCATGTGCCTTTATTGTTGTGTAGCATGTTCAAGAATTTATTCTGCCCCACTAATGTATTAAATACTCTCAACCACTATCATATGATTCTAAGGTATATATAAACTAAGTTTATTTTACACTAGTTTTATTTTATAAAATATAGTGGGTGCCATTTTGTTCCCATTACAAAGCATTAAGGCAATTATGCAAGCATTGTGGATGAATAGCTTCAATTAGCCAATGTTCTAAATAAGAACAAGCTACAAATATGCATCTTGTATTGAATGTTCGTTTTCTTTTAAAGTGCATTGCCAAAAGTACAAACTTGATTTCATGTTGAGATGAGAAGTATTCATCTACTGAAGTACA
Organism: Lygodium microphyllum; assembly: GCF_053477565.2. NCBI lineage: Eukaryota > Viridiplantae > Streptophyta > Polypodiopsida > Schizaeales > Lygodiaceae > Lygodium > Lygodium microphyllum. The sequence goes on along the minus strand of NC_141148.1, from coordinate 82,814,244 downwards.
AACTACTAATAATAATTACCTTCTAACATACAATCCATTCAAGTGCACCACTTTAAAAAGTTACCTTCTAACATACAATCCATTCAAGTGCACCACTTTAAAAAGTTACCTTCTAAGATATATTCCAAAACCTCTTGAGAGAATAGTTGGTGCCATCCACCTTACACATGGATGGTTTTTCTTGGCCATCTTTGTTCCAAGTACATAAGCAATGCTTTGCCTACTTCACGACCTACACCATCTTAGGCAAACTTCCCTCTCTCTTCATTATGATGTCCCTACTTGTACCCATTGTTCCATCACTAAATCATTGACATTGTCCTCCCCACCCTCCTTTCACTTCCCCTCACCTCTATTGCACCAATCCAATACTTCCTTCTAGCCACCTCCCATTTCCATGTTGACGAGCTCGTAGCACAAAAACTCCTCTCAATCATGTCTAATGGAAACCTCTAATTCAACATCAATGCAACTCCAAATTGCACACCCTTGCGTGTTGTCCTTTCCAAGTAGCAGCTTTGGTCTATCTAACAATCTTGGTATTTCAACACTTCGTTGAGCTTCTAGATTACCTTCACTAAACTATGGATAGACCATCTCAAGCTTTTGGATTTCCAACTCTCTTGATACCCAATTATTCTCCTTTTCCTAGATTTGTGATGAAGTTTCATCACTCACTCGACTTAATTCACTTAGTACCCAATGTTCATGTAGCAGCCTCAAATCTCCCAATCCTTGCCACTATTAAGATAATAGCAAGAAAGGACAAAATTTACTAGCATGTCATAATAATGGACAATATAATCAATGCCTCCAATTCCATGAGTTTAGACACCAAGTTATCGAGTGCATGTGGTTTGGACTACCCAATATGAGACCATTGGACATGTAAGGCCCTACAGCCCTACATTACAACAAATCACAAAGGGTTCATCCACACTCTATGTTGTCGTGACTAGGGTCAATGGCTAGGGTCAAGCCTCAAGACATTTCGAGCAACCCCAATTGAGAGTAAGGGACTCAAGAGGGGCCATATTTACCTATCATAACACCCCTTCCCTTGTATGCATGTTTCTCTTCACGAGTGTCACCCCCTACCCCCCAAACACCTCTACCCTACATTTGCCATGAGCATCACAACCCCCCCCCCCCCCCAAAAAGGGCCTCACCCTTGTTGTCTCCCTTCCTCCATCTCAACCCCCTCCCTAACTCTAGCCATGCATCTACCATGAGTATTAATATCAACCCCCCCCCCCCCCCCCCTCATGGCCTTTTCCTCCCATCCTCTAGTTACCCCCATCTCCACTCTTTTACCTGTCTATTTTTGCATTTTATACGTTTTGTGTTTGGTTTTTGTTGAATTCATTGATTTTTGCATATTATACATTGTTATTCAATTTGTTGGTTGATAACTATTTTTCTTATTGTGTTGTTGCAATTCATTTTGTTGAGCTATGGCTATAACTAAGGTTGTTGCAAGAAAGCAGAAGGTTGATCCTATGAACATTGCTGAGAAGATCCATCAATCCTCCAAGCTATCCAAGCCACCAAAAAAGTAAAAAAGTGAGATTTTCACAAGGTATAAGATGTCTTAGGAAAATCATGAAGGCAATGAAATCTTTTGATAATGCAATACCAAAGCTGTCATTCCAGAGAGTGGTCAAGGAGATATGTGATAGACATAGTCTTGGAGCCCTAAAGTGGAGGATGTCACACATGGGAGAGATACAAAACAGCATGAGAAGGAGGAAAAGGCCACAAAGGAATAAGCAAAGAAATGGAGAGAGCATAAGAGGAAGAAAGCAGAGCAACTAGGACCTCTAGAGGATGAGCTTTTTAACATACTTGAGAGGGTTAACCCAGCAAGTTTTAGTGTATATTACTTATTGCCTAGTGACATAGGCAAGAGAAATGATATTATTATTTTTTACTTAGAATGTGTATAGATCAGGGAAGAGAAATAAATGATTCCATCCTTCTTACTGGATTGAGATATAACATATCTAAATTTGTTTGTTCTTAAGAATGATATTTTTCTATTAATCATTTTTTTCCCATATACTCACTATTTTACTTCTTTTACTAGGTATATGATCTATGAACTCCCTTTTTATATACAGCAAAAGATTGAGATTATTGATCCTTCAATCTCCCACTACATGAGGCTAAGTGAATTTAAAGCAAATGTATTTAACCATTGGCTCAATAGAATTGATTTTGATACCTTGGAGCTTATTATGATTCCATATCGTGAAAATTAAAATTATTTGGTTATTTTTTCACTTTCAAAAGGATCTATTATACTAAATTATTTATCTATAATTATTTTCAGATCTCATTGGTGCATAATTGTCATAGACTATATAGATAAGCAATGTTTTTTTATCAATTCTTTGAAAGAAATATATGAAAATGCTAAGATCTAAGTTGAATTATCCCAAGGCTCCCTAACCATTTGAGCATTTATCTGTTGTAAACACTCTAAATTCTATTCATTCTTTATATAGAGCTACAAAAAAGATTAATTAAAGCTCTATAAAAAAAAGCCGCATATACTTTCTAATCTACTTTCATAAATGGAGTATAGACAAGTTGTGGTAAGCTTTTTATCAAATAAATCAAAATACTTGATTCCATAAATTACCATAAATAAATTGTATAATTTTACTTTGTGTTATTATTTGTAGAGCCCTCATCAAGATGATAGGCCCTTAACACCCAAGGCAATCAAAGTATCAAAGAATGGCAAAAGAACTCCTAAAAATGATATTCCTCACAAAAAGCAATAGCCTTTGTGTATTGTACAACCGTACCTATTAAAATTACGAAGAAAGAAAATATAAATTTGATATAACATTTGAACTTGTGTTTATATTGAAAGTAAAGAGATCTTTTCTTCAATGTCCTTGCATTGTATCTTTCTCTCTTTTCTTTGATATCTACAAAATATTTATCATTGACTTTTACCATTTAAGAAGTGGAATCAAACATATATATATTATACATCTTGATGTACAAACTTACTTGTGTATTGTTAAGTTTGAATGTAAATGAATATGGCAATTTGGTTTCTTTATTCTATAAATCCAATGTCACTTGATGTAGTATACATGATTATCTAACCTTTAGTATTTTAACAATGTTCTAATTGAGCCAAAACATCAAGATCCACTATATGATATGTGCTAAAATCCTCAAAATTCTGATCCAAAGCAACTAAACTACTACCAACATAATGCCATCTAATGTAATAAAAGCTAAGGATAAAATTTTGAGTAGCAAGCATATATTTGCAAGAAACAGAGTATTGATCTCTCTTACAAGTTATATTGCATTCTATCTTGGTATCTCGCCCCTCATCAACAAATTGTAGGACATTATCATATGCCAACCTCTTATAACTAACACCATGGCCTTTGATCTTTGTATCTCAGCATTGGGGAAAAAAATCAATAAACACATTAATAGACATAAACAAAGTAATCTTGCTTTGTCTACTTGAGATATTACGTTTCGGTGTTTTCTATAGAAAAGATTTTGCATCTGTAGCTCTCACTACTGACTCGACTTGGTAAAGACCACTGAAGGCTTAAAAAATTGGGCAAAGGAAACCCATCAGCCATTATGCATAGGCATAATATAAGAATGGTCATTAAAAAATATTTTCCCTGCGAGCTATGTTTTTCTCCTGCCTTTGTACATTTCTTCTCCAATCAAACTATGCATAATATCAGTAATCGACTAGACAGGCTATCATTTCTTAAGATTAGAAAGATAAACATCTATAAATAAAAATAGAACTTTTTATAATAAAACCTAATATCAAGTTTAATGAAAGAAAAGCATTGAGAATGGAGTACTTACAATTCAGTCTATGCAATGGAAGTCTTGATGCTCTAGGTTCCAAATGCAACTCTCTATGCATAAATACGTGTTGTACTAAAACCCTTCTATGCTTTTCTTGTTTACTCCAAGTCTGAAATCTTTGATCCTACCCTTCCAAGTAGAGATGAAGAAGCTCTCGCATCTGTGTCTTTTCTTACGTTTTACTTGTTACATGGTAATCCAGCTACCTTTGCTAGTAATGGTAAGAATTCATGGTCCATTCGTTTAGAATGAATTAAACACAAATATGGGCGTAATTTCAAAGCTTGGGTACCTTGTTGAAGGTCGAATTTCTGTATCCATGGCAAAGAGAGGGGGGAGAGAGAAACAAGCAACCACCAAGGAACGAAAGAGATAAGAACAACAAAATAAGAGAGGAAAAAAAAATGAACACTAAGCTTTTTGGGAGGCAATAATACTAAGAGCAACAATGACTATTGTAGGAGTCTCATAAGTCTCGTTCTCAGTCACATGGATAATCTCATAGTAAGTCCCATGGTCATAAGTCCACATTGACTTATCATTATTGTGGGAAGCAGGGCTATATTTAACCACAATGCCATAAAATGTGTGATAATCGCAAGGGAAAGGGCAAAGTACAAGAAAAGAATGATGATCGCTACATTATCCCCCGACAAGTCCAGTATCAAGGTTGAAGAGATTAATATCGTATAGACTGATTCTGACAATGATTACAAATTTATAGCTTCTTCTCTTGATGTTTCACAATTGATTAATGTCTCATCCACCTAAGCTCAGTGTTGGTTGATTGATTCAAGGGTTTCATTACATGTTACTTCTCATCAAGAGTGGTTACACTCCTATCACAACATGATAGGATCTATCAAATTGGGTAATGACTTGGAATTGGATATTGTTGGTATTGGAAAGGTACCGCTATAGTTTGATTTAGGCAATATCTTTACTTTGAATGATGTATGCCATGTTTCAACTTTAACAAAAAGCCTACTTTCTGCTAGACACTTGGATGAAGCAGATTCTTTTATATTCTTTTTGTGATTCCTTATGGAGGATTACCCATGAAAATCTTCTCCTGACACGAGGTGCCAAGTCTAGCACTCTTTATCCCTTACATGTATCTGGGTCTACCGACCATGTTTTGGAAGTGGCTAGAGTCCCATATGTATCGTTATGGCATCGTCACCTTGGGCACATCATTAAAGGAAATGAAAATACTTACGTATTTGCAGTATCTTCCACACCTTGACTATAAATATTTTAATTCTTGTGATCATTGTCTTTATGGTAGGCAGACGCATAGTTCGCATAAGAAGTCTAGCATTACGCACATGGGTCTCTAGCTCTTATTCATTCTAATGTCTGTGAATCTATGCCCTGCAAATCATTAGGTGACATGAAGTATTTTGTTACCTTCATTGATGATTACTCACATAAGGTCTTAACATACCCCATAAAGCAAAAGTCAAATATATTGGCTACGTTTCAACATTGGCTCGCTCTTGTTGAGAACCAGTCTAGGTATAGAATGAAATGCCTATGATCTAATAATGGGGGTGAGTATGTATCTAAAATATTTGAGCCATTTTGTGATAAGAGAGGCATTAAGCATCACTCGATTGCCTCTTATATCCCACCCAGAATGATATGACTGAGCACATAAACATGACGATTTAGAAGAGAGTCCATAATATACTTAATTATGTAATCTTACTACAACATTTTTGTGTTGAGACAATTACTATTGCCGTACATTTGATTAATCAATGCCCATATACTACTCTTGATTATCATGTTGCAAAAAGGTATAGTCTCAAAAACCTCCATCATATGCTCATTTGCATGACTTTGGCTGAAAGAATTTCTACCATGTTCCCAAGGATGAGTACAATAAATTAGATCCTAAGTTAGTGAAATGCATCTTTCTTGGTTTTAGAGACATGTGAGATGGGCTATCACCTATAGAATCTACAAGCTTGAAAGATCATCCGCAACCATGATGTTTTCCATGAAGAGAAAATGCATAAGCAACCAGAGCATGTAGTTGAGGTACGCAAGGTGATATTTTAGGAGGAGCCTCATGTTACTATACAATCAACTAGACAACTTGTAGTAGCAATTGATGCTCTAGTGGCCCATGATCATGATGTTAGACAAGATGTATATGCTCATAGTCTATCTTGCAATGGTCTACTAGAGATAGATGTCCGCCCAATCGGTTTGCGCCCTCCATGGATTATGTTATGGTGATAGATGTTAGTGAGTCTCTTACCTATAATGAGGCCATGCACAAAGATAATAGATACTCTTGGAAGAGGACCATGCAATCAAAGTATGACTTATTGTAGAAAAAACATGTGTGGGATATGACTCATTGCAAAAAAAACATACGTGGGATTTGATTTCTTTGCTTAGTGGAAAGAGTACTTTGCCATGCAAGTGGATGTACAAGTTGAAGAGTATCACTAGACACCCCAAGACAACGTATAAGTCCATATTGGTCACTAAGGGTTTTAAGTAGGAGCATGATGTCGACGTCGATGAAGTATTCTCTCTTGTAGTAAGGATGATTACCTACGATTGGTTTTGGCCTTAGTTGTACAATTAGAGCCTTTATGGCCTTGAGCTTGAGCAGACACCTAGAGAATGGTACAAAGTTCGATGCTTTCATGCATTCACAAGGATATACCTGCAATAATATGGATCCATATTTATACACGAAGAAGGCCCATGATGACAATTGTATGATTTTTGTACTCAATGTAAACGATGTAATTGCTAGGGACGCTCATGATGAGCTGGATACCTTGAAAAGTCAACTCAAGAAAAGCTTTGAGATGGACATGGATTAAGACATTCGCTTTTAAGTGAGAGGTTGTTAGATATCAATACGCTTATGCCTACACCACCCATGTATTCACTACACTCACAATACTCCCACACCTATATATATACAACTAACAAGCACCCATTACTATCACTTTATTCTTTATTCTTTCAATGACTAATAGAATAAAGAAGACTGGTCACACATTGTGACTATTGAAGTTCCCACATCTTGAGTCTTCTTTTGCTCTCTTGCTCCATCCGCTGCGTATCTCACACCTCTATTGCTTTTACTTGCTCATGCTCTTACTCGGATTTCTCCCTTCACTTTTCCCAACCACCTAGTTACTAACATGATTTCCTTTTGTTCTAGCCCCTAGTTGCTACCATGAGTTTCTTTTGTTGCGGTCCTTGGTCCAATATGAAAATTGCAAGCTACCAAGAGTTTCTCCTTCCTTCGAGGTAGAAATATTTGCAACTCACAAATCTCAAAATAGCAATGTCCACCTATTGGCCCCACTTGATGGACAAACAAACCACATGCACCAACTATTGGTCTGAAAAGAAACTAGATGATAGAGGATATCACAATACCTAGGCAATGGAGACCATGAGCTACTTTGGGAGAAATGACCCAAGTGCATGATGAACATCAATTGGCCAATTAGAGCTGAGTTCCCTTACCTCAGCACCATTGTCGCATGACACACATTGTTTTCTCCACGGCCGTGTTTGAATGGTCGTAATCAAAAACCATCCGCATGAGAATCAATATCACCCTCCCCCCCAAAGCCCGCCCACAAATACTTTCTCCCCTTCTTTTAGTTACCTCTATCTCCCCTCCCCAACTCTACCCCCACATCCACCCTAAGTATCAATATCAGACCACCCCCATACCTTTTCTTCTCCCTCCTCTAGTTACCCCTATCTCCACACACAACCCCCCCCCCCCCCCCCCAAACAACAACTAAATACCATTAAATATACATATTGACCACCTCTCCTAGATAACAACAATGTACAATTTGTATATCCGAACTGGCGAGAAATTCCACCTCATCCTTAACTCAAGCTTTGCCCCACCACTCAGTTGCTACCACGAGTTCTTCTGTTGTGATCCTTCATCGGAGGTGACAGTTGCAGGTTGCCAAGAGTGCCTATTTCAAGGTAGAAATCTTTGTGACTCACAAATCTCAAAACAGCAATGTCCACACCTATTAGCCCCCCTTGATGATAGAGGATATGTTAGTGCCTATGCAATGGAGAACCAGAGCTACTTTTGGAGTGGAGCTCACTTCCCTTATTTTAGCATCATATGACATACACGCTGGTGCTTCCCCATGGACATGATTGAATGGTCGTAAACAAAGCCATCTGCATGGGAACAAAGACAAGATTGATGGCAGTGCATTCCATAGTTCAGGGGGACTGCCCTCAAGCTTGTGTGAGGGAGTGCATGTCGCTCTTTAAACCAACAACCAGGAGTCCTTGCAGGGTGCACAATTCACCCTTTTCGTCATCTTCAACTAAGCAGAGCAGAAACCTGTTCGGTGAACCCTAGAGTTTTTAACTAGTATACACTTACTACCATTTGGAAACCAAAGAAAGCCAAAGGATTTTAGTTATCATCAAGCATTCCTTCAAGCTTAACAGAACCCCTTTCACAGAAACTCTTATAGTGGGCTTGTGTCCATTCAGCAAGAGAAATCTTAGTACACTTTTTAGGAGCACAAAGTTATAATCAAATAGACCTTTACGAATTATGAATACAACCAGTAAGCAAAGCGCTTTGTGTCACCTCATCTCCAAGGACTCTCAGAAATGGGAACCTTGAGAGGAATTCTTTCACATTCTTCAAGATTGAAGCTCACATTTGCTCCATGGATATAGTCAGTAGAAAAACTATAATCCAAAGTTCTGAAGACTTGTCACACTTTATTAGCAGCTTAGAAAAGGCATGTTTAAGACCTCCAATTCTAATGGCAATACATATACACCTGCACGGTGGAAACTTGACTTAACAAACATTTTGGTCATGCCTATCTGCTGAAAAAAAGGAATTTTCCTAGGGGAAGCATAAACTCGGTTCATTTCGCAGTAAGAGTGATTTTAGCATAGTGATGCAAAAGAAGAGAGCACATTCAATACCCAATAGGGCTACTAAAACCAGGTACTAAGCATAGACTCTGCAGCATATTACAAATCCATATGCAATTACCAGAATTTGAGAATGGTCTAACTAGAAATTTGCAAACAAAGATGGTTCTTACTAATCTAAGAGGAACTTCATGAAAAATGCCCCCATATAAGAAGACTTGGCTAAACCTCTTCAACATAAGATCCTGAGCACCATAGCAGACAGTTGCAGTCCATCACAGCTAGGACCTATTAAACATTGGGCACATGGTCATGGTCACCTGCTACACCTCTGTGACATTCAGAACATAGTCTTAAGTATCTTCAGCAACCTTCTCAGTAGAAGGCTCTGTATCTGTATCTTTCAACAGGCCTCTGATTTTCACATCATAAAGAACTTCTTCCACCTTCTTCAGATCATATTTCATACCTTCAAGTCATAGAAACATAGATTCAGTTAATATCCCATTTCATATTTACACAAACATGAAACTGCAGTTGTCTCAACAAAACAAAATGTTAAAGTTTCAGTAGCTGGAGAGCACAAAAAGTAACTCACCATCAAAACGTTTCCGCAAAGTATCATTCCGAAGGTTAAGAATACGAAAAGCTGCATAGAGGTCACTGAGAAAAGCAGACGCTCGTTTTGCACACGTGTAATCCCCTGTGGTGACTTGGTTCACAACATATCTTGGCTGCACCGTGTAAAACTAAAATTTCAGTAGAGTCCAAAAGCACAAACCAGAGTAAATCAAACACCACCCTAAACATTTACTAAGAGACATCAAGCTAAAACTTCATAGTTGCAAATTCCATTTTCAGAATTGTGTACAAGGTCAAGGCTTTGCCCTTCAAAATTGGTAAGTCAGCATTAAATCTTTCTCACAAAGGTGAAAGGGCATAAGGATTAACTTTCAGCAAGTTGGGGCAAGTATGAGAACTGGTCAGTTTCTTGCCTGGGTTCAACATTCAAAGAAGTTAAATCTGTGTTCCTATAATAGAGCTTTCTTTACAGCGAGTGTTGCTTGCATGCTTAAGTAGGGAGCCTCTTAAAGAGCAAAGTCTTGTATGCCAAAAAATAACCCTTGATTTTTGCATGCACATGAACAAAATTCTCTCGTGCCCCTAACCAGCTCAACGTTGATCTTTATAAGTAAACTATCCATCTCAGCCATCCCTTTTCAGCAAGTAACGTTGTTACCAAAGCTATTCACAAGTCAGCATGAAACCATTCTTTTGCTCTGCACTAGAAGAGTAAAAAACCACAAGGGTGTACAAGTATGTGTGCTACTCTATGGGCTTTAGGGATTTCTATAGGGAGGTGTTACAGTGAATCCTAATGGCTGTCATGCAGGAGAACTCTTTGGAGCATCGCATATTCATGACCTACATAAAGGCACACTACTTGGCCCTCCCATACACATTGATTCGCTCATTAACAATTGCACTTGGTTGGTGCTACGATCTTGGTGCCTACTTATTCTAAGTGTACATTGGCGGCTCGCTTTGGGGCAACCCTTCTGTGATCATTATCAGTGTTTAGTTGCTCTACATTGTCTTAATTGTTCTTGTTTATGCTTTGTCTTTTTCAGTAACTGCGTGACCTTGAGTATGTTGTAAAAGCGCACACAATCTCTCTTCCTCCAACCTCCCAAATGCAACCACACTTCCAATAGAGGGGACATCAGCTAGTCCTGTGAGAGTGCGCTGCCGAAGAGGGAATACGAACACGGAGGGAGAGAAAGAGAGAAAGCAGAAAATAAGGAAGAGAAATCTGCACTGACTGAAATGAATGCTGAATACAAACAGGAAGGCGGAAGGAGACTGATCAGTCCCTACACGCAGCCCACAACGTCAGTGAGGGCACCAGATCAGGCTGATGATGATGGCAGCACCACCACGGGGGAGAAGGAGCAAGAAGACAAATGATCAAGTGGGGAGGGGGGCTGCCTATAAATAGGCAAAAGGACAAACCCTAACCCTAACCCTAAAATGGGCGCAAACCCTAAAGATGCCCTAAAATGGGCGCCCCAAATCAGTGACCAAAAAAGTGGCCGGGCAGCCAGTGGCTGCCCACTAAAAGAGGCCAAAAAGAAATACACATCCTAAGACAGCCAATCGAGTGACTAGCCTCCCCCATCATAACACATGACAGATATGTCAGAGCTCCTAATGTCCTCATCTGACTCAGACTGAGGCTCATAGGCAAGAGATGACAAGGCATGACAAACATGACTGCTAACAAGTCCAGCCACGCGCCCCCCCACCTTTTTTGTTTGTCTATAAATATATTTGTGCTCATCTATAAAGCTGAGAACCCTTTCCTCTGCACATGAACAATAATCTGCTACTTGATTGGACATGTTTCAAATGAAGCTTTTGGGGACCTTTTAGAGATGGAAATCAGCTATCTACAAAGCAAACACAAGCCAAAGTTTAGGGTCCTAACTAACACATCACCTAGTAAGGACATCTAGACGTTTCCATTCTTTACGAGGCAAATTTTCATATCAAGATGCTAAGAAGTGTAACAACAATATTGATGAAAATGTGGAAAACATATGATTATGATTGATACTATCCCACACTCTAGCCGACATGCCCACGTGAAGCTTTAGGTGGCTAATCCAACATGCTCAAATGGACTGACAATAATGTGGCATGGTCCCTAAACACCGAGTCCTAACCACACCTATTATGTTGTTGCTAGCCTACAACCAAACAGTACCAAACTCCGTGGACAGTTCAATTTGAGCAACCAAAACAAACTTAAATGCCATCAAAGTGCTGATCCAATGAGCTTCGAGTGTGCGCTAGGCATGTTCTATATCCACTTTAGTGCATGAGGATCCCTCTTGACCATGAATTTCCTGCCATAAGGAATGCTTCCACTGCTTTAATGAGATAAATCATAGCTCATAATTTCTTGTCTATAGACTAAGTAAATGTGCTCAATGTCTTTAACTTGCAACTCATATACGCATTTTTTTGGGAGCATTATGCTGTTAGAGATTTGGTCATCCCCAGGACAGGCATAGGCTGTGTCAGGACAGTTAAGGGCAGAATTATCCAGTTTGGACCAGGTCGGACAGGTAACAAGTTTTATGCAGTTACCAGCATTGTAGTGTGCAATTTCGGGCAGGGCAGACAGGTGTCATGTGGCAGCCTGGCAGCGAGCATTGCATTTTCCAGTTCCAATTATTATTGTAATCCTTTTGCTGCAGTCGTCCAATTTTCAGCCTTGCTGACCTGCTGTATATGATTATTTTATTGTTGGCTATTGATAGGTAGCCCGACTGCCCAGGGTGACAGGCCACACACACATTCAAACTTTAGATTTTCTTCAGGTGAGAGAGAGCTTCAGCAGGGGATACTCTGACAGCCCATTGTACATATTCTCCTTTAGTATTCAGTATTCAGCATTCATACTATCCAGTCTTCAATGTTCTTCTGTCTCCTTCTCTTTCTCTCTCTTCTCTCTGTGTTCACTTCTTTCTTTCAGCCCAGTCATACACTTCCACATTCGCTGCACTCTAACATGGTATAAGAGTAACATTGAAGGGCTGATTGATCGTGGGCAGATCTGAAGAGCAGGTTTCAGTGTGACACTAAGGCTGCATTTTCAGCATTTGAGGGCAAGCAAGAGGGCTGCCCATGGACACAAGGCTGAAGCGAGCAAAGGTACGCAGGAAAGGAAGGAAGTTTGCTGTTTTTTGCACATTTAACTGTCAAAGGAGGAGAAAAAGCTATCTTTTCAGCCTTTTTCAGCAGGTTTTGTTTTTTAATCACCTCCAATAGTTAAGGCATGTGAAGGAGGAGTAAAGAAAGCCCTAGCAAGCTGCCTTTTCAAGGTCGGAGGGGGCTACCCTTTGTTATATGCAAGTTATTTGGAAGCCCTTGTCTTCTGAAATCAATGTGGAATTCCACACAATTATGAACCAAAAGGTCCCCATCTTACTAACTCTTCCACAAGATCAGAAGCTAGATGGAGAGAACTACGGCATTTGGCAGGTGATGATGCTTGCCATCTCGGAGTCTTATGATTTGGCAAAGCTTGTGATGGAGGCCATTGACCGTTCATCTACCCAAGATCTTTCTACACTTTCTTCTTTTGAGAAAGCAGACTTGCTGAAGGTATAGGCCCATTAGGACAAGTTCAATGCCTGCATCCATCCTTTCTTATGTCTTTCATGTACTCTAGCCGTGATAGCCCATATTGAGCATCTTACCAATGCTCCAGAGATATGGCTCAAACTAGATCAGCTCTATAATAGGATGACTATCATGAAGAATATCTCTTTGGAGGTGCAAATGCAAATTCTGAATCCAAGCAAGTTTTCTTTCATGCAAGAGCATGTGAACAAGCTTCAAAAACTACATATCCAAGTTCAAAATGCTAGCAAGCCAATCTCCTCGAAGGATATGGTGACTACTTTGCTATCGTAGTTACCCCCTCGGTTTAGTGGATTCTACTCCATCTTGATTGCTTTAGGGAGGACAAAGTCTCTTAAATGGGAGGAACTGGTTCCTATGGTCTTGGACCAAGAGAAACAACTGAAGGAAACAAATTCACAAAAATTTGAGGCTCTTACAAGTTGGCTTCCCAAAAGAAGGGGAAGCAAAAGCAAAAGGAAGACAAGAACAAGAAGGACAAGGAGTCTACTTGCCACATCTGTAGTAAGACGAGTCATTAGAAGAAAGATTGTTTTAATACGGATAAGAATGACACCAAGAAGTAGGAAAAGAAGACTACAAAGGACTCAAAAGAGACTCGACAATGGGATTGTGGATAGTGGCGCTTCCCGCCACATGACTCCTCATCTAGATGGTATTGCCCATATGCGTCCGATACATGGGCATATTCTAATTGGTGATAGTTCTTTGTTTCCTATACAATATAAGGGTAATATGCACCTAATTCCGGATGGCACAATGGTGCACACACATCAAAGGTTTTGTATGTGCAAGGCTTGGGCTATCATCTCCTTTTGGTAAGCAAAATTTGTGGATTCAGGGCCCAATTCAAGCAACGAGCCATGAGCACCACATGAAAACCACTACTCCCTCAAACAATTGCTACCGCCCCCACACTAACTTGGTCACTGCCACCACCTCTTCCCCCTAAGTCTCACCACCTTCCCGCCAGCTTTTCTGCCAGGCGCTCATTGTCATCTCCCCCCCGAGCACTACTTCTGGCAATCCTCTCCTACTTCTTCCACCAATCCACATCCCCTCCATAGGCTATTCTTTGCATTAGGTCGGTCGCCAATCCTATTAGCTACCTCTGCACCATTTCCCCCCCCCCCCCCCCCCCCGATGCTCCCCCCACCCCCCCCCCTTACTCTTTGCTTTAGGTCAGTCGCCAATCCTATTTAGGTACCTCTGCACCATCTCCCCGCCCAATAAGGTCGTTGGGCACTCTCCCTCCAGGGCACAACTCCGTGATTGGCTTCTTTCAACCTTGCATATTTGTATTGTGCAGATTGCGAAGGCAATACTGATGGGTCAAGGTATCTTTATGGTCCATCTCACTTCGGCGGAAGCAACCTTGGAGCTCATTGGCAACTCCCCTATAGCCTCCACAAAAGGAGTCATCTACATGGTCCCGTGGTACAGTGGCTTCACTGTTGAGAGCTTCAAGCTCCACGACAAACTTCCTCCTTATTCCGTCACCCTACTTTTTTGTGGACTAGCAGTCGAGTAATTGATTGAGGATTTTGGACACCTCTTCAGCAGTGTCCTTCCCCCTTCCTTTATAGATGTAGTGACAACTGCAAGGATTCCGAAAGTATAGGTAGCATTGGGTGAAAGATACCAAGAAAAGACCCAATCTTTTAGAGATCGAGACTAGCAAGCATACATTTAAACAGTAAATCATTGTGACAAGGCAGCCCACTCAGTGCTCGTGATGCCATGGCTTTGGGCACTCAACCGTATAGTGCACCTGTTTTGGTACAAAGGCAACACAACAAGTGGTTACATAGGAGGAGATGAGGGTTTCATGAGGGTCCAAGGACGCCAGAGGGGTAGACGATAGGATGGGCCACAACTAGTCCCGCATCCCCAACCCTGCCAACAAAGGATTGGGGGTTGTGAGGCACATCCCCGCCAAAGGGTCCCCCCTTTGCCATGCAAGAGCTTCAACTAGCCTTCACCGGACAAATTCATATCTTACTTCCTTAAAAGCACAAGCTTTCCTCCACCCAAGACAACAAGGTGGGGAAGGTACTCCTAGGAAGATCGTAGACCTATTGAGAGCACTCCATCAGTGCCCGTGGCAAGATTGGAGGGGTTTACACTTCTAGGTCTATGTGCGAGACCATGGGACGATTGTGGTAAGAAGACTCCTATGCGTAAGGCTTGTTATGGGGGACTCTTCTCTTGAGGCCCTCAACATCTATGCTTCTACGGAGGTTCACGCACGCACCAAATTTTGGGTGGATGTTGCAACAAGTCTTCCCGTGGTTGACTCTTGGATTGTTGGAGGTGACTTCAATAATCTAGAGGCCTTAGAGGATCAACAACGCCGTGGTAAAGATTTCCAAGGCATGGCGGAGGTGGAGCAAGAAGCATGGGAGGTTTTACTTCTTACACTACACATGCGACATGCTTGGAGGGACCCGACCTTCCACAAAGTGCACAAAGTGAGATGATTCACTAGAGTTTTCCTGGGGTTACAAGTGGCTAGGTGGCCCCTCTTGGAGTGGCTAGACAAGTGTTGGGTGCTCCAGACGAGGGCAGGTTGGGTAGCTAGCTGGGACTCTGCAACACCTCAAAAATAACAACAAATCTGAAGAAGATTGCTCACCTACAATCGAAGTGGTTTGCATGCAAGAGGAGAAAACCCAATTTGTGCCCTAATGTGCTTGTAATCAAGGGGCAATTTGAGGATAACTGTTGCAGATCATTATCTCAAGGGCTGAAAATCAGAATATTCTCTTGTTCATTCTCCCTCTTCTATGTCAAATGCATGCTGAAACTGGCAATGAAAATTGGAGACTTGAGCCTCGAATTTGAACCCGATTGTGTTGTAGTTGTTGATTTGTTGATCTCAATGTGTAACTAGAGAGGATTTGGCTTTGCATGGCAGCATTGGAATGTGTGGGTTGAGAGAATCTATTATTGAAGCCCCAGGCGGCCAGGCCCCCAAAGGATTATTCACTTTTCTTTACCTGCTGGATACTTAAGATACAATGACAGAGCAGCATCACAGCATTGGAATGTGTGGGTTGAGAGAATCTATTATTGAAGCTCCAGGTCCCCCAAAGGATTCTTTTCTTTACCTGCTAGATACTTAAGATACAATGACAGAGCAGTCAGTCTACCAGAGTGGACAGCAAACTCCTCAAACACTTAGACTTGATCTCAAGAAGTGCTACAGAAAACTCAATATTGACTTGGGACTGTGCCGCAGAGGTGAGTTGGATCATGCGATCACAACATGATGCGACCAACTGCAATGAGCTATATAGGAAAACAGAAGCAGCACTGAATTCTGCTAGACTCGTGACTGTGCAGGTTGCAAAATGCAGCAATCAGCTGTCCAGTCCAGGCAGCAGGCTGCAACGAAATAGGGCAGCACTGGAAACTTCACTGATAGGCTAAAACAATGCTGTCCGGCAATGAACTGCATGTACAAATGGGGGCAGTACTATCCACCATTGAGATGATGCAAGGCTGGGTCAACATACTGCAGATATGGTGAACACAAGCACTTATGAGACCTTTGGTACACTTACAGATCCAGACATGTCAACTTGGCCCAAGAGTCAGCAGGCACACGTCACCAGGACAATACCTTAAGCCCTACTGGACAGCCCACATCTAGTATGGATTGCTTGTTGCGTAGCTGGCCCTCATCATCCAAGGCTTTCCAAACCCACATCCATACACCTTGTAAACGCTGATTTTTGCATGCCAACACTATCCAAAAGCCAAAACCAACTACTCCAAACAGCTATATACTTGTCCGTATCATCTTTCTAGGTGTGCTTTTTAAACATGAAGGAATCATCAGCCAAACCTTGCACCACCTACTATGTTCCATCAGAAAGCTGCCAACCAAAAGTCTAGCTCAATAACTGAAACTGAATTTACCCAGAAATTGAAGAATGCTGCTAAGTAATGGAGGACTAAGCAAGCATTCTTTTGTGAGGATATTTTATAAATTACAACAGATTAGTAACCCTAGGAGCACAACACTTAGAATAAGAGGGGTAAATAAGACAAACAGTTAACAGAAAATGTTGAATCTAGCAGATGTTGCAAAGAATCTAACCATCAATATAGAAATATGTCTTTCCAATCTGAAAGAAAAGACTCTCATAAAAATCTCATACTTTTATGAATCAACAAGTAACATACCAGCTCATTGGAGAGATTGCAGAGACCTGCATTGTCAGACAGGGTAAACTTTCATCAGAATTCCAAAAATAGGAATCACTTAAAAAACTTCTCTCTTTGGTTGTTCACTCTCAGAATTGCTAGAACATACCAATAAGATAATCTTCAAGATCAAGCCCAAACTCATCTTCCGTAACTGCACTTAGCAATTATGATGTTAAAATGCCTCCCTACTGTATGAACAAAGAGAGTACTAATGATTACCGAACCATGCTTAGGAACATTGATATAGGCCTGGATCCAAAAGTATAGTAAAACACCAAATACTTTGTCATTTTGGTTTGTTCTTTAAGCATTAAAGATAAATCCTGAGGCTTATAGAATGCTCACGTCCAAGCAAAGCAGCAGTTTCACTATGGGACAACAGTCCCCCAGTCTCCAGCCAATGGATGAATGTCAACAAAAAGACCACTGTGTATGTTTGGTTACGCCAATGATCATGATACCTGTAATCAACCAAAGATTTTTCAATTTTTGCATCCCCTGTTATTGGCCTTAGTATTGCACTAATACAAACTCATACCTGTAGTATTGTCCTGGATAAGACTTGATCACCTCTGCTAACTGACTGTAAATTGACCGCAAGTTGTCAATATGTCCCTTGACTTTGCTCAAGATCTCTAAAATTAAATAACAGTGCACCTCAAAACAATTATACAGCTTCATAACTAGGACTAAACATAAAACTCTTCATTAGGCCATAATGGTATCTGTATTTGTAGTAAGATGTTTTCTCCATTTCTTTCATCTGCAATGCACTTTCAGAAAATTTCAAGGGTATAAATGATGGTCCTGAAAGAAATGTCAACCGTATGGCGTTCTTTGACGGCTTGTGGATACATTCAAACAAGATAAAAATTCTAGCAGTTACACTTATGCTTCTTTCTCTTGAAAAAAACAAATTTGCTGGAAATCATGGTGCTAGAAAGCACAAACTAGCAAAGATTAACAAAGTAAAATGTTATGTGGGACTTTGGGATCAATCACAAAGATGAAAGGTCATCATATGTCATGAATTCAGCCTTCCAATCATTCAAAATATGATGTCAAACAGTGATCAATAGAGATGGAAGATATCTAGGGTCAATCCATCACAGAGATATTTGAGGGATTCTCTTCCAAAGCTACATGGCATAATCTTACCTATATAAAGATGCGCACATAAATAAAGATGTTATCTCATTTTGCATTCATTTGTGTCCATAGTCTCTTCAATTAACCTTAGCCTCACCTTCATTAGCACTAATCCTGTGTTGAGTTCTACTTGTTCGATTGGCTAGCATTGGAAAAGACATAGAAGAAGATGAGATAGTAGCCTTATTCTTTTCCCCACATGCACACAAACATATATATACACATTAGTAGCACCTCAAAAGAAATCTATTATGTAAAATACAAAGCACAAAAAAGGGCCCGATAAGGAAGTAGATCATAAAAATACAATGGTTGGATGACACAATCTCATGGGCTATAACATCTGGCCATATGTGGCTCTGAGTGAAAGGTTCCTATGAGGGTACCCATCCCTAGCTAGGCTAAGTGAGGTAAACCATAACCTTCAATAATTGTTCAAACACCTCTCCACAAGCGGCACATTTCAGGACCCATGGGATGCACAGACTTAGCCAGTCAAACGGTCTCCAACTCTACCTGAAGTGGAACATGAAGGCTCAAACCTTGGATAAAGCATGTGGGTTCTTTAACTTCTCAAAAGTCATCCTAGGGTTATCTAATCGCTGCAAACGTTGTACTTTTAGGGCTGGGAGGCATAGCATAAAGACAACCACTCTGCACTTGGTTTAAGAAGAATGATGCCTACTACTTGAAAAGTAATCACGGCCGTCATTCTCATCCCCTAAAACGGAAAGTTGGAATCCTAGACCATTTGGATCTTCTTGATCCTTATTGTTGCTAACCTAATAGTTGAAAAGCCACCGAATTTATTCAGTCCACCCATCCGAAAAAAGTGACATCATGGTCACAACCCCTCACTTTCCACCCGATGCACACACATGGTTTTTTTTAAGAGCAGATTATACTACCACATTGCTGTGACACAAAAACTTCCTTAATAACCCTTTATACAAGATTGACTACACAATCCTTTAGTTAGAAAACATCAATCAATCATTGAATAAAACAACTCATCTTATTATGTTCAATTCCTTTATTACGAACTCTTTACCAAACCAACAACCATTTTAACATGGTTGTTCCTAGTACCTACCTTTGTTTAGGACTAAGGCCAACCAACCTTTTAACCATGTTGGGCACATATGTGATGCATTCCTTAGACATTTATTGGCTCGAAGAACCCTAAGCTTCTCAATACACCTCTAGAATCAAGCAACATCTTGTTGGCCTATTATGTTGACACTTAGGTCCAAGATACCAAGCAACTTAGCCATGTCTTTATTGGTGATAGACACTTGTGGTCATGAAAAAGATTCAAATGTCATCATTTATGCACATACTCATTGGTGCTCAACTATTGTTGTGCAAGCCAAAACAAGAATCAAAAATTGAAGCATTGTAGATAGTTCAATTACGCCAACATTCCCAAAAGCACAAAAAGTGGAAGACCACTAGCACATTCCTGCATAGATCATGTTAATTTGCAATACGGATCATGTTAATTTGAGGTTTCCAAAAACCAAAACTTGCGGTGCATAGAGCTTCCAACATCTGGATGCCAAACTTGAGACAATATAGATATTATGGGCACGCTAGAAACCTATGACAAGAGTGTCTCCTTACAAAAGCAAGAGCGATATGAAATGATGCAACTCAAGAGGCCTACAACAAGTGGGACACCATGAACCAACATTCTCCAAACAAACACTTTGCATTTAAAAGAGGTTTCATTGAGCCACCCCACCATCCCTATAGATTTCCACCTAGGTCTGTCCTTTTGGAGACCTCATAAAAGAGTCAACCTTATCCATTGATCAAGCATCATCCTTGATAAGCAAATGATAAATCTGATTTAGAGATGCTCGTTGTAAGATCATTTGATTATTGAACTTCCAATCTTGCTACGGGTGTTTCAAGTCTAGAGAAGGGAAGGATTACCAAACAAGCAAAGAGTCGAGACTCAAAAATCAATATCAAAAAATTACGATACCCTTCATTTGCATTGGATGCCAAGACATCAGCAATAGAGACTAGGCCAAGTACACACATACACACACACTCACACACACACACACTCTCTCTCTCTCTCTCTCTCTCTCTCTCTCTCTCTCTCTCTCTACCACGGACCTCATAATATGCTGGGCAACGGCAAATATAATAATCCTCCATCTCTTTAGAGACGGATTTGGACCACTATCCAGAGTCATGGATTTTACCGATCAGCGATGCCTTGGCCTCTTTCTTCTAGATAGTGCTCTATGTTTTACACATAGCCATAGTTAGTTTCCTTTCTTATTTTGCTTTGTGCTACATACATACTTTGCCCAGACAATTGTACCATCATACACATGATTGTAACTCATGGTCTCATAGGTCATTTTGGCCTTTTGTAGACGTTAATATATCATTTCATTTCTCTCTCCATAATAGGTAATTGTATTAATTGCGAAAAAGAAAAAACAATATTACAAGATTACAACATGCAAGGTGGCTCTAAACTATCATGGCATATGCATAAACTAGATACAATAGAGTCAGCAAATACAAAAAGGCAAGAGTGCAACCGGAGCTAGATGGGCTGCTTCACAAAGGATCAAGAGTTTTGACGAGATTTTGTTGCGTGGGCCTAGGCCTTGCTACCAATGTCTCCAGTACATCATCTTCAAAGAAGTCTCCCGGTACCGCAAAGGGATTGGGTCTTTGATGATCAGCTTGAGAGGAAGAAACCCGTCTACAAGGTGGAAGGTAGAACCTGGATACTTGCAATCCCATAGAGGAATGACTCTACCAGCAGCATCAAAGCCCAAGCGAGCTAGAGAGCCACATACACATGGCGATGATTGGCTCAATTGCTACTATTGTGGTTGTTATTTGGAGGGCGGTGGATCCTTGGCAAGAGTAGGAACTTGAGTAGTAGGCACAAAAGTCTCCTTCGCTTTTCCCTTATTGCATCAGCCATCTCTATGTTTCCAAGTCTGAAAAAGAAGCTGGTTGCTTGCCTTTAGATTGACTAGCTGAATAATCTGTTGTTGGGAAGAAGATGGAGGCATGTTCTAATCCTTGTCCATCGGCTAATCCACTAGGGTGCTCTTCAGATCTGGACATTCGGCCATGAAGTGACCCGATTGACCACACGAGGAACAATGACCAGTAAAAGTACCCCACTTGGGCCGGAACCAAAGAGGCCACATGCCACTACAATTGAGGCACAACCAATTGGGTGTCTTTTTGGCGGTATCCCACAGCATGCACACTCAATTTTGGTTGGCTGCCTCCTTCATAGTTAGGGGTACGAATACATGGCATAAGGCAGCCATTGTATCCTTGAGAAGGGCCCAGAAACAACTAGGCAACTCTCCACCTCCACCCCTATTGGACATGCCTGCTTGAGTAAACATTGGAAATCTACCATTAGATGTCATGAGACATATGCACCAACTATTCATGAAGAAAAGGGGCTACTTATTGAGGAGGAGATCCCATGCCGAAGTAGAAAGAAGCACAACCTCATAGAATCTAGGCAGACCAATGAAGATCTCCACATACTCAATCTAAAGGGTACATGTCAGCCAATGATGTCCTGGCAAAGCATAGGAATCCGGCCAGTGAAGAAGAGAATAACGCCTCGTTCATGAAAAGCAAAAAAAAGGCAAAGAATCTCCTAAGTATGCACTTGTGTATCCAAATTCTCCTCCTCCACACACGCAAGAATAGCTTGATGGTTATGCTCAACATATTCCTCCAAGATGGAAGTTGCAAACTCAAGCAATTGTTCCCAATTTGGTTCTTACAAATCTTGCAAAGTAGAAGCCACCTAAGCAAACGAGCAAGGAGAAGAATCACCCAAATCACAAGCCTCAAGAGCAATAGTAAATTCATCACAAAGATGCTTGTTGCATTGACAGATCCTCAGTATCGGGGGGAGTGAAGCTATCACAATGCAGGGCACCATGTCTTCTTCCACTACATCTTCTTCCACCTCCATGTCCACACCCAAGGTTGCAACATGCTGATCAACACAGTCCATATTAAGGCCTTCCATAAGGGAAGAAGCTGTCAGCAAGCAGCTCCGAGGCAAGGGATAAAAAGGCATCGGAAAAGAATGGAGGGCACCAAAGCAAGCCTATCACATGAGCAAGCAAGGGAAGGTGAGGCCAAGCAAGAGCCTGAAACAAGGCGGTGGGAGCAAGCAGGGGAAGGTGAGGCCAAGCAAGAGCCTGAAACAAGGGGGTGGGTAGAAGAAGCACGAAAGGGCATGCAAAAAAGGGCAACAAGGCCTTGAGTAGGCCTCGGCCTGAGCAACACAAAAGGGAAAGGGGGATGCAAAAGAGAGCAACGCGACCTTGAATAAGCATCAGCTTGAACAGCGCGACATGTCCCCAGGGCAAGACAAGGGTACTCAAGGCAAGACAATAGCATCTCTCTCTGTAACGTGCCCACCTATCGGCTGTCCGGGCACGTTTTTAGCGGTCCATCAAGAGAAGAGTCTAAGCGACGCCGCCCAGCACTCCCATGGAATGACACAGGGTTAGTCGCCCAGGGTTTCTCAAGTCCGCCTCGCAACCGGACGTTCGCGACTGAACCCACTAGGATCGACCTGAAATCCGGGTTCCTGGTAATCAGGGTCTCCTAACAACATTCTAACGTCGGGTCCTAGACATCCTACTTTACGCAAAGATACCCAAACTGAAGCAGATCCATGCCCGCACTTGGTTCAAAGAAAATGGGAAACAAGAGGGATGCGCCGCTCAACCTCTCTGCCCGTAGGGCATAGTCCCATTCTGGTCCTCTATAAACGGCATGAATCGGGGTTCTAACCCAACAATTCCTAAGGGTCGGACGTCGGTAAAACCTTGTGAGAAGCCTCCTAATTCTCTGGGACCACCCTGCCGTAGGACGGACCCGTCGGGAGTTCCACCCACCCACTTCCCTTGATAGCTTTAGATTTCTAATTAGGTCCTACCACATTAATAAGTGACATTTAAAATTAGTTTCTTTAATTAAGCCTTTTTGGGAACAAGATTCATTCGCGTAATTTATGACACAAATACAAATACAGAGCAAGCAATCCTTTGACAAACAAGTTCAAACAATTTCCTTAACTTATCTTTTCGTTAATCTTTGTCTCCTGCCTATACAGGAGAAATTATGTATCTCTTCTGTCCAACAAAAGTACCCAGTCCAAATCACATGGCACCATAATTTCCATCCATTATCTACAATAGGATCTTCCAACGCTACAGACGTTGGGCTCGCGGCAATCTTTAACTCCATTCCGGACTAGACAAGGGGTGTCCAGAGCTCCACCTGACCCCATGCGGCCTAGGAGTGAGACACAACTTCCGTGGTTGGCCTTTTCACCACTCGACCTTCGGCCCGTGAATCGAGCAGTGCCCTCTCAGGATAATCCACAGTGCGATCTTGGAGATAATCCACCCGTGCAAAATATCCTTTCTTAATTAATCCATTTAGGAATCAAGCACGAACAAGGCATTCAGTCCTAATATCATTGCCTAAGAAAACATTCATTTATTCCCATGGAAACTTGTCATCACAGACCCCTGCCATGCATTTACCATCAAGCACAAGCACTTTGAATAATCATCCAAATCACATCCCAACAATCAGTTTAATGCAAAAAGCATTTAAGACAATGTTAGATCAATCAACAAAACAATGATATCCTTTTCCAACATTCCAGGGATAGTCGTGATAACCTTCCATCGCATATTCGTTCTCCCCCCTTGAGATCTAAGTGATTCTATGCAAACTTTACTTGACACTTCGGCTAAGACACATGCCAAGGTCTCATACAATTATACAAGAGTATAAATTCTATTGAGCACTTACATTGATCGACAACCAGACCTTTTTCCCAACAAGTTTAGTAGTATTGGTTTGTACTTGATCCCAAGGTTTCCTAATCCCTTGAGTTCGTCCCTCGCCTTTGAGGCTTGGTGATTTTGTTTGCATCTAGCCCAATTCCAAAATAAGATTGATAAACATAGTCGCTATCGAACGGATCTCAAGGCATCGTAGTTTTAATCCTAATGATTGTTGTTTGTACTAGCTACACACAACTTCAAGATCCCAATGAATTAATAGTTCGTGATATTAACAAGGCTTAAATGCAAGATCAATTTGTGTATCCTTGATGTACGTTTCATATAATCTTCCCCCATGCATGCATCGTCTATGTGCATAACCCTTAAGTAACCTTACATGCTCTTTATGCTACGTATGATTTTGTCGTGTAGCACTAGGATGCAATGATTGTATTGTGGATACAAGGGTTTGTGCGAACCTCAATGTGTCATATGTATAAATCTACGCAAGGTCATCTATGGTTACGGAAAGAATTATCCTAAAATCCCTCTACGAGTTCATTAACTATTGAAAAATCATTTCGGGTTACTTATTAAAATGAACTCATGCACATGCCAAGGCGATATAACCTATGTCTCAATGAATAGCGGAGATGACAATTAATACCTGGATATTTAGATATGAATTATCCATACCCGATGTATTCGTATTCGCAGAAATGCCCTGGCCAATGTCTCCATTGTTGGTTGCGGGATTACCGTTGGTGCGTGTCTCCCTTTGTTTTGGGGCCATACTTTCAGCTTATGAATCTCTCTCTCTTTCTATCGTCGGAGAGATAGCGTGCCTAGGTGACTCTTCTCTATCACGAAGGGGATTTAATCTGTGGAAAAAGGAAATAAGTTGCGGGGGAAGAGACGTAGAGTGTGGACACCCTCTAAGGAGAGGAAAGAAGGAATCTCCCAGAACCTTCCCTCTCTCTCTCTCTCTCTTTCTCTTTCTATTACCCTCTTTTTCTTTCTCCCTTTCTCTCCCTCTCTCCCCCTCTCTAGCTCTCTCTCCCTCCCTATCACCTTTTCTCCCTTTCTTTCCCTCGGCAGCGGAGCGGGGGGGGGGGGGGGGAGGGGGGAGGGAATAGTATGTCCTTTGCTTCATGGAGGGGGGATTTTACAGGGGAGATGGGTCGTAATTAGGGGGTAAAAGGTGGTGTGACAAGGAGCCCTCAGCTCTACTCCTCGGCCAATGTAGCCGTTGCCATGCGGCCCTATTAAGGGGAATAAGAAGGGATAGTGGAGGGTTGGAGATGGCACACATGTGCCCCTCCCCCCCATTGAATCAGTCGTCGTCCTCATCTTCATCGATGTCCCCATCATACTTGTCGACCTTGCCGCTATCGTCTCCAGCTCCTTGTCATCTCGTACCGCCGTCATCCTCTTCCTCCCTCCCCCCCTCCCCCGCCACCTATCGGTGACGACGGGGAGGGAGGAAGAGTAATAAAAAAATTTGCATTATCCTTAATAAAGGGGCGGGGAAAGGGCGGGGGGGGGATGGGTTTCTATACGGGGCAGGCGGAGACATTATATCCTCTCCCCCTTAGAAAACTTGAGATGTCCTCATCTCGAAAGGAACTGGTGATTTCATTCTGGAACCAATGGGGTATGGACCCACCATGTATTCATTGCGACACTCTAATCACTCATAAGTATACATCAGCTTATTGTATTTAATATATCCGAATCTGGACTACAAGAGAAAGTTTATTGTAGTTACATCTCATGAATATCTTCTAAGGTTTTCCTAAGTATCTGATAATTTTCCTGGTAAATTCTGGATCACTGAAGCTTGTACAATTTCATTCCTTGTAAGTTCAAGTTCTCTTTGAGTTCTATTGGGACAATTGACGTAGTTATGTCCAATGTTATAGCACTCGGAGCATCGGTGTTTAGGGTGCTTTAGACATTCCCTTTTAAAATAACCTAACTCCCTGCAATAAAAACAACACGGAGCTTTATCACCTGCGGTCACAAGATTCCAAGTCATCCTTTTGGCAGGATTTTATTCATTAGACCAAATTGCCTTAGGATCCTTTTAGTAGATCGAAGTAATCCTTTATCTCGGAATCTCTGTTCCCACATTGTCCTTTCCTTAGTTCGGGACTGAGCTCCATGGACAATCAGGTTTGCTTGTAATACTAAAAAATAATTCCAAGCTTCAATATTTTGGTAAGACCCAATCTATATTAGTAGAAAAGAAATGACTTAAGAGAAATTCATTGTAAGTTATAACTGTCATACTTGCTAAAGTATCTATGATCGCTTGTAAGTTCTAAGCTCAAAATTGATGCAACTCATATTACTCGAGTTAACTATAGTTACAAGAGTAAAGTTTATTTCAATACAGGTTGTATTTCATGTCGATAAAATTTCTAGGATTTCTAATCATCTTAAAGAGGTGTAGTGGGTTCTAGGTCTTCGTCCTCATCTGATTTCTCCATATATCCATAGGCTGTGCTTGTGTAGCTTCGTTTTCTTGGAGGCTCAATGTCTTCTGGACTTAGGTCAGGGCAGTCTACTTGAACGTGCCCTAGCTCATTGCAGTGGAAACATCGGCGGTTAGGACATCTCCTACGGATGTGCCCTAACTCTCCGCACAAGTAGTATCTCTTGTCCTAATCTCGAGAATCATCTTTGCTACAATTGCCTGATTTAAGTTCTTGGATGATTGGATTTGCCCGAAGTAATGCATCTTGCAAGTCTGTTGGACGCATTGCCTCAAGACGGTGGTTTAGAGGAGTGTTCAAGCCATGCCAAAACTTGGATATTTGCTGCGCAATATCCATAGGTGGTGCGTAATTTAGTAAGGTTACAAACTTTGAGTAGTAGGCTTCTAAGGTTAGTTCCAGCTGCTTGAGCTTAAAGAATTCATTCATCTTCAAAGTCTGATATGTTGGCGGAAGGTATCGTCCACGTACAGCATCTTTCAGTTGGGCCCAAGTGGCAGCAGTTTCAGAAATACCTTGATCTTTGCACCATTACTTCCACCATATTCAAGCCTGGTCAACTAACCTAAGTTTGCTATCGTTGCTTGATTGGAGAAAGCGGTTCCTAAAGCAGAGAAATAATCATCCATCGACTCAATCCATATCTCCGCCTCTGCTACGACATCTATCCCTTCTCCATTAAACTCGGGTGCTTTAATTTGCTTGAGAAGGGATTTCTTCTCTTGCATGTCAACATTCGCAGGTACAGGAGATGCCTGACAAAATCAAGCCATACCACTTAGGTCATTCTGTTTAGGATATGTCTACGAACCATATATTAAGTAATTGCATATGATTACGAAGTTTCGCTCTGATACCAACTGTAACATGCCCGTCTATCGACTATCCAGGCACGTTTTTAGCGGTCCATCAAGAGACGAGTCTAAGCGGCGCCGCCCGACACTCCCATGGAATGACACGGGATTTGTCGCCTAGGGTTTCTTAGAGTCCGCCTCGCAACGGAATGTTCACGGCCGAACCCACTAGGATCGATCTAAAACCCAGGTTCCTAGTAATCAAGGTCTCCTGACAGTATTCTAGCATCGGGTCCTGAACATTCTACTTTATGCATAGATACCCAAGCAAGGCAGATCCATGCCACACTTGGTTCAAAGAGAATGGGAAACAAGAGGGATATGCCGCTCAATCTCTTTGCCCGTAGGGCATAGTCCATTCTGATCCCCTAAAACGGCATGAATCAGGGTTCTAACCCAACAATTCCTAAGGGTCGGACGTTGGTAAAACCTTGTGAGAAGCCTCCCAGTTCTCTGGGACCACCCTGCCGTAGGACGGACCCGTCGGGAGTTCCGCCCATCCACTTCCATCGATCTGAAACCCAGGTTCCTAGTAATCAAGGTCTCCTGATAGTATTCTAGCATCGGGTCCTCAACATTCTACTTTACGCATAGATACCCAAGCAAAGCAGATCCATGCCGCACTTGGTTCAAAGAGAATGGGAAACAAGAGGGATATGCCGCTCAATCTCTTTGCCCGTAGGGCAAAGTCCATTCCGGTCCCCTAAAACGGCATGAATCAGGGTTCTAACCCAACAATTCCTAAGGGTCGGACGTCGGTAAAACCTTGTGAGAAGCCTCCCAGTTCTCTGGGACCACCCTGCCGTAGGATGGACCCGTCGGGAGTTCCGCCCATCCACTTCCCTTGATAGCTTTAGTTTTCTAATTAGGTCCCACCACATTAATAAGCGACATTTAAAATCAGCTTCATTAATTAAGCCTTTTTGGGAATAGGATTTGTTCGCGTAATTCATGACACATACACGAATACAAAGCAAGCAATCCTTTGACAAACAAGTTCAAACAATGTCCTTAACTTATCCTTTCATTAATTTTTGTCTCCTGCCCATACAGGAAAAATTTTGTACCCCTTCTGTCCAACAAAAGTACCCGGTCCAAATCACATGGCACCATAATTTCCATCCATTATCTAGAATAGGATCTTCCAACGCCACAAACATTGGGCTCACGGCAATCTTCAACTCCGTTCTGGACTAGGCAAAGGGTATCCAGAGCTCCACCTGACCCCATGCGACCTAGGAGTGAGACACAACTTCCGTGGTTGGCATTTTCACCACTCGACCTTCGGCCTGTGATTCAAGAGGTGCCCTCTCGTGATAATCCGCGGTGCGATCATCTATGGTTATGAAAAGAATTATCCTAAAATCCCCCTACGAGTTCATTAACTATTGGAAAATAATTTCGGGTTACTTATTAAAATGAACTCATGCACATGTCAAGGCGGCAACGGGATTACCATTGGTGCATGTCTCCCTCTGTTTTGGGGCCATACTTTCAACTTATGAATCTCTCTCTCTTTCTCTCGTCCGAGAGATAGCATGCCTAGGTGACTCTCCTCTATCGCAAAGGGGGTTTAATCTACGGAAAAAGGGAATAAGTTGTGGGGGGAAGAGATGGAGAGTATGGAGGGGGGATAGCCTCTCTCTCTCTCTCTCTCTCTCTCTCTCTCTCTCTCTCTCTCTCTCTCTCTCGGCAGCAAGGGGGAAAGGGGAGAGGGGAATAGTGTGTCCTTTGCTTCATGAAGGGGGGATTTTATAGGGGAGATGGGTCTTAATTGAGGGAGAAAAGATGTTGTGATAAGGAGCCCTCAGCTCTACTCCAAGGCCAGTGTAGCCGTTGCCATGCGGCCTATTAAGGGGGATAAGAAGGGATAGTGGAGGGTTGGAGGTGGCACACGTATGCCCCTCCCCCCCATCGAATCCGTCGTCGTCCTCATCTTCATCGATGTTCCCATCATACTTGTCGACCTTATTGCTATCGCCTCCAGCTCCTCGTCATCTCGTACCGCCATCATCCTCTTCCTCCCCCCCCCCCCGCCGATCGCCTGTCGACGACGACAAGGGAGGAAAGAGTAATAAAAATTTTGCATTATCCTTAATTAAAAAGGAAGAGGGGGGGGGGGGAGGTCTCTATGCGGGACGGGCAAGGACATTATACACACACACACACACCTCTCTCTCTCTCTCTCTCTCTCTCTCTCTCTCTCTCTCTCTCTCTCTCTCTCTCTCAGAAACTTAAATTAAATTAGAATATTTACATCAGGCATTATAGCCAGCCAAAGAAAATCACATCAATCACAAGTACCTCTTTGTATCGAATATCTCTCGTTCAAGCGATGCATAAGGATTGCTATTGCTAGTAACACAAGGATTTCCAGGGCAGTGCTATTACCCCTTCTCCCATACAGAACCGCGCGGGTCTCATAGGAAACATGAACCCAACATTCATAAGTCAAATAGTTTAATAAAAGGTTTATAGCTAGAGAACGGACCCATTAAGGATTCTCCTTGATTTTTGTTTTTGAATACTTCAAAGAAGTAGCAGAATCGATCAATTCCTACCAACTCCAAAAGGTTAGATAGGGAATATGAAGTTCTTACTTTGTTTTCTTCCAGTTTTTCCACCTCATTCCTCCTCTCCATTGTATTTCTATGGAATAGATACTATTTGCTTATACTATTCTATTATAAGAAAAAAATGGGAAGTTTCAAGACCCAATGGAGTGAATGTTGCCTCAAACGTCATAATTTATAGACATTTTGGGATCCAAAACTTCCATTTTCCTTGGAATCTCCACCTGTTGCAAATTGAGGGAAACCCTATCTATTTCTTTCTCTATTTTCTTGTATCCTTCTCCACATGGATGGCATGCAAGTTAAAGGCCTCATACTTCTTGCGTGTCATGATGCCGAGGCGTTGAGGCAAGGCCCAATGGAGATGAAAGAATCGAGACTTGTCACTCTGATCATGATAATGCTTAAAGAGGAAGGCAATGGGAGGAAGAGTAGAGAGTGAGAACTAGAGCGGCTTGAAGAGGGATGGGGTGGGGGAAAGAGGAGATGATGCTTGAAGAGGGAAGGGATGGGAGGTTGATACTTGGAGGCAAGAGGGAGGGGATGAGCCTCGAGGAGAGAGTGAGACTTGAGAGAGTGTGCAAATGAGTCCCAAGTGCAACACCCGTCCCTTTTTTGCCAAACGCTACCCCACGAAAACGCACCAAAATCATTCAGGATAGCCTATTTTCGTCCGCAAGATGGGTGCCCAAAATCAAGTATGGATCCGTACGAGTATATATGGTACAATCCATACGGTACAGATCCATCTATACGACGTATGGAGGCCACTATGATCAGATGGTACTAGACTTAATCTTTCAATCCAACCGTACCATCAAATCATGGATTTCCGACTTATGAACCTTGACCATGTCGCTATCATTCTTGGCATGCCATGGTTCTTTGATAAATACTCCTCCTTGTATATTGACCATAAAAATGATGTATTTTCTTTTGAGCTGATAGTCATTTTTATGTGAACAAGAGTCGTTTACCCTCCAAGATCACAAAAAATAATGTATATATGATTTCAGAAATGAAGTTTACTCAATGTTTTTCCAATCCAAGTATTACTACATATATTTCTTTTGTTAAAAACCTTCAATTATCTGATTTTCAATGTAATTCGATTTTTTTTAATAATAACTTTAATATCAATCGAAGTGTGAGTATTTGGATTTGGTATTGCATGGGTATATTGAGGTCTTTCTGTCTAAACTACCTAATAGACTTTCGTCATCTCACAGAACCTTAGACCCCTGTCTCTTGCCAAGCTTACAAGTTTAGTCCAAAAGAGAAGAATGAGATAGCTAGGCAACTTCAAGACTATTTAGCTAAGGGATTTATTGAGCCGAGTAAATCTCCATGGGGCACGTCTGTCCTTCTCACTAAAAAGAAGAATGGCACGATGCACTTTTGTGTTAATTACGAAGGTCTCAATAAGGTGACCATCAAGAATAAATATTCGTTGCCCAGGATGGACGACCTTATAGATCAACTTTGTGGTGTACAGTATTTTACCAAAATCGATCTTAGATCCGATTACTATCAGATACAGATAGCCTCGGAGGATGCCTCAAAAACGCATTTTAAACGCAGTATGAACATTATAAATTTTTGGTATTATCTTTTGAATTAACCAATACTCCCGCAACTTTGCAACAAATGATGAATGACTTATTTCATATGTATCTCGAAAAGTAAATAGTCTTTTTCCTCCACAATATCTTATTTATAGTAAATCATTGGAGAAACATGCTAAATATTTGTGTATCATCTTACATCTCTTAAGATGAGAACAATTATTTGCCAAACTATCCAAATGTGAATTTTTCACATGGAGCTGTTATAACTTGGTCAGGATCATCTCAATTGATGGCATTTGGATTGATCCCGAAAAAGTACAAGTAGTGCTTAATTGGCCTATTTCTAAGACCATAAGATAAGTAAAATCTTTTATTTTATTTTATTGAATTTTTTTGAAATTTCATAAAGGACTATGCTCATATTACTGAACCCTTGACAGATTTACTTAAGAATTTTCAAAGCAAAAAAAAGCATGTTAGTCCACTAATTTTTTGGACTAATGAGCTTGATCAATGTTTTCAAACATTAAAAGAACTTGTTACCATTGCATTGATTTTGCAATTTATGGATCCGAATGAACCTTTTGAGATTCATATGGATGTGAGCGACCATGCTTTAGGTGTTGTTTTTAATAAAAATGACCGACCTATTGCATTTGAGTGTCATAAGCTCACCAATGCCCAAACACATTATATCACCCAAGGGATTATCACGTATGAATCGAGATCATGACACTAATATGGATTGTGGTCAGCTGATTGAAACTCGATTCATTCCTACAAAGACAACCATAAAAAGCCATGAGTTGACTGGCCTCTTTATCAAACACCTTTATAAACTTTATGGTTTGCCCAATGAAATAATCACCAACTACTTTTGAACTTGACCAGCTCAATTAACTATCACCATGAAAATTAGAAGTTAAAGAGAGAGAGAGAGAGTCGACACCACATTGAGAGGGGAATCGGCCCCTCCTCCTTTACAAGAATTTATTGAAACAAACCACCGACACTGAGTGCTTGAACCATATACAAAATGACTGATTTGTTGCAATTCTGAAATTTTAGGTTTTAAAACCCTAATTTCTACAAACTCTGGGCAACAAGCTGATTTTCTTCTTTAGTAGTTGGATTAGATCAAGGTAAGTAGAAAATGCTTATTAAATAAGAGATAAATAGGAGAGTACAAAGCATGTAGCTGAAATTTCAACATGAGAGCTTATTCCAAATGAACAGAGAGACCTCCAATATACAGGTGTAGGACTTGGGTGCTCAAAAGTGAAAAGTAGAGGTTACAAATTATAAGTATTTGTTGAAAATGACAAGCGTAGGGACACTTGACCCTTTAAAATGACACGTATCTTATTCTAGATGCCACATATCATTTTTCTAGATAAATAAGCTTCCAAACCTTTTACTCTAAAAATCTCTCAAATTGTTAAAAATTTGAGATAGTTGCTAAAGACAAAATTATTCCTTGTGAAATTCCAAAGCCTTTGACATTAACAAAATTTTCATTTAAGCAATTTTCAAAAATAGTAATCTCCTAAATTTTAGAAGTTGTTAAATTTAGCTTCTGAAGAGCTTCATTATGTAGATTCACCGGTTCATGGTTTGTTTCTTTGATTATAAGCATTTGGTTTCACTTTTTAAAACTACTCGTTATATGGGCTTCTAGTCAATGTGACTATCTCAGTGTAAAAGTCTTAGTGATCTGAGCTTTCTGGTCAATTTGCCTGCTCGACTAAACTTTTAATTTCTCTTGGGCTACTCATAAATGACAACCCAAGTATGATTATAAGGCATCCTAGCCATTAGCCACCCTTAAATAGAAAAATGAACATTTAATCATATTTTGAAATACTTAAATAACACAAATTGCCTTTCAAAATACATGAGCATCAAATTAATTTGGAATCATTAAGCCAATATGTCTTGGTAACAATTGATATATAAAAGATTTATTACACCAATCAAGATCCCAAGTTTACAAACCATTTCTCGCAAACGATCTTCCAAAAATTGAGAACTTGAGCATCCATATCATCCTCCTAGCATGTGAAACTGATGTTGAGAGGATGGAAATGTAATCCATTGTCTACTTTCTACACAATATACAATAACTTCACATATACATGTGTTTTGCTATCCCCAAGTCTTCACCAAGATCCTACTACCAAAAGGACTACTTTTAAATCCCATTGTTGGCTTCCTGGATCATTGATATTGGTGAATAACTATTCTCTAGTACTCTTCCTAAACTCAATCCCCAAGAGAGAGTGGCTACTTAACAACCTTCATTCCTTGAGCTCCCCTGTTGGATTTCATTCATCATCATTCATTCAAACTTTGAGTTTCTTATTTCATTCACTACTAATGTTACACTGTCTATTCTCTCCATTACAAACCCTACCATTTCTTTACAGATACTCATTCACCCTAAGCTCATGACTCATCTATTGGTTGTTAGGCAGAGTATCAAGCTTGCTACAACACTACTATGGAGCTCTTATAATCTTTGCCAACCTCTTCAAAAGTTAGGGCACACATAAGAGAAGCCCATCATTATCTACTTTGTCAATTAGAGTGCAATGCCTCTAGCCTAGAACCTAGTCTTCCATTCAAGCCCAGTGTTGATTACTACTCACGCCCGTGAGCAAAATCAAGCTGGCAATGCTCAAACTGAAGCATATTCCTACTTGGGACAATGTAGCAAATGCTTGTACCAAGGCTTTACCTCTCAACAACCTTGGAGAACTATCGTACAGGGTTGGAGTTTGGCCAACATGATTTCCTTTTCTTCGCTTAAGAGGGGGCTGTCATTCTTCTCCTGCTGTCATTCTTCCCTCATTTCCTTCGTATATATGTTTGTAGCCCCTCATCTCTGTTCCCCAATATGTCACTCAAAAGGGGTGCTAAGATATTTTCTTTCCCCTATTTTTCTTGACATTTTCTGTTCCAGAAACATTTTTGTGCGGGCTAGTATTGTGGTCAGCCTATTTCTTCCTACAGCCTATAAGCAACATCTTTGAATTGTGAACTCGGTTCTCTGGCTCTCAGTCAGGCCTAGGTGCGCTGATATAGCTAACATGAGGTTAGTTCGCCTTGCGTGAACTAAAGTAAACAAGGAGTGACTCCAACTCTTGCTCTCATATACGATACCGGCAACCAACAAGCTCAGAAAAAGCATGTATGGCTAGCAACAACCTAACCACCTAGAGGCAATGGAATTGCTAATGAAGTAATTTATCCAAAGAGATTTCCATCACTTATCCGCACAGCATGAATGTCTGCCAGTAGAGTTTTTAATTCTGTGTAGCCTCTTTGTTCCTGATTGACAAATAAGCTAAAAGTTCATGTCTCTGACCTACCAGCATATGTTCGTGGAGATGCATTGCTGTATGTATCAAATTGCTGACCATTCTCGGCACTACATGCTTCCCTTCCTTTCGGAACCTCATGAAAACAAGTGTTACTTTCTAAAAGCATGGAAGCGAAGCCTTATTTGCGCAACAATGCTTGTGAACATTTGCCAAGGCTTGATGCTTGAGAGAGAGAGAGGCTAAGCCGTAGTTTCAATACCGACAAGACATTCGATTTGCAGAATTGCACAGAAAAGACAAGAAGATAGCACCTGGGGAAGGCCGGGCATGGTGGATGAGCAGAAGCTGAGATTGCATGAGGCGCGTGACGTTCTCGAGGTCGGCAACGATGCAGCGGAGCTTCTCGCGGACGTTGCCAGACTCGTCGAGCTGGGAGCGAAACGCCTCAAACTGGCGATCCATGGAGGACAGGGCCATGAACGTGGAAGAAAAAGAAGATGATGGCGGTGGTGGTGGTGAAGAAGAGGAGGAAAACGAGGAGAAGGGAGGAGAGAATGTGGATGGCGATGGTTGAAGCCTGTGCTTCAAGGGATCGAGCCCGCACGACAGACAAAGCCTCCTTGAGCTGGTGATGAGACGAAATGGTGTCCTAACGATAAAGGAATGAAACTGTGCCGCCATTTTCAACGGCTTGTTTCACAAGCCTCTATGGCCCATTAAGAAAATGGGGCTTCACAGAACAAGGCTAAAGCTGCGTGGCCTTTAAGACTTGGAACTAGTTAAGGCTAAACATCCAACAAAACAAGGAACTAGTTAAAAGGGCTAAAAATCTAACAAAACAAGATGATAGCTCAAATCTTCTTTACTAAGAATCTTTGACCATATCGGTCCATGCCTTGGAGGGACTCCCTAGGGTTGTGAGGACCCAAATAAGATGACCAAGGGGGTACAAGCCTATCAGGAAGCCATTTTATGAAAACTTCAACGTTACACATCCCACCCAATTGAACCAAAAAAATATATATATTTAAGATATCTAGATGTTGTGAAAAAGGTAGCACTCCATGGAAATGGCTAGGATATTAGACCTAGACTTCATCGAGACTAAGCTAGACAATATGATCAAGTCCTTAGCCAAGGGGGAATCCCCAAGGCTCGACATCCTGCCCAATGAATTCTACCAAACATTTAAGGACATATAGATCCCTGCATTCATTAACATGTGGAAAGAAGCCATACACTATAGTGCTTTGCCCTCCTTCATTAATGAAGAAGGAAACAAATTACTACATCAAAAAGATGAGAAAGAGGTATTAATAGGCAACTACAAACTAATAACATGCCTTAATTTATATGAAGTATTCACCAAATCCATAGCTCGAAGACTCTCAGCCTTTGGGAAAGGTTGGAGAGCACCAAAAAGAACAAACAACAGTATGTATTCCTCAAGATAGACTTCAACAAAGCCTACAATAGGGTCGAATGGAACATAGGACTGCAATCAGTAGTAGATATGGGCTTAGAAAGAAGATGAATTGAGTTCTATTTGGGAATACCTTAGCCAAAATAGCAATAAATGGGGATCTATCGTAACCTTTTTCTCTTAGACACTCTTTAGATAAGAGTCTCTCCTGCCACCCTTCTTATTTGCCAAAGTGGGTGGTTGATAAGGGGAGTGAGCCTAGACTGGAAGCACGTGAGCAGAAGTAAGAGCTATGGTGGAAGGAGTAAGAGCAAGAGAGAGACACACACACAAGATGTGGGAGCTCCAACAGTCACAATGTGTGATCAACATTTTCTTTATTCAAATATCATTAAAAGAATAAAGAATGAAGTGATAGCAATGGGGCTCGCCACCTACAGTGTATAGGTGTGCAGGTACTATCAATGTAGTAATACACGAGCGGCTAGGCACACGCTTGTTTATCCCCAACAACCTCCCACTTAAAGGTGAATGTGTCCCTAGCGAGTAGAGAACTAGAAAAAGGTAACAAAGTATAAATGTACATAAGTACAATAGGATAAGGAAAGACGTCATGTCATCCAACGCCCATCAACTTCCTAAGGAAGGCAAAGCGCTCCACTAAGAGACTTTTCATAAGAAGATCTCTAGGCTTTTAGTTAGTTGAAATCTTAACAAGGTCAACAAACCTATCCTTAATGACCTCTCTAATAAAGTGGTAACACACCTCAATATATTTCACCTTCGCATGGAAGATTGGATTCTTGGCTAACTGGATAGCACTCATAGACTTAAAATGCAATGTAGGGACCATATCAATAATACCAAGGTATGGCCTAACTATAGAGTCTCCTTGCAAGCCTCATTTGTGGCTGCAACATACTCAACCTCGATAGTAGAGAGGGCCATACATTTTTACACCTTAGACATCTAAGAAACAACACCTCCAACAAAGATGAAGACATAGCCAAATGTGGACTTTCTACTATCTACATGTCCTACATAATCAGAGTCAATGTACCCCACGACTCTTGTATCCTTTCCACCACAACTTCTTGAGGTGAGTTTTCAAGGCATCCAGCTCATCATGAGCTCTCTCAGTAATAAGCATATCGTCCACATAAAAGTACCAAAATCAAAATGTATAAATGTGAATTCATAGCACTATGACTATACCCTTGTGAATGTATAAAAGCATCAAAGTTGTGGTACCATTCCCTAGGTGCCTACTTAAGGCCATAAAAGCCCTTTCTCAACTTGCACACTAGGTGTTCCTTGCCTTTTTCTTAAAATCCCATAAGCTACTGCATATAGATCTCATCATGCAACTCCTCATGTGAAAAGTTATATTTACATCCATGTGATAAAGGTCCAGATCTAGTTAACCAATACTAGTACCAAGAGTAGAGTCATCACTTTGACCATAGGAGAAAAGACTTCATGATGCTAGGAGGCATAGTCATGGTGGATTTCGTGAAATTTTACGGTGGATTTTGTAAAATCTATTTGTTGACCAAGGCTCGTACACAAGGTGGATTCCTTAAGTGAGAAGTTGGCAAGGACGCTATCGCAGCACGTAGGGTTAAAGGTCACCACGGGGGTTTGGCAAGAAAACTGGACAAGATAGATGGAGATGTGTCTTTAAGAGATAAGTAGATTACAATGAATATTTAAAGGTTCAAGAGGTACTTCACGATTAATCACAGGGGTTTGAGAGAGAAGAATGTATGGGGGTTCAAGAGCTTAAACTTTGGAGATGGTAGAGATAAGAGAAGGATTGAAGGTTTCAAGCCAAGTCCTTGAAGATGTTGATAGAGCTTCCAGTGTATGTTCTTCCTCTATGTTGCTCAAATCACCAATCTAATGCTTCCATTGGCTTCGAAAGGGGGGTAAAACACCAGGACACCTAGCCAGAATTCTGCCAGATCACTCCTTCTTCATCTCCCACTTCGGAGTGTTGTTCACTACCTGAAAACAATGATCGCACATTGTGCGATTTCCTCAATCTTTCTTTTTACATAAAATCCTCTCAAATTGGTTGAAAGCTCCATGCTTTCTTTTACATGTCATCCTAATCTAGAAGTGGTCTACATTTTTATGGATTTTCACAAGAGATAATATCAAAATTTTGCTAAAACTTGTCCAAAAATCTAATATTTTTGAACCATGGACACTAACACTAATGTCTAAAACAGCATTGGCTCTCTAAATCAATAAGAAAGCCACACTCTAGATTTTTTTACACAGTGTGCATGTAGTGGTATGACATCCACCCCCTCCTAACCTACACATCCTTTGGCATGTGCCAAAGTCTTACGAATTTACAATGTCAAAAGAAGTATCTTCTGCCATGTCAATGTCTTCATCTTCTGCCTCTTCTTCTTCCTCTATGTCTTCATGCTCTTGAATTATATCCAAGTCTTCTAACTCATATGTTGAACTTTCTCTTCATTTGAAGAGCTTGATTCTTTTTCTAGCTACGGGTATCTTCATGCTTGTCCCATCCAATTCAGCCAATGAATATGTGGCATTGTCATGAATGACCTTTACCATATACGGGCCAAACCACCGCTTTACTATCTTCCTAGAAGCACTTTATTGATTATTTAGGCTGCTGTCATAGACAATCACCCAGTCATTTTCTTGGATAGCTCTTGGCCGACGTCGATGTTGCCTATCAAATCTTCTTTTGTTTTTTGGTCTTGTTGTTTTTAACTTCTTGATAGAGTACCTTTTCAGTTGCTGCATATACAAACCCAAAGTTGAATCTTGCAAGTGAAGCTGATCTTTTTAATGGTATAGCATTAAGTACAGTAAGAACAGGAAAAGGTACTATTGTAAATCAACATACAACAATAAAGATCAAAGATTTATCTATGGAAGAAGGATGGTAAACTAGAAGCTAGAATGCTCATTGCATTGCTCAAGTTCTAGTTCATTTCCTTGAAGAAGATTATGAAGAAGATCGGCCAATATTTGAGCACAATGAAGCAGAAAGAGACTTTGACTGATGAAGAGTTCAAGCATTTTAAGAGGAAAGCTAATGGCTTTTTTCTTAAAAATGGGCATCTATGGAAGCACACAAAGAAGAAGAAAGGAGCACTTGTCTGAGTTTTAGGTAATAAAACATTGCAACTATAGGTAATGAAGGAATTTCATGAAAGCTTGTGGGCTGGCCATAGAGGTATAAGGGGAACCTTTATTAAAGTCAAAGAAAAATACTGGTGGTAGAACATGTATCGAGATATAGAGCATTATGTTGATATATGTTATGTGTGTCAGATGTATTCTATGGTCAAGCATCAAGATGGGTTACAACCGACTTATCCCTTGTCTATACATTATAGATGGGTTATTGATCTTGTAACCATGCCTACAGGGATATGGAATATGCAGTATTTAGTGCTTGTAACAAGAGAAGATCTAACCAATCAAGTTGAAGGTAAAGCTTTAACAGCCAAGACCACTCAAGTTGTTTGTCGCTTTTTGCTTGAAGAAGTATTTTGCAGATATGGCTGTGTTGGCAAGGTAACCACATATAGAGGAGAATTGGATGTCAATGAGGCACGCAACTTCTTTGCTCAATCGGGTGTCAAGTTGGCTTTGGCATCAGTCTACAATCCTGAAGGCAATGGAAAGAGTGAGATAGGATATCAACCTATTCTCAAAGCTCTAGCAAAGTCTTGTAGAGGAAAGATCAAAGAATGGCCTAAAATGCTATCTTTTGTATTATGGGTTGACCGGACTACTCACAGTACAGTGATTGGCTATATGCCAGCCGAACTTGTGCATGGACAACAACCAATTATGCCAATTGAAGAATCTATTCTCACATGGAGTCTTCTACCTTGGGAGAAAGGCATTAATAGAGAAGAGTTGCTGAAGGCTGTAGATCTTGAATGAATCGTAAGGATCCATTTTTCTTGGGCTGATTTGATGCCCTATCATCCAGCCCTTCACTTTCAGGAGGTAGTGGGACTGCCACAGGCTTGACTTTCTTATCCACCATCTTATATTTTGTCTCCACTTGCGTTTCAGCCTTGTTGAGAAAACCAATGTCTTCCTGCTCAACAAATTCTTGAATTGTTTGATAAAAATCCAATATACATACTTCTATGGACAGATTTTCAGCCAGATTTTTTGTATGAGCAGCTACATATATTTCGGCCAATGTGTTAGTAGTAATCAGTCAAAAAAAATTGCCCGAAATATCTTCATTTTCAGCCATCATGTCATAAGTTTTTAGCTCTCTTTTTACATGACATAAATATTTTCTTTCAACTTTAGTCATGGCTGGAAGAGACTCATAACAACCCATACTATTGGATGTACATACATACAGATTTGTTAGAGACACAATTTCTGTAGCATAAGGAGGATCAATCTTTTTACATGACACACTGCCATACCCTCCTTTTATAGCAATGTAGCCCAAAAACCCTTGAATTCTCGGGCATTAGGAGGCACAGGATAATCATATAGTCGATCTCTGTTTCGATGATGGTTAGCACACACGTGACAGCTTGTTCATTATCCTTGCTTTGAATTCAAGCATAGGAAGAACCATCATTAAGAGCTTTTCTTTCCAAGTGGGCTTTAGAAATGTAAGGTTGCCCACGAATAATAGGGTAACTATAAGAGTCTTGAATAAAAAAGTGAAAATTGTCTTTTATGTCTCCAATAGTTGCCTGCACATTAGGACATGTAGCATATAACTCTCTAGAAGAGTTAGTTGCAACTCTCATTCGCCAACCTGGATCAACATCTATGGGCCATCCACTGCTTTCATAGAGACTCCTTGCCATGACCTCTATCTCAGAACCATGGTCTAAGAGTGCAATACATGGTGTTTCTTTTTTTTCAATTTTGACGACTGTCTCCGTTGTTGCTCTTGCCCAATGTGTATGGGAGTAGTGACTGCTCGGAATGAATTGGGCTTCTTCCTCATCATGCGTGTGATGTAGACGACCTTCTTTTTGAGAGGTGGGCTGCCCAACTGGTTTGGACCAAATGACCATTACATTTTCAACCTTCACTTCTTTAATTTTTGTATCCATGCTTTCTTTATCTTCAGTTTCAATTGCTGCAATTGACTCTTTAACTACTTCAAGCTGAATTCCTTATGCAGTCAGCTTCTCTTCATCCTGCACAAAGACTCGAAGAGCTTGCAAAAAAGCATGCATTGTTCCTTCAGCATCATCACCAACATATCGTCTTTTTCTTTTGATTGCATTAATAATTACATCATGGGAGAATTTCACCTAAGGTGAACTCAATTTTACTTCCCAGAATTCATTCTTCTAGAACTTGTTTGAGATCGGTTGCAGTTTCTATGTCAGTTGCAATTTGTAGCTTGGATATTTCCCTTTCTTCTTTCCTTTGATCTTCTTTGTTTGTAACGCATCTTCCATCTCTTGGTTAGGGATTATATTTTCAACATGCTTTGGTTGTTCAGGCATTCTTCTAGTTACCCATTTTGGAGGGCCAGAAGAGGAAGGCCTTGGTTCATCTTCTCTTTTCTTCAATCAAGACTACTTTGTGATTGACATCAGCCAAATGTGCAAAGGTAGAAAAAGAATATACCAGTTCTTTCCAACCAATTAATCCTCAAATGTACTAACTGATGTTAGACAAATCATCTTTGGCTACTTTACCATGCTCCATTCAATCTAGTGCCTACATCCATACTTTAGATTGCACATTAGCTTTACATGCATTCAAATTAGATTTAGTTGGCTCAATTTGTTGCCCATAGGTAGCTGCATCAATTGTTGCCTAGGCATTTTTTATAGCTAAATTTTCTAATATTTTCTTCATTCCACCATTGCCAAATTTTAGCTCTAGTGGAAGACCAGTTTCAGTTGCATGAAATTTTCCATCTTTCCAAAAGACAAGCTTTTGTGCTTCAGCCTCACGGAAGGCAAAACACTCCCTCTTGTCATGTTGTTGG
The DNA here is from genome assembly GCF_053477565.2 of Lygodium microphyllum. Taxonomy (NCBI): domain Eukaryota; kingdom Viridiplantae; phylum Streptophyta; class Polypodiopsida; order Schizaeales; family Lygodiaceae; genus Lygodium; species Lygodium microphyllum. The sequence goes on along the minus strand of NC_141148.1, from coordinate 82,771,828 downwards.
CTATCACACCAAATACAGTGCCTCTTATAGCCTTCTCTCATGGTTCTTTGAGTTGATGATCGTCCTCATTCTTCAACTTTGACATCCAGCTTCTCCACCTTGGAATTAAATTCTGTAAGATTCAGATGAAGATCATGTATGCTTTTAATGAGTTCATCCATGACATCATTTTTAGAAGAAACAGAAGAAGAAAGAGTTGGTTGATTAGTCAAAGGAATAGGGGATTTTGAAGGTGGAACAACCTCCATCAATGGAGTTATTGAAGTTGAAGTTGAAGTAGAGCCCAATCTTAGTCGCATCCGCTCTCTTCGAGCAATCATATTAACTGCAGTAGTAACATTTGTCCATGCAGTCTTAACTCCTGATTCAGAGGTAGCATCTTCTAGGCGATCAACAAGTTTCTCTTGAAGAATGGGATTTGCAGCCTTAAGGAATAATTCAATCTTTTGGCCTTCCATACTTTGTTGATCTTCAGCATCAAATTGTCCAAATTTACTTTCAAACTCATGGTATAAAGCTATTGCAGCTAAACCTTTGTTGGGTTTCTCAACCCAATCAATGAAACTTTTCTTTGTCATTAGGCCAGAGTCTTCTAAGAAGAATTCTTCGCGTATGGCTTTTTTCAATGTAGCCCAATCCGCATCTTGTTGAAAAAGACCATGGATTCTTTCTTGAAGACCGTGCTTGGCTAGTTTGGCAAAATAACGACTCCATGTATGTTGTGGTACACCAAAGAAGAGCATTTTCTCAACATACAAGCGAATGAAAACAGAGACATTTTGACCATTAAATTGTTTTAATTCCTGCCCAACTTCCTCTAGGGCCTTGATAGCCGTGGAATCAATCTTCTCTTTGTCTTGCCTTTGTTGTTGTTGTTGTTGTTGTAACATTTGGATTTGTTGTTGCTAAGTCTGCTGCAGTATACACACCAACTATTATAGAGTATCTCCTGAAGAATCCCCCATCTTAGAGTTCTCTTACATTGACCTTCATGTTGGGTTCACCAATGTCGCATCGCATAGGGTTGAAGGTCACTACAGGGGTTTGGCAAGAAACATGACAAGATATATGGAGATGTGTCTTCAAGAGATAAGTAGATTAAAATGAATGTTTAAAGGTTCAAGAGGTACTTCACAGTTAATCACAGGGGTTTGAGAGAGAAGAATGTATGGGGGTTCAAGAGCTTAGACTCTAGAGATGGTAGAGATAAGAGAAGGATTGAAGGTTTCAAGCCAAGTCCTTGAAGATGTTAATAGAGCTTCCAATGCATATTCTTTGTCTTTGCTGCTCAGATCACCAATCTGATGCTTCCATTGGCTCCGAAAGGGGGGTAGAACACCAGGACACCTAGCCAGAATTCTGCCAGATCACTCCTTTATCTCTCACTTCGGAGTGTTGTTCATTGCCTGAAAACAACGATCGCACATCACGCGATTTGGTTAATCTCTCTTTTTACATAAAATCCTCTCAAATTGGCTGAAAGCTACATGCTTTCTTTTACATGTCGGATGCCAAACTTGTTCATTGCCTGAAAACAACGATCGCACATCACGCGATTTGGTTAATCTCTCTTTTTACATAAAATCCTCTCAAATTGGCTGAAAGCTACATGCTTTCTTTTACATGTCGGATGCCAAACCATGGCTTTTGCCATGATGGAGGTTAGGCGGCCCAAGTATGTGTTTTTCTCTTGTCTTTCTCAATCTATTGAGTTATTCAAATCCTCTTATGTATTATAATGTTGTTTGTATTTAATAGTTGAGATGTTTAATTTGTTAGATTTTTCCACTAAGTTCTATTATATGTATCATAAAGTTATTTATGATTGAGATTTAATTTATTACATTTGCCACATGTTTTCGCTTCGTAACACTTCATTGAAGTCAACACCATATTCTTACTTGAAACCCTTACCTACTAATCTAGCATTATAAGCGTGCTTGGGGTGTCTAGGGATACTTTTCAGCTTTTATACCCATTTATATGGCAGTGCCTTCTTGCCACTAGACAAAGAAACCAAATCCCACGTATAGTTAGTCTCTCTAAGGAGTCAAACGCTAATTGCATAGCCTTGTCCCATAAGTAACTATCATCTCTATACATAGTCTCATCATAAGAGAGAAGCTCACATGCGTCTATCACCATAACATAATCCATGGAGGGAGTAAAGCGCTCAAGCTGACATCTAGCTCTAGTAGAGTGTCTCAAAGCAGGTTGATCCTGTACAATAGGTAGCAAGGCCTAGACCATTGAAGCATCAACTACTGCTACTGCTGCTGGCTATTTAGCTGGTTGTACATGAGCAAGAGGCTCCTCTTGAAAGATCACCCTGCGTATCTCAACCACCTACTCCCTAGGTGCTTGCTTCAAGCCATAAAGACTTTTCTTCAACTTGCACACTAGGTGCTCTCTACTAGGTTCTACAAAGCCCTTAAGTTGCTCCATGGATATCTCATCATGCAAATCCCCATACAAGAATGCAATCTTGACATCCATCTGATGCATGTCCAAGTCAAGTTATGTGACTAAGGCCAAAACCAAGCATAGGGTGGTCATCTTGACCATAGGAGAAATGACTTCATCAAAGTTAACTCTATGCTCATGTTTAAAACCCTTAGCAACAAGTCTTGCCTTATAAGCCGGCTTGGGGTTTCCAAGGGTACTTTTTAGCTTATACACCCATTTGCATGGTAAAGTCTTCTTGCCCTTAGGTAATGCAACTAAATCCCAAGTTATATTCTTATGCATGGAGTCCATCTTAGACTGCATAGCCCTCTCCTAGGAGTGATTGTCACCCTTGCACATAGCTTCATAATAGGTGAGAGGCTCTCTTGCATCTGTAACCAAGACATAATGCATCGAGGGCTCAAATCTATTAGGCAGATGTCTATCTCTAGTAGACCATCTCATTGCACGCTCTACTGCCTATCCAATACCATGGCTAGGTATACCAACTGCTGCTGCAGGCTGTCCCACTGGCTGTACAAGAGGCTCTTCTTGGAATATAACCCTGCGTATCTCTACCACCTTCTCAAGCTGCTCATGCATCTTGTCTTCATGGAAGACTACATCATGGCTGCGGATGACTTTCCGCGCCTGTGGATCCCATAGATAGTAACTCATCTCTCCTACATCTCCATAGCCAATGAAAATGCATTTGACACTCTTAGGATCCAACTTACTATGCTTGTCCTTGGGCACATGGCAGAATGACTCACATCTAAAGACACGTAGATGCGCATAAGACGGAGGTTTCCTAGTCGATACCTCCTCTGCAACCTGAAAATCCAAACCACTAGAAGGTGATCTATTTATGATATGCATAACTGTACTCATTGCCTCATCCCAAAAGTTCTGTGGTAGGCTTGCATGGCTAAGCATATTGCGTACGTGCTCCTAGATGGTTCTATTCATCCACTCAGCCAAACCATTCTGAGGTGGGGTATAGGGGGCGGTCAACTGATGCTTAATACCCCTCTCGTCACATAGCTGCTCAAAGGCATGTGACATATATTCTCCCCCATTGTCAGTCCTAAGGCATTTCAGTCTATGCCCAGTCTGGTTCTCAACCAATGCAAGCCATCTCTGAAACACAACCAAGATATCTGATTTAAGCTTAATGGGATAAGCCCAGACTTTATGTGAAAAATCATCAATGAACGTCACAAAATACTTTGCACCACCCATAGACTGACATGGCATAGGCCCACAAACATTCGAATGTATCAATGCTAGGGGCTCACTTATGCGTGTCCTACCAGACTTGTTATACGTATTCCTAGTCTGTCTGCCATAAAGACAATGCTCACATGAATAAAAACATGAATATCAAGGGATAGTAAGTACTACAAACTAGAAAGTATTTTCATTCCCTTCAAGGACATATGGCCCAAATAGGCATGCCAAAGAGATACATGTGGGATGGAGCCCACTGGCAAAACATGATCAACAGAGGATCCATCAACTACAAGAGGATAAAGGCTACCGGTCTTGGCACCTCTAGCAAGCACAAGTCTGCCACGGGTAATCTTCCAGGCAGAATCCCCAAAAGATACATGAAACCGAGCATCATCAAGCTGCCCTCTACAGACATAAGACTACATGTAAGCGTAGGTACATGACGTACATCCTGTAATAGAAAAGTACTGACAGTAGAGAATTGCAGCCATACATCCCCAATGCCAACAATAGCAAGTGACCTGTCATCACCCAAGCCAACCGAGCCAAAGACAGTGCGGTAGGAGTGGAACCACTCACGACAAGGTATAACATGAAACGAAGCACCATAATCCAAAAGTCAGCACTGCGCATACATAGAGTGAACCTCGATCAATGGCGTAGCATCACAAGGACTAGCTGCAAGTATGTACTCCCCATCGGAGTCATCAGTCTCTGCACGACATTTATCTCCTCTATTTTTACACTGGATTTCGTAGGTACCATGTTGTGATCAGAGGACTTTTCATGTACTTTGTCTTTCCCCTTATCTTTGCACTTCTTATTGTGCAACTCATGACATTGTGGGTGTATATGACCCTTCTTGTAGCAATGATGACATGTCACGTTAGCATTTATTCCACAAGACTTGTTGTGCGACTTACCACACGACTTAGACCTAGACTTTTGCGAGTCTCTGCCACATCCATACCCACGGTCATTCTTACCATCTCTGTCTCTAAAAATCAAAGCATGTGACACATGAGAGGCATCCAAGTTCTTACGGTTGATCTCTTCTTGCAGAAGAGCACTCTTTACATTAGGCAAGTTCAAAATAGTAGCAGGAGAACATAAGGTAGTGTAGAATACATCCCATGACTCACTCAGAGTTCCAAGAAAAAACAATGGAGTAATCTCATCATTGAAGGTAATGCCTTGCAAAGTCAAGTTCTTGAGAATAGCATTGAATTGGCTCAAATGAGCAAACATCATCATATTCTCCTTTATGCACAGGTCCTTAAGTTGCTTCAACCAATACATTTGACTTGCTGGACTTTTCTTGTCATAGAGATTCTTGCTTTATCCCAAAGCTACCAAGTACTATGTGCTTCCTCAACCACATTGTAATGCACCTTTTCTATGAGAGACAAGATGAGGGTGGACATGCATAACTTATCAAGCTCATCCCATTCGTTATTAGTCATAGTTTCAAGCTGCTCGACATGCATCCTTAGTGGCTTTATCTACAATTTCTGTACCAATACCTGCCAAACTTGGCTCTTTCAATAGGCATAATTCGTACCATCAAGCTTAGTGATGTTGAAGATAGCACTATAAGTGGAAGAAGATGCCATACTGCAAGCTGAAACAATGCAAACTATTCAAAATTGCTTGCTATAAACTACAGAAAATGACCAAAAAACCACAAGAACCAAGGCAAAATGGTGAGAAATGAGTATTTAATGATGGTTCCTACTAAGTACCATCAAAAGTACATGAAACTAGGATGATTCAACATGAAAAATACATCATAGTCCGGAGATATATACTTGCTATAATTTATGACAGCAGTGTACAATGAGAGTTGACAGTAGGCAAAACCCAATATTCAAAGTCAATCACTAATTGTCAATGTAGAACCAGCATCAAGCGGGTATCAACAAGTATGTAATAGTCAAACTAACATGAGCCAACACAGCATGTCTAACAAAGTTCGTAAATAAAGTCAATATACCCCTCAATCAACAGGGCAAAATGTACATACCACTACTAAGACCTAACACAAGTCGGTGTTTGCTCAGTGAATACAAGACCGAATTAGCCCAAGTACATCTACACGGACCAAGGTATATCAAACATACATCATCCCACGAGGAGATCCTAGTCTCAAATATCCAAAAGCTCAATATGCATAGCATGCACTGCTGCTCAATGTCTGTTAAGCATACAAAGATGCTCCCACTAGCACAAAGGCTATAAGTGTCATGTAAATAAGCTCAAACAAAGCATATAAGAGCACTAGCGATGACAGAGTATCCAAGATCATACATTAGTAAGACATCCAGAGCATATGAGCGGTCAAGTATCCAATGATAGCATCCAATGTCATGAAGACAATCCCAATCAATCTCTGTGATGAGCCAAAGCAAGAACAAAATAAGCTCCAAAATATCCAAAGTCAAGCCCAAATGAAGTTCCAATAGTATTCAAGTCCAAACAATGTAACTAGCATGTGTAGGTAACATAAGCATCAAGCATGTACCAACGGGCCATACATAGACCATAGGTATAACCTCTGTCAAAAGCATGCCAGTGTAGACCAATGTTAAGTAAATGCCAACCAATACAGAGCTCAAGCAAGGCTCAAAATACATTCTGGAACTAGCATTTGCCAACCTTCATTGGCATCCCAATAGTCATATGAAACACTTGGGAAGCACCTGTGACCAGTAGGGCAGCAGAGCATAAAGTGACTAAATAAGCTTCAGCCCTGGAGTGTATAGCTTTGATTTACTATGTAAAACTAAGTATTTTAGGCCACTAAATCAGCTCCGAATGATGGCCAATCAATAGGCATACATTCCCCAAACATTCGGGGACCACTCGGGACCTCAACTGAGCATAATTAGACATAAAATGATCATGTAGCATAAGTATAAAGTGTAATGACAAGGGACTGCCCTGTTTTGGGCTACCTGTGGACTATGTAAAACAATTAATGGCTGAGCAAATTCAGCCCCAAAAGCATCTCACATCATAGGCATACATTCCCCTAGTATTCGGGGAGCATTCGGGACAACCGAGCATCAAATGTCAATGCCAAAGTGATCCAGACATAAAATGCTAATGTAGCATTGCTGTGGGTTTCCTGTAAACTATGTATAATAGTCCCAAACCTGAAGTAAATCACATCAATGCTCAATGCCAAGGCTTCGGATCAAATGCCAAGCATAAACCAAGTGTATAGTGCCCAAATAAGGCTGACAATGAGTGCCAAGGGAGGGTTGAAGTAAAAAATGATTTTTTTTGCAGTCCCTTCCTGTTCTACCCTACAAATTGAAATAAACACTCAAAAGAATGCTTCAATACCTCTGAAGGAATGCCTTGAGGGTGCCCAAATGGGCCGGCTAGGTGCTCGAGAAGCCAAGGAGTGACGGGAGCTCAAGAGAGTCAGCTATGGCTGCTGGGAAGGAGACCCAATGAGTGTAGGTAATCAATAGGAAGCTGAAGGAGTCACGGACCAAGCTCAAATGCTCAAGCAACTACGCTCTAATACTAGTCGAAAGGTGAGAAGGATCGAAGCTTGCTTGGAAGAGCTATGGCAGGAGAGCAAGAGTAATAAAGAGAGAGACACAAAATGGGAACTCCAATAGTCACAATGTGTGATCGGGCCTTCCTTTATTCAAACTGTCACTAAAAGAATAAAGAATAAAGTGATGGTGACGGGCGCCCACCACCTGCAGAGTGCAGTGGCGGGTACTGCCAATGTAGTAATACACGGGCGGCTAGGCAGAGCGCCTTTACCCCCAATAGGTTGCACTACATTAATCTTCTCAATCTTGACAATAGACTTTCTAAGCACAATGCTACAATCATCATTCTTGTCTTGCACTTTACCTTTTCCCTTTTCCTTGTCCTTGTCTTCACACATCTTATGGCACAGTGATCGAATATGGTCTACTTTCCCACAATAATGACGAGTAAGATTGGACTTATAGTCACGGGACTTATTGCGAGACTGCCCACATATCCAAGGCCGAGATTTGTTAGAGTCTCTACCATGGCCATTTTCATCCTGCCAGCCTCTCACAGTCAATGTATGTGATGTGGGGAAGCATTCACATTCTTTCTATTTAGCTATTTTGTCAAGAGGACACTCTCAACATCTTGCAACTTCAACCCATCCTTAGCACAAAGAGCCATATGGAAAGTGTCCCATGACTTAGGTAAAGCATTAAATAGAAATAAAGAATGCAAAGTATCCTTGAACTCAATCTCTTGCGAAGCTAAATGGCTGATGATGGAGTGAAACTCATTCGAGTGTGTAGACATAGAAGTCCCTTCCTTCATGCAAAGATCCATCAACTGTTTCAGCCAATACATTTGAGATGAAGGACTCTGCTTATCATAAAGATTCTTAATTTGTGTCAAAAGCTCATATGCAGACTGATTTTTAGTTACAACATTGTAGTGAACCTACTTAGAGAGTGATAAAATGATCATGGACTTGCATAGCTCATCTAATTCATCCCAATGCTCAGTTGCGAGGGTTTGGAACCCTCATTTTTGAGTGGTCGAACTTGCAATTTTTTGCACTAAAACCTACCATATATGGGACTTCCAATAGTTGTAACTAGTCCCATCCAGTTTCTTAATATTGAAGATAGCACTATTACAAGAACCACTAGCAATAATGAGACCAAGTAAGTACAGAGAAGGGCAAGATGGGCTATTGTAATATATATCCATAGGTATACATGACAACCAAAGTGTCGGTACATCCAATATGTGGTCCCTAAGTAGCTTCAAAGCATAATGAGCATAATCTTTATCAAACAGCTCCTTGTTGTCTCCATTATGAATAGAAGGGATATGATAGTCAAAATAGAGTGAATGTGAGCTTAATCAAAGCCCAAAAGCACTCTAAGATATGTGTCAAGCATCCCCAAGTGTCAAGCAAACATTCGAACATCAATACCAAGCCTTGAAAGCATCAAGTGACAAGAGGCATATGCTTTTCCCATATAAATTACATTTAGCCTTGTTATTACAACAATGATATCTAAGAGAAAATTGAGCCAAATGTGTGCTCAAATTAGTCCAACAACATAACCGTACCATCCGAGCATCAAAATAACATCCTCGAAGCATCAAACATGAATGATGGAATTTATTGTTTGCTATCCAAACCAGAACAATTCTGTTCCTGTGAAATGTATAATAGAAAACTGCACAAAAACAACTCTATGAGTCTCAAATTTGTAGCTCTCATTGTGCTCTTTGTTTCGAGCTATAGGATGCCAAAATCCGATCTTGTATGCAAAAGTTATGGCCAAACTATGATAGTGTTATCAAGCTGCCATAGTTATCCACAACTTCTACAACATGTTCTACATCCACTCAAATTTGATAAAATGGCTACTCCCTAGCTCAATAAGAACTCAACAAGGCTCATTTAAGCTTGAAGAAGCTCTTCAACAAGCCAGAGCAAGTGAGAAGAAGGAAAAATTCAATCTATACCTTGAGAGAAAGAAATAATGGCTACCATGAAACCTTGAGTTGAAGCTTTGAATTCACACTGAAGCAAAGGATGAAGAAGCTCCTCAAATGGTTGGCTCTAATACTAATTGAAGGGAGTGAGCCCAAAGTGGAAGCACGCAAGTAGAAGCAAGAGCTATGGTGGAAGGAGAGAGAGAGAGAGATATATATATATATATATATAAGATGCGAGAAAAATTCACAATGTGTGACTCGCCTCCCTTTTTTCAAATGTCATTGAAAGAATAAACAATGAAGTGACAGTGATGGGTGTCCACCACCTATAGTGTATAGTGGGTATTGTCTGTAGTAATACATGAGCAGTTAGGCACATGTGCCTTTACCCCCAATAGTTGATTCAAGGTGGTCAAGTCTTGAGGGGCAATATAAAAGGCATTAAACTTTCTAGTGAGCAAAGGGATATGATTTTAAACCTATTTGCAAATTATACAAATGCTACTTTGAATAGAGCCTACATCGATAGTAGCCTTTTGGGAATGCTTGGATACCTTTTGCCTAACATTAGGGTCTAGTGTTAATCATAGGAAAACTAGGATTAGAACACTTTTAAAAGACCTCCCAAACTGGATCTTGGAAGCAGGATGCCAACCTATTAAACAATGGAAAATCTTTAGCTGAATTCCCATGGACTTCAGAGTCATGTTGAAGCAAAGATGAAAGTGGGTATTGACTAAAATGCAAACCAAGTTAGATAGATGGAAGATCTTGAATAAAGCTATGCCTATAGAATTATCCTCTTAAACCACATCAGTATCCCATCCTACATGTACTTCCTTGCCTATTGGAGGCCTCCCAAAACAAGTCTTGCCCAACTAGAATCATTACGCAAAAATTTCCAATGGAAAGGGGATTCTAATAAATTCAAGGAGCCTAAAGTATCTTGGAAAACTTTCATATTGTCAAAAAGGCAAAGCAAGTTAGGGATAATTAACATCAATGGGATTGCAGACAAATTAGCTTGCAAATGGATCATAAGATTCTTTTAGAAACACAGGGAGGATTATCAATCATATTCTTCCATAGTCATCGGCAATTTGGATCAATAGAATGCCCCAGATGGGCTAGTCACCCTATTCATGTGGTCATCTTCTTTGCCCTTAAGTTTCAACCCAAAAAGTCCTCTCCTATAATCTAAAACATTTGGGAGGTATAGCAAAAGTATAAACCCCTCATTATAATCAAGAAGTCCCCCAAAATGATGAGCTAGTCAACCTAGTATTCAATCTTTGGCTTAGCATAACAATTGAGGCTATTCATGAAGTGCAATATAATGTTGCAACAAACTTCAGTGGAAAAGGGGGTAAGGATATGTATAGATATTTTAGGATTATAAGAGCAAAAACTAGATTGATGCTACATCCCTAAAGGTTAGACTCAAATTAAATTGGCAAGATTTCATTGTGATAAATGAGAGAAAAGAAGTATGGTGTGGATATAACCCTAAGTTTGTGCAATGTAACACATGGGTCAAGATATAGGATTTTGGATGGACAAAGAGAAACCACCTTCTCCCCTTATCGTACCTAACCAACTCCAACTTGTACTTGATTCACCAATTCAAATTGAGATGGGATCAACTTGGAACAAACATTAATAGAAGTATAAATTCCAACAAAAATGGAGTAAAGCAATCCCTTTGAAGATTTTCCCATGAAAAGGCCATGAAAATTAAGTGGCTTTAACCCAAGAAAAGGCCATGAAAATTGGAGTGAGTAATGGGATCAATATGCAGTGCAAAAAGGAGGTGGAGAGCATCTTGCATCTTTTCATCATTCGCCCTAGCAACCTTGACAAACTTAGATGGTTACACACCTTACTCTTGTCCCACCACCCATACAAACTTAGTTGGAAAGAGATGTTACCATGAGAAGCAAATGACTTTCACCCCACCCTTTAAAATTGCATAAGAAAATTTGCTTTTGGAATGTGTTGATCAATAGAAATGATTTAGTCTTTGTTGGTAAATCCAAGAATTTTCTAAGTTTGTTCCACTAATTTATTTGTGCAAGGTACTGAGAGAATGGGCAAGGTCATAAGGAAGGAGGAGGCCAAGATCACGATTGAGCAAATCAAAGTTTATCCTAGTAAGAGGAAAGAGAAGAGCTTATAAAGCAAAAGGAGAAAGAAGTCACCGAAATCCTATTCTTGATGCAATTCTCAAGTTGTGGATATGAGGCCTTAGGGAATTCCTCTGGTAAGCCCCATGGAAGAATAGTTTGACTCATCCATGATCCATAACAACAATCCCTTTTGCTAGCATGCTCTAGCATCATCATAAATGTGAACAAATCCTACCTTTAATAGAGAAATTAGCATATTTTTGTACATTGTTATCAATAGATATGTGGTGCCATGGTTTGAATGCCATCAAGACTCTATCTAATAAGGCTAGGCTCCCTCACATTGTAAATATTTTCACTTATTGATACAATATTAACTTAACATATTCTTTAAAAAAAACTTGTTTACTATTATTAATGCATCGTTGAGGGCTAACATTAAACAAATCAAGATGATAGTTCAAATCTTGTTTAGTATTGTTGGTGCACAACCTTGCAAAATTCATGAATAGGCCATTTGTATGCTACATTCGTCACGGTTTACTAAGGTGATAGTTTAGATATTGTTGTGCATTATTATATGGCCTTGTGGTAATCATCAATAGGCCAACCTTATGTTTGCATCAACATGCTAAACCACTAACTACACTTTGTGTAGCTACTTGCCTGGGAAGAACCCCCAATGCATGGAAGGGAGCATGAGGGCAAAGTTTTAGGAGACTAAGTTCAAGGCTTGGAACAAACCTCTACCTATGATTGAAAATGCTTCCATGGATTTAAAGTCCCGTGCTTTTGAAGTTATTGAAAATGCTTTTCACAATTAAGTTGTGCTTCAAGCTATCAATGGAGACATTCAAAAGATCGATGCTAAAAAGAAGGAAGAACTCTTACTTGTACAACCAAAGTCCACAAAGGTGATAATTGATCTAAAATGTAATATTTTATCTTCCTCATGAATCCATGTGATCAAGTTATTCAAATATTATTACTTGTAGTCTTTTTATGTGCAGCATAGGGAGGCTTCCCTTCGAAGAGGCTAAAGTAAAAACCATCACTAGTTTGCACATTGACTCCCTCTATTTGGGCTCTTTACACATGAGATAAGGACGAGAACTTGGATTCTAGATTTTTTTAATGTCACATGTACCCTTGGGCTACATGCTACAAAGAATGTCAATTTACTTTAGCCTTTGGAAAGGATCTCTCCCAATAAAGGCCTTTTCACACAATGGTATGAAAAAAAACCCTTGCTCAAACCTAGGGTTTGCAACCTTTAAAGCTTTTATCCTAGGTACTTCAACTCTACTCTCCTTCCTTTCCTAGAATACAATCCCTATCGTGTAAGGAGCTGCTCCACCCTTGCAATATGGATTATTTCTGTCATAATGATTTGCTATCATATGTGCCTTTTCTTATGGAATAAAGCAAGGTAACTTTGGCCTATCTGGGTGAGAATGATAACAACTATGGATGGTTGTTGATGCATGTGATGCAAGATAGTTTGTTTAGTCCTTACTAACCATTTACATGCTTGGTCTATAGGTATTACATGGCAATCCTTCTCTCTTACATGCTTTTGTTACACTTGCATTGTAATAATTTGTGGCAACATTCTAGCACAATGCTAGAAATTATGCAATCTTTCCTTTGATCTTTCAATAAGGTGATTTCTATTTTTAATGAAACACATTGGCTTAAGTTTAATAGTAGTGTTGGGCTTCACACACACACACAGACACACACACACACACACACACACACACGCACGCACGCACGCACGCACGCACGCACGCACATGCACACGCACACGCACACGCACACACACACACACATGCACACGCACACGCACACGCGCGCGCGCGCACGCACACACACACACACACACACACACACACACACACACACACACACACACACACACACACACACACACACACACACACACACACACACACACACACACACACACACACACACACACACACCCTTAAATGGAATCATTAAAGATTGAAGCTTAATTATCTCATTTACCTAGCAAACAATCTTGATTTGTTTCTTGGAACATTAGAGGGTTTTGCTCTGAGGTCAACAACAACATTATCAATAAATGGCTAAGAAAATCAAAGCCAAGATTGTACCATTGGGAGAAGTCATGCATTTGAATCTCTATGTGAAGTAGTATGGCGTCGTTGATAACTTATCCTATTTTGTAGTGATCATGATCTATGTGTGGACATGGATATCAAGTTTCATGGTTCCATAATTATCATACATGTAGCAAGGCTAGGAAGGGATTTATGGCAACGAGAAATGGACTTTCATAGAACATACCAATTCCATTATTAGCAATTGGAACATCGTTTCTTTAACTTTTAGCTAATCTTGCATATGAGAAATTTTCTCTCATTGAGTTCCAAGCATGGTAATCTAATTTATAACTATGACTTAGTGATTATTAATACTACACAATAGATCTGCAGACATTGATAAGTTGATTGACACGAATAAGCATGTTGATGATGACTTGATTGAATCTACTTCAACAATGGTGCATTGTTGATTCACTCCATGTGATTATCATATACCTCTCAAAATTACTTCATATCTTATCACTTTCTTGTATGATCTAATATTTTTTGAATGGTAAGGCCAAATAACCACCCAACTCAAAACATAAAAAAATTATTACTTAGGTTCTAACCACCACCTAAGCTAATGGACTTCATCATGCATACCAAAGTATGGAAATATAGGAATCTTCAATAAGATTACAGGTTTGATGAGTCTTTCCTTGGGGATTTTCTTGATGACTATACTCAAGTCCTGAGGTTTAAGGCTATTGATGAGGCTTGCATCCTTATGTCATGATATCATTTTATACTCAAGTATTGGGCTTAAGATTATTGATGAAGCTTAAAACCTTTATGTCATGAAATCATTTGCAACATGCATGAATTGAAGAAGAACATTGAATGTTGTCTTGCACATGGCACATGGCCAATTATGCCACCAGGAGAGAGAGAGAGAGAGAGAGAGAGAGAGAGAGAGAGAGAGAGAGAGAGAGAGAGAGAGAGAGAGAGAGAGAGAGAGAGAGGCTTTTACATCTCCAAAAAGCCAAAATGGCCTATGAGATAGATAAAGTACATATTACCATATCATCTTGACTCAAGAACAATAATGAAAATGAAAATGACTAACTATGACAATTGCAAGCATGAGCTACCATCATGTACAAATTGATCTCTTGGTGATCTTTTAACTAACCTATAGGATCCCACATTGATCAATATGACTCTATGGAAAGAATGTACCCTCCTCGCAGCAAGAATATCCATCATGGGGTGGTCCAAGACATCGATTCCATTAAGAGAAGATACTTGTCTCTGATGGGGCAAGCAATGATGGCTTGGGTTAGTTAGAGGTAAGGAGGTTGGCCATAAGGATGGGGTGGCAGGAGCCATGCTCTATGGAGTGTGGTTGCTTGGTTTGTTGTGACCCTCTAACTCGTGAATGGTATGGTGATGTTGTCGTAGTGATAGCAACTAGTGAGCTAGCTATAGAGCTAGCATTAAACAAATTTGTAAGAACCCATTAGCTTGCTAGTCTATCGCTGTGTTTGTCTTACTTCTAGAAGCTTCTCTCGGTATGTTTGAAGCTCCAATAAGAACTATCCTAGGCATCATGAATCCTCGTACTCGATCACCTTGCATAGAGGCCCAAACCCCTCTTAAAAAAGGCAACGAAATCCCCCTCTGATCTCGTAATATACAATATATCTATAAATAAAGTGGTCCTCAAACTCAATCTCTTAGTGGAGTAACTTGCAAAGTTCTCCTCAAACTCAATCTCTTGGTGGCAAATGTGTGGATCCTGAGATGTGTATACCATTGTGTCTCACTTCTCCTAAGTTGGTGTGATGATTTTTGTATCTATTCAATAGCATTGTGCATCCCATGGAGAGGTGGTCATCCATGTATGCTTGCTTGACAATGAATCCCTCTATCAACACTTGAAGGAAATGATGTTGATACTCTGCCATATTTGTACCAAGGGGGCTCTCGATATTCACAATACCTAAATTGATAACTCAAATTTTCTCTATATGTGTGAGGTATAAGTATGGGCAATTAAAATTGTACTCGAGTGGTGGGAGTGTATACATCTCTAATCATGTGTCCTAAAGCATAACTACATCTCTACATGCCAGCAATGTGTATCCCCACTCTCTATTAACTGTCTAGAGGAAGGCAATGCCTATCATGGATATATACATATCTAGGGGATCCCCATATTCTTTGTAAGAAAGATATTGATTGGGTGACCACATATGTTGCTCCAATCTCTACTCTAAAGTCAAGGAGAGAGAAAAAATATGAGAGAGATAGAGAGGAGAGGAGATAAAAAAATAGATGAGAGAGATAAAGAAGAGAGAAAAGACATGAGAGAGAGAGACTGTGTGTGTGTGCACATGAGTGAGATGGGCGAGAAGAGAGAAAGGCATGAGAGAGAGAGTGTGTGTGTGTGCATGAGTGAGATGGGCAAGAAAAAGGTGAGATAGATATGGGAGAGAAATGCAAGTGAAAAAATGTTAGAGAGAGAGAGAGAGAGAGAGAGAGAGAGAGAGAGAGAGAGAGAGAGAGAGAGAGAGAGAGAGAGATGGGAGAGAGAAAAGGAAAAAAGAGAATCTTGAAGTCCCCAAAATCAAATGCATGGGGCAAGTAGAAGCAAGGGAAGCAAAGTTCTACGCATCAACTTTGCCTCCCTTACAATGCCACTGTATGGTATCTTTGCACAAAGCTCAATGCACAGCTTAGTAATATAGAGATCAAAAGCTATACAAAGATGTTGACTAATATGCAAGTTGAGTTGCTCCAAACACACGCTCTCTCCTATCCTTGGGTTTGGTTTGGCATTTTAGGGGTAGGGGGTCATAACTTGACTTTTGGTGGCATTAAGGGAAAAGGCATAAAAAATTTGGGAGATTTGTCTTTTTAGGTGTGTGAAAATGTTGAGTTTCTTTTCAACTTAAGGTTGCAATTTTATTTTTATATACATCTAGAATGGTTTTATTTATGTAGAATAAGAGTTTTAGGAATCCACAAACTATAAAAATCCACATTATACTAGAGCTTAGCAAGAGTATCCAATTATATAGGTTAAACCATGAAGATGCACAAATAGCATGTAATGTCACTAAGCAATGAAGGTCCATTAAATTGACTTGCAAGTATATTTATAATATATTTGTATGTTATGATATATGTCTGTAAAATTTTATATATATATATATATATATATATATATATATATATATATATATATATATATATATATATATATATATATAGAACCGCATAGAAGTTGGGGGGGTTCGAGTGGGTGTCGACATCAGATGTTGTGTGCCATGTGGTAGCATGGATGGGTGTTGAGATGACAAGCTCAACACATATGGACATTAATGATGGACTGCCTGGTTAGATGGGTCCACACGTCTACACTTAGCACGTTGGTGGTCATTATGACTCTCACATGGCCACTAACTCATTACTTATTATATTCAGGTTGTTACACCTATTTACAGCTGGCATAGTGATAGCGCTAGTTGACTAGTATAGTCAGTTATGCATTGTTTGACTTAGTAGGCCACTTTCCTTTATGTTGTATCTTATCTATACTTTGTGTACATTGTAAAGTGTGTGGAAGAAGAAGAAGAAACCAACAAGAAAACGTTTTGGCCTCCATCTCTCTTCTTGTCTCTTGAGTGAGCTTCTTCTTGTGCATTCTGTGCGTGTTCGGCGTAGCATCTTGAGCAAGTCCCCTCACCACCTGATTCTTGACATGGTATTAGAGCCATGCCATAGAGAGGCGCTGATTTCAAAGGCTAAAGTGAAGGAGAAGAAGCAAGGTTCAAGCAAGCAAGCCACGGGTAAGAAGCACTCCCATTCTTCCACTCTCTCTCTTGGATAGTGCCTGTGGAGGCACCGGAAGCAGGGTCGAGCAAAAATCTTAGATTGCAGTGAGACTTGGTGTGCGAGCAAATCATTGTATATTTTGCAGACGCATTGATTTTGGGCATTTGGGGCCGTTTCATGCCCCGTTTTAGAGCCGCAAGGTTGCGGACAACAGTTTCAGGGTACACTGTGACTCCCATTCTTCCACTCTCTCACTTGGATAGTGCCTGTGGAGGCACTGAAAGCAGGGTCGAGCAAAAATCTCAGATTACAGTGAGATTTGGTGTGCAAGCAAATCACTGTATATTTTGCAAATAAGCCCTTTGGCTTATCCGCATTGATTTTGGGCATTTGAGGCCGTTTCAGGCCCCGTTTTAGAGCTACAATGTTGCGGACAACAATTTTAGGATACACTGTGACTTCGGCTGTATTGACCGAAAGTGGGTGCACAGGCTCAAAGGTGTTTACCAGCGAATAAACACAAGATTTTTCTACAAACTGGTTGCAGATTGCATGTATTGTTGAGCAGACAATGAAAAAGGCTCTCTGGTGTATTGCTGTGCACTACAGGTCGAGGGTTGCAAAAGATTTACTTGCTGTTTGGTATTAGTTTTGTGATAATGGCAGAGAATAGTGGAAGCCCCATCATTGAGAAGCTCGACAAGAACAACTACCCTTCATGAAAGTTCCGTGTCACGAACTTCCTTATTGGAAAAGGCCTCTACGAGTTTGTTTCAGGTGAAGAAAAGGAGCCGGAGGTGAGTGATCATCCAATTGCAGAAGAGACAAAGGCACAGAAGGAATGGAATGCAAAAGACAAAAAGGTCATGTATTGGCTGTCTACATTAATTGACAATAATATGTTGGGACATATTAGAAATGCAGAGAATTCATATGCAACTTGGACCATACTTGAAAGTATGTTTTCGATAAATACAAAGGCACGAAAGATTCAACTCAAGCAAGAGTTGAATACATTGAAGAAAGGGAAGATGTCTACCAATGAGTATGTAGATGCCTTGGCAACGATTGATGCAATGCCCGATGATGATGATTTGGTGTCGTCTACCTTGGGTGGAATTAACAATGAAAAGGCTTGGAAGTCTTTTATAACTTCCGTATATGTCAAAAAGCCATTTCCAGATTTCGATGAGTTGGTCTCCCTTATGATCACTGAAGAGATCAACATGCAGAGTGAGACATCTGAAAAAGGTGGTGAACAGGTCCAAGCTTTCTACTCCAGTTCAGGAAGGGGACGTGGCAGATCCTCTTCAAGAGGCCATGGTACAGGATGTGGTAGTGACAACTAGCAAAACAGATTGAATCGGAAAATTGGCGATATGCAGGTTTCAGGAGGTCGTGGTAACTTTAGAGGCAGGGGGAGCTTTAGAGAAAGAGGTGGATGGCAGAACAGAGGTTCTAACAACTCTGGTATTGTGTATCACTACTGTGGCAAAACATGTCATATTGCAGCCCAATGTTATGCTAAGAAAGATGATATTCGCAGTGGTAAGTTGCAACAAGGAAACTATGCATCGTCTTCACGACAGAATAAAGACAAAAATGAGCATATGTTTGTTATGTAGCATATGTTGAATGCTGTTATAAGAAAGGGAACAAATGATTATGTTTGGTATGTTGATTTAGGTGCATCCATTCATATGACCAACCATGCAGAATGATTTGGAGAGATGCAGATTTGCAAAATGCAGGTTATGTGCAGACGGGTGATGATTCTGTCAAGATTGTGGGAGAGAAGGAAGGAGTCTCACTTGTAGCTTTCTTGCTTGCACAATGGGGGAATACACACAAGGGTGGAGGCTGAAAACCGTTTTCCTCTTCTTAGTTGTGTAAGCTAAAAAGAACTCTCATACAAAGAAATAGAAGAACCCTATATATGGGTCTCAAACCAAACTCAACTAACTAAGGTGGCATACTAACTGAGCCACGAACTAGAGTAGATAAGGATAGCTGCCATCTAGCTATTATTCATGGGCAGTGTACCAACCGCATCTGCAAACTGACAAGTCGGTGACATAAATGCACAACGGTCACCCTGGCATATCACGAGTGGAGCTCGATATCTCAACACTCCCCCTCGAGCTCAATCCCAATTCGTGCACACCAAACAGGTCTCTGAACTTGCGCAGCTTCTTTGCACCCAATGCCTTCGTGAATATGTCAGCTACCTGATCCTCTGTGCTAACATAAACTAGATCAATAAGACCTAGTAAAACCCTCTCCCGCACATAGTGATAATGCACCTCAATGTGCTTTGTTCTAGCATTATAGACTGGGTTATTTGACAAGTGTATACTACTCATGTTGTCATAATAAATGACAACTGGCCCATCTGTAGACTGATGCATATCATAAAGTAGCTTATGCAACCAAGCTACCTCACATGCAGCCATTGCTGCACCCCTGTACTCAGCCTCTGTGCTCGACTTGGCAACCGTAGGCTGTTTCTTACTGCTCCAAGTGACTGCAGCACTCCCAAAAGAGAACACATATCCACTGGTAGATCGTCTATCAGAAATACTACCAGCCCAATCAGCATCAGTGTATCCATGCAACTGTATCTGAATCCCAATCTCATAAAATAGTCCATACTGCAATGTGGACTTCACATACCTGAGTATGCGTCTAGCCGCATCCAAATGTGGTTTCCTTGGAGCCTGCATAAACTGACTTACCAATCCAACAGCATAGCTCAAATCTGGTCTGGTAATAGTCATATAAATCAAGCTTCCTACTATGCGTCTGTACATAGTTGGGTCTTCCAGAAGCTCACCTGCATCTGCGCTCAGCTTCACATTCTGCTCCAAAGGAACTGAAATAGGCTTACAGCATGTCATCCCATATTTGGACAGCATGTCCAATCCATACTGCCTCTGCAAGAGCTGTATCCCACTTGGTGATCTAATCACCTCAATGCCCAAGAAATAACGCAGCTCTCCCAAATCCTTCATCTCAAACTTTTGCTTCAATAGCATTTTCACATGAAGGATATCTTCATCATTGTCACCTGTCATAATCAAATCATCAACATAAATGACAAGCAGCATAATACCTTTCTCTGTTTTTCTCACATAAAGTGAGAAATCTACCTTAGAAATCTGAAAGCCAATAGTGACAAGATACTGTCCTATCTTATTAGACCATGCTCTAGGTGCTTGCTTCAAGCCATACAAGGCTTTCTTCAACCTGCAAACAAACTCAGGATGAACAGCATGTACATAACCTGGTGGCTGCTCCATATAGACCTCTTCTTGCAAATCACCATGCAAGAAGGCATTCTTTACATCCATCTGATGTAAAGACCATCCCTTTGATGCAGCCATAGCAATGACTGCTCTTACGGTTGCCATCCTTGCAACCGGGCTGAATGTTTTTTCATAATCAATGCCATATGTTTGTGCATACCCCTTGACTACTAATCTTGCCTTGTATCTGTTCACAGAACCATCTGCATTGTGCTTCACCTTATAAACCCACTTACAGCCAATTGCATTCTTACCTTTAGGCAAAGGTACCAACTCCCATGTAGCATTTGCTTCCAAGGCATCCATTTCTTCATCCATGGCTTTCTCCCATTTTTCTTTTCCCATGGCTTGCTCAAAAGAAGTGGGTTTTGGTTCCTGTATCACTTTGACCATATATGCATAGTGGATGGCTGTAAATCCATCATATTTCAGCCTATCCACAAGATACCTAGCTCTGGTAGACCTACGCAAAGTAGGCTCACTTCCAGGTGCTCTCAAAACATCCGTGGTCTTCATTACTCTAGGTGTAACAATAGAAGGAATACCCAATTCATCACCAATGCTCTGTTCTGAGCCACTGGATTCACCATCCACATAAGAGTGACCTGCATTCACATCAGACATGGGCTGATCTACCTTCTCTTTTCCTTTTCGTGATACCTGCATACCACTATCTACATTGCTTTGAGAAGATTCTCCTGATCTCAATCTGCCTGTCCATGGCGAAGAATGTGAACCACTGCTAGAGGATGCTCCAGGTCCACTAATATTTTGTGACTGCTGCTGTGAATTCTGTGCAGCATTACCATTTTGTGCATCTACATCATCAATCACATTTACTGGTTTATACCAGCTACTCATCTCATCAAAAACAACATCTCTGCTCACTGTAAACTTACGAGTAGAAGGGTTATAGCATCTATACCCTTTTTGCTGCAAAGAGTAACCAATAAAGATGCACTTCTCAGCTTTTGGATCCAACTTGGATCTCAACTCATCTGGCACATGTACATAGGCAATGCAACCAAAAATTTTCAAATGAAAAATATCTGGTTTCCTACCAGTATACCTCTCCTCTGGAGTCATCCCATGTATTGCTGCAGTGGGAGTCCTGTTCATTATATAGACTGCTGTAGCAACTGCTTCAGCCCAGTAAAAATCTGGCAAGTCTTTTTCGTTGAGCATGGCACGAGATACCTCTCCAATATGCCTGTTTTTCCTTTCTGCAATTCCATTTTGTTGTGGGGTATGATTGCATGAATATTGCTGCTTTATGCCATGCTCCTGCAGGAACCTTGCAAACTCATTTGAGAGGTACTCTCCCCCTCCATTTGACCTTAGGCATTTTATTTGCAGGCCTGTTTCTTTTTCAACCATAGCTTTAAGAGTTTTGAAGTGCCCAAAAACTTCACTTTTCTTTTTCATAAAATACACCCAAACTTTTCTGCTATAGTCATCAATAAAAGTGACAAAATAATGGCAGCCTCCAAGAGATGCAGCTTTAGTAGTCCACACATCACTGTGGATTAATTCCAATGGCTTCTTACTCTCTTGAACATGTCTAGGAAATGGTTTCCTTGCGTGTTTTCCAAACTGACAGGCTTCACATACCTTATGCATTTCTGCAACCTTGAATTTAGGCAAACTTGCAACAATGTTTTGGGCCTGCATTGATTTAAGTCGCTGTACATTAACATGACCAATGCGTTTATGCCAGATATCAATATCTGCAACTACATCGGTCCCATGTGCAAACATTGCTGCACTCAATTCAGGCATGTCTGCATCCAATGTAAACATTCTGCCCTTCTTCTTTCCTTTTGCTATCAAGCGACCTTTATTTTTCATATCCTCAACAAAGCATCCATGAGGATTAAATCTGGCCTGCAAGCCCTGCTAAACCATTTGATCAACAGAAACCAGATTCTTGGGGATATTCGGGACATGAAATACATCCGACAGGTATTTTTTTTTTCCATCCTGCATAGACAAGGGAATTTTTCCAATCTGCACAATAGGATGTGCAGTATCATCACCAGTCTCCACAAATCCTGGTTTTTCCATTTTTCTTGCATCCTCCATCCATTTTGCATGACCTGTCATGTGGTTTGATGCACCTGAGTCAATATACCATACATCGTTGCTTTCTTCTGCACTTGTCACAGAATTGTTCATGTGCTGCACCATAAACAAATGCTCATTTCTGTCATCACCCTGTCTACTAGAAGATGCATAATTCCCTTGTTGCAATTTCCCATTCATGATGTCATTCTGCTTTTTATAGCAGTCTTTAGCCATATGACCCATTTTACCACAGTAGTAGCATTCAACATTGCTGTTTGCATTTTGGCCTCTTTGCCATCCACCACGACCTCTTTGGCTCCCCCTGCCTCTAGAGTTACCACGTCCTCCTCCATAGGACTGGTTTTCTTGAGTTTGTTGCATATTCTGATTTCTACCACGGGTTCCAAATCAGCCTCCTCTACCTCTGCCTCTACCTCTTCCAGCATTTGAGTAGAAGACAGTTTCTTTTGAAGTTCCTCCTGAAGAAGATGCACCACCATTTCTCTGCTCCTCAGAAATTAGAAGAGCAATCAACTCCTCAAAATCAGGAAATCTTTCACGAACTGAAATGGATGTCCGAAACTGTGCATAATCCTTTCCTAGACCATTCAAGGTCACAGAAACTAAATCATCATCTTCCACTGGCGACCCAATGGAAGCAAGTGCATCTGCAATCTTCTTCACCTTCATGTGGTAGTCATTGATGCTCGTACTTTCTCTTTGCACATTATGCAACTCTTGCTTGAGCTGCATTTTCCTGGCTTGCGTATTTGTGCTATACATTTTTGACAAAGTATCCCATGCCTCCTTTGGCGTACTTGCATCTTGAATATGCACAATCATAGAGTCTGAAATACTGATAGATAGCCAGTACATAACTTTCCTGGCTCTCTCATGCCATGCTTTGAATGCCTGCATTTGCTGTTGATTGGGAACATCAGGAAGAACTGGTTCTTCTTCATTTCCTGCAACAAATTCCCAATATCCTTTTCCCATAAGGAAATTTGTCATTCTAAACTTCCATGCTTGGAAGTTGTTCTTGTCAAGCTTTTCAGTTACAATCTGTGAAAGAGAATCAGACGCCATTACAGAACACTGCAAAAAATTCTGTCACTGCAAAAAACACAGCTTCACCCTCACAAGGGCAAATCTGCAAAACTGGCGAAAGTGGTATTTGACCACACAGTCACTTCCTAGTGACGATTTTGCATATACAGGAACCAAGGATGATTCTGTAACTCCCAATGTCTCTGCACACAAGAATACAATGCAATTTCTGTGGTAACTTTTCACTACCTATAGAACAGTGGTCACACAGCATAAAACATGGCTTTTTCCTGAGTGTGTGCAGAAAACTTCCGCCTCCAAAACAGGCCCTGAAATGGCCTCAAACCAAAAAAACAGGGTCGCCAAGGGCTAAAGCCCTTATCCACAGCATATACTACCCTCTTGCTTCACCGCGAAGGGCGTCTCAACCTGAGACAATGCACTCTTGCAATTTTCGGCTGTGCTACCTGCAGAGATCTGCTCCCAAATAGAAAATGAAAGCAACACTGCTCCTCTTACCAGAACACCGCGAGCTTGGCTTGATTTCTTGAGCTCCTTACCACGAACAAGGCTCTGATACCATGTCAAGATTGTGGGAGAGAAGGAAGGAGTCTCACTTGTAGCTTTCTTGCTTGCACAATGGGGGAATACACACAAGGGTGGAGGCTGAAAACCATTTTTCTCTTCTTAGTTGTGTAAGCCAAAAAGAACTCTCATACAAAGAAATAGAAGAACCCTATATATGGGTCTCAAACCAAACTCAACTAACTAAGGTGGCATACTAACTGAGCCACGAACTAGAGTAGATAAGGATAGCTGTCATCTAGCTATTATTCATGGGCGGTGTACCAACCGCATCTGTAACAACTGACAAGTCGGTGACATAAATGCACAACGGTCACCTTGGCATATCACGAGTGGAGCTCGATAGCTCAACAGATTCATGCCACCCAATTTCACACATTGGAAAAGTTTCCTTGTCCTTGCATGATGGTAAGACAAAGAGTCTTTCAGATGTATTACATGTGCCATCTATTACAAAGAACTTGGTGTCAATCGGTCAGATGGTAGAGCAAGGACTGAAGTCAGATTTCATGCAAAGGGCTACTTTGTAGAAGACTTCAATGACAAGTGCAGGTTGGTTGCAAAGGGAAATAGAGTTGGACGTATGTTTACTCTGGATGTTGGAATTCTTACTATGAATGCTGCTATATATGCTAAAGGAAAAGGTGTTGTTGTAGATATTGAAATTTGGCACAAACGCATTGGACATGCAAATGTACAAAGGCTGAAATTAATACAGTCCAAAGGGTTGGTTATAGGTTGCCTACATTTAGAGTTGTAGAATTTCATAAGGTATGCGAAGCATGTCAGTTTGGTAAGCAGGCAAGACAACCCTTTTCACATGACAGAGATGTAAGCAAAAATATCCTTGATGTTGTGCATACAGATATTTAGGGGCCTACACAAAATGTATCTCTTGGAGGCAGTTCATACTTTGTCACATTCATTGATGATTGTTCTAGAAAGCTGTGGGTATATTTTATGAAGGAAAAGAGTGAAGCGTTTGAGCACTTTAGAACTTTCAAGGCTGCAGTTGAAAGAGAAACAGGCTTGAAAGTAAAGTGCTTGAGGTCAGATGGAGGGGGAGAGTACCTCTCGAATGAGTTTAGTGATTTTCTGAGGTCTCATGGGATAAAGAGACAGTTCACATGCAGGTATACCCCACAACAAAACGGTGTTGTAGAAAGAAAAAACATGCATATTGCAGAAGTTGCACGGGCATTAATAGCTGAAAAGAATATGCCCAAACATTTTTGGTCTGAGGCTGTCCATATTGCTGTCTACATTATGAATAGAACTCCCACAGCTACAGTTCATGGGATGACTCCTAAAGAATGCTTTACTGGCAAGAAGCCTGATGTATTACACTTGAAGGTATTTGGCTGTGTTGCATAGGTTCATGTGCCAGATGAGCTACAGAAGAAGCTTGATCCAAAGGCAGAAAAATGTGTCTTTATTGGATACTCTTTAGAGCAGAAAGGATATCGCTGTTATAACCCTGTCACATGTAAGTTCAGAGTGAGCAGGGATGTCATCTTTGATGAAATGAGTTGGTATGCATCTAGTGGTGATGCATTGGATGGTGATGATGATCATGACACTCATGTGCAGGCTAAAAAGCAAGAATCACAGACTTTTAGTGGACCAGAGACATCATCTGGTAGTCCTTGGTCTGGGAGACTAAGGAGTAGCTCTACATCTTCAGGTGTATCTACTAGCACTACAGGTAAAGACAAAGGAAAGAATAAAGTGTCAGATGGCATTGATGTAGTTCTTGATGGAGAATCTAGTGGCTCAGAAAGCTTGGATGATGAGCTTGGCATTCCTTCAGTGAGGACTCTAGGGGTGCAGAGAGCACGCATCAATGCAAAGACTCCATTGAGTGATCCAGTGGTACGCAGGTCTAGTAGGGTGAGATACCTTGTTAACAGATTTGGTTTTGAAGGTTATGCAGCTCACCATTATGCTTATATGGTGAAAGTGATTGACGATGTTGAGCCCACATGTTTTGAGGAGGCTGTTGGTCATGCTCATTGGGATGCAGCAATGGATGAGGAGATGGCTGCATTAGAGGCCAATAAGACTTGGGATCTAGTATCATTGCCGAAGGTCAAGAAAGCTATTGGATGTAAGTGGGTTTATAAGATTAAGCACAATGTAGATGGTTCTATTAGTAGGTACAAAGCTAGGCTAGTTGCAAAAGGCTATGCCCAGACATATGGCATAGATTATGAAGAAACCTTCAGTCCAGTTGCTAGGATGGCAACTGTCAGATGTGTGATTGCTTTGGCAGCAATCAAAGGTTGGAGGTTGCAGCAAATGGATGTGAAGAATGCCTTCTTGCATGGTGATTTGCAAGAAGAAGTGTATATGGATTAGCCAGTATGTTATGAAGATTTAGAGCATCCCACGTATGTGTGCAAGTTGAAGAAGGCACTCTATGGGCTCAAGCAAGCACCTAGAGCATGGTATGAAAAGATCAGAGAGTATCTTATCAATATTGGCTTTTATGTTTCTAATGTTGATCACTCACTTTATGTGAGAAAGGGAGATGCACGTTTGGTCATCATAGTCATCTATGTGGATGACTTGATTATTACAGGTGATAGTGATAGTGGGATTGCTGAAGTCAAGGACTTTTTGAAGAATAAGTTTGAGATGAAGGATTTAGGTGAGCTAAGGTACTTCCTTAGCATTGAGGTGATCAGATATGATGATGGTATATGGCTGTCCCAAAGATAGTATGGCTTAGATATGTTGTCCAAGTATGGTATGACAGCATGCAAACCACTTTCAGTCCCGTTGGAGTAGAATGTAAAGTTGAGTGCTGATGTTGGGGATGAGATAGAAGACCCTATTATGTTCAGGAGGATAGTGGGGAGTTTGATCTACATGACCATTACAAGGCCAGACTTGAGCTACGCTGTTGGTTTTGTGAGTCAGTTTATGCAAGTACCTAGAAAGCCACATTTGGATGCAGTCAGATGCATATTGAGATATGTGAAGTCCACATTATATTATGGACTTTTCTATGAGGCAGGTACAGATGTACATGTGTTTGGATACACAGATGCAGATTGGGCTTGTAGCATGTTTGATAGAAGATCTACCAGCGGATACATGTTCTCTCTTGGTAGTGCAGCAGTTACTTGGAGTAGCAAAAAGCAATCTACAGTTGCTTTGTCGAGTACAGAGGCTAAGTATAGAGGTGATGCTGTCGCAGCATGCGAGGTAGTATGGATGCAAAAGTAATTGGCTGATTTATATGTGCAAGTGGAAGGTCTAGTTGTCATTTATTGTGACAACATGAGCAGTATATAGTTGGCTAGGAACCCTGTGTTCTATGCCAGGACAAAACATATTGAGGTACACTACCACTTTGTGAGAGAGAAGGTACTAGCAGGTGAGATTGACTTGGTGTATGTCAGCACACAGGATCAGATAGCTGACATCTTCACAAAGGCATTGGGTACAGAGAAGCTTCAAAAGTTTCGAAGCTTACTTAGAGTTGCAGAGATGCACTTGAGCTTGAGGGGGAGTGTTGAGATGACAAGCTCAACACATACGGACATTAATGATGGACCACCTGGTTAGATGGGTCCACACGTCTACACTTAGCACGTTGGTGATCATTATGACTCTCACATGGCCACTGACTCAATTATTATATTCAGGTTGTTACACCTATTTACAGCTGGCATAGTTATAGCACTAGTCGACTAGTGTAGTTGGTTATGCATTGTTTGACTTAGTAGGCCACTTTCCTTTATGTTGTATCTTATCTATACTTTGTGTACATTGTAAAGTGTGTGGAAGAAGAAGAAGAAACCAGCAAGAAAACGTTTTGGCCTCCATCTCTCTTCTTGTTCCTTGAGTGAGCTTCTCATTGTGCATTCTGTGTGTGTTCGGCGCAGCATCTTGAGCAAGTCCCCCCACCATGCGATTCTTGACAATGGGCAGTGTGGGAGGTTCTTTGTGTGTGCCACATGGTGCCCCCCCTCCCCCTTGTGTCCCATTAATATATAGTATAGACACATTCCAAATCCTTAAAGTATTTGAAGAATCTCCTTATTTTTATAGGCTACATACGTTTGTGTTGAAGTAAAAAGCATTGTGTATTCCATGAAGCAAATATCAACACTTAAAATGTAAGAGCAACAATACACATTGAAGACAACATTGCATTGAGTTTCTTAAAATATTTCCAACTAATGTGTACTTCTGGATTGAAGGAAACACCAACCCCACAAATGCAAATGCAATATAAAGATGGAAGCAAACATCGTATTAATTTTCTTGAAGTAAAAGTAACAAAGTTTCTCTAGGTAAACATACTTTTGCATTCAAATGAATGCCAATGCCAAAAGTTAAGAGTTGCATACAAAATCTACTTATAGTAAGTAAAGTTCTTGTAACATCATATTGGGGAATATGGGAATTTTCCATAAGTTTGGGACACGTGGTCAAATCTTTGGATTTGTCATAACTTGAACACTATAACTCCAAAGTGAGCGCTCTATAGCTCAATAGATTCTATTTTTCAAGAGCTTTCCAATGATAGGTTACATCATATGGTTTTGAGAAATTTATGGGCATGTTATCTAGGGGCCATCTTTTTAGTATTCAAAAAATGGGAATTAGGAGATTCCCAAACTCATTAATATTGTGTTCAAGTTCTCAAAATATCATCATTGATAACCACATTTTATTGTCCCTAATACCTAGGGAAAGAGCTAGCAGTAGCAAATTTCAACCTTATATTCTCACCCTAGTACATAGATCAAAGAGCTTGTAATCAAATAGCTTGTAACAACTCTTGTTGGGTTAAAGTTTCTTAGTGAAAAAACATGTGTTTATCCACATCTGAGCCTAAGTATGAGAGGTAGTTGTAGTAGAGGTGTTTCCATGGCATGAATCTAAAAAGACCAGTTTGGTTGCTAAAGATTTTAACTAAGAAAAGGGAGTTGATTTTGATTAGATATTCTTCCCTATGGTCAAGATGACTATTCTTTACTTGGTTTTGCCCTTGGTTGTGTAGATGGATTTGGACTCGTATCAGATGGATGTGAAAATGGCTTTCTTACATGGGGACTTGCATGATGACATCTATATGTAGCAATTTAAAGGCTTTGTGGAAAAGCGTAGGGAATACCTAGTGTGAAAGTTGAGGATTAATCTTTATAGACTCAAGCATGCACCTAGGGAACGGAAGTTGTCAAGAAGAACATGATGATGACAACATCAAAATAAGAAGAAGAGGAGGAGGAGGGCCTTAATCTTGAAGTCATTATTGGTCTCAACCAATCAATTGGACTTTCCTTCACTCTCAATCCATGAGCACACATGAGCACAAAAAAGCTCAATTACTCTCAAAAGGATATACAATAAACAAATTTCCAATGCACCAAAAAGTTCTACATATGTTGTGTTTGCACATATTTGCATTTACTATTCACTTTTCAAGGAAGTGAGACTTTGTAGCACTTTATATGTTAAGCATTACAAAAGCTCTAGATGGATCTAAAATTTGATGCTTCATCACTTTATAGACAAGTGGCTTACATAGTATTCAAAAAAACCCCTAGGTGGCTATGGAATTTGATGCTTCATCACTTTATAGACAAGTGGCTTAGGTGTATTGGGTGATCTAGGATCTTATTGGAGTTGTAGAGTTTTGATATTTATTGTTTTCTTCTCTTCAAAATTTACAAAGGAAAGTCTTGCACTTATAAACATCTACTTACACATTTTTCTCTTATTGTTGAAGTGCCCATTCTCATGTACTTGCAAGAAACTTCAAGAGTAAGGGAGATCTGTGTTGATTTTATTGAGGATAGGGTAGGGGTGGAGGACAACTTTGTATTTAGGAAGTGGTTTGTACCTAGTGGCAAGATCATTGGCCATGTCAAAGATGACTTTCAATTTAGTAAAAGTGAGGGTAGATATTTCATTAAGGCTCTTTTTAGTTTGGTCTTTCCAAAACTTCACATTGTGGTTTTACATTTAAGTAGGTGGACATTGAAGAGGGCTATGATTAGCATTCGATGCTAAAAAGGAAACATGGTTTTCCCAAGTAGTTGTTGATGGCTTCTACAAGGTTCAAGGTGCACTAGAGACCAAAGGAAAGAAAGCAAGACTAATGAAGGGGTTTCATAGGTATTGGGAGTCAAGAAGAGTATGTAAAAGGTTGAGAATTGATGGTAATAAAGGGAAAGTGGGCCTTGTTAATGGTTACATGTCAAATTGGGAGGTTGAGGAATTCATAAAATTTTAAGGCATTAGGCACAAAGATTGGATGGATCTACACCATTTGGAGAGCTAGAGTTTACGAGGGAGGTGGATGAGACTCATTGCCATCATGATGTGGAAATTGTAGAAGAGGTGGTGGCGGGTGGATTGATCAATGGGAATAGTGCCAAGTCTTCCAAGTTAGTATGGAGTGTCTCTCTCTATCTTCATTGCATGCGCTACATGGAGTAAAGAAAGTGCCAACACAATCCATCATCAGCCATTAATGGTGATGTAAGATACTCATGCTAGCCTCCATGGCACTGTAAACCACTAGCATAAGTAATAATTGGGTGAAAGCCTTCCTTAAGCAAGAGGAAACTTACTACAAAAGCTACTAACCCTAGTTTGTAAATCACTTTATATGCATCAAGTAATACAATCAATGGTTCTCTTGATATCTCTTTCTCTTATGATTGCATGCTCTATTGTGTGAAGTGAGGGAGGAAGGGAGAGTGTGAGAGATCCATTTCCATTCTTCTTCTATCCTATCCTCTTCCCTTCTCTCTTAGCTCCAACATGGAGTAGTAGCATAGTTGAGGAAAGATTTGAAGTGAGGAGGTTAGGAACTATGTGCATCAAGGTTTGAGGGGTTTACTCTATTCATGATTATTTGGGTAAGCAAGCATCTTATGTTTGAGTAGGCTATATGTGGGTGGGCTTGTAGTGAGAGTGTGGGCATAGAGAGATTTCCTTCTTACCATCATTTGGTTATTCCTTTTGTGGGCAATTAGTCACAATACTCACAAATGACAAAGTGAGTGCAAGAGCCTTATGCTCAAATCACCTCGATTTCTTTCCACTAGTGGCAAAGGGTAACTAGCCACTCACATTAGTGATAAAAAAATGGGCAAGTAATGCTTATGGAGAAATCAACATTGCAAAACCTTAAGATTGCTATTTGTAGAAGGATAGAAAAGTAGAATTCTAGGCTTATTGAGTAATGTTTTGCATTGCATAATGTTGGGAGAATAGACTGCTTGTTTGCAAACAAGGTATAGAGGGTGGAAAGATCGAAAAATGTTGTTTTATTTCTTTGCACAACCAATAGTGCTATTAGAGTCCCCCATGTTCACATCACTAGTTGCATCTGTCACATCATTGCATAAGATTACCTTTCACAAAGGGAAAGAAGTGGATAGAATCCCAATTATTGTACTTAGTGCACAATCCAAGAATAGTAGAGGAAATTTATCACTCACTTACTTTGTCAGGTTGGCGCCAAATTGCACCATGTGTGTTTAGTAATCTTTGGTCAAAGCAGCATTGCATATTGTTAGTGTGAGTTCAACCATATCACATTCTCCAAGGGATCACATTCGTGCTTCAACGAGATTATATCCTTGCAATGTGACTTTTACACTTGCATTGCAAGTGTGGTTATTCCTTTGTCATGTGTACACTATGATCACATTGTCGAGGAAATTGCATCTAATGGACTTGCAATCAAATCTTATCATAGACTAGAGTCATGCCATGCTAGATACCTTAGTTGCATTGCACATAGTGAATTGCATCACATTGATTTGAATCCCATCACATGTAGTGAGTCGCATTGCATGAAATTACATTTCATCACATGTAGTAGAATCATGTAGCATTCTATTTCTAAGTAACTATTTGAGTATTTTAAAACCTTGTGGTGTCCAAATCAAATGTTGTATACGCATGTAGTGAAGACTAGAAGGTCCTCAAGAACAAAGAACTCTACTGAAACTCATAAAGTAAGAAGAAGGTTTTGCACGACATGAGGCAAAAACACAAATTGGGTACAATCTCCCCCCATGCCTTCTGTGGGCACTCCACAAGGCATGTATTTATAAATTTATTAATCTCTAAGCTAAAAAATAGCCCAATTTACAATTAGAATGCTTTGGCTTTTGTGTTTGCTTTTGTCCAAATAAAGAATAAAGCGGTTGGGCATCCCAAAAGTTTGGGTTGTGCCCAATACAATGTCCAATAATGAAATATTTAAATCGAGCACCTATGCGCATACAAAATAATAAATGTTTGTCAAGCACTTTAATAAATAAGCACATCTAAATAAATATTAGCGCCACACCTTTAATGATAAGGTGTGTACCCATAAAAAATGATAATTTCTTCTAGGTAATTTGAATACATGCCATCGCCCGGTGCTTCCCAACACCACTGTTGCCTGCTCTACAGATCAACTAAAGCATTCACAGTTGTTAGAAAATAATAAAATTAAACTGACAAAAGTGAATACCTAGAAGTCTTCAGCTACAAAATAAATAAATAGGTTGGAACTCTGTCCTAACCTTAATTTAATACGAGTACACTCTAAACTCATAAATGTCCATTAATTTAAATATATATTTTACAGAATCACCCACTGTGGAATCACGCACGTGCACATTAAATTAATCTGACGCTCAGAAAGGACAGGTGTCCTCGTCAACTTCTCGCACAAGGAATCCACCTTATGTACGAGCCCCGGCAAATAAATATAGTTTTACGGAATCCACTGCAAAACCTCATGGAATCCACTGTGGAATAAAAAACTCATGGAATCCACCGTGGTCTCATGGAATCCACCATGGAATATGCCTCCTGGAATCATACCCCCAAGGTGGGATAGCAATTGTTCTCAATTGCTATTAGCTCAATGTGGAGCAAGCAGTGAGGGGTAAGCACTTAGGTCGCAGGCATGCATCCATTGGGCCTCTTCAACATGATGATTTTTAAACTTAACCAAATATCTAGAATATCTATGGCTATTTCTAGTGGTCATAAAGTCAGTATCTAAAATAATTTCAG
Source organism: Lygodium microphyllum (assembly GCF_053477565.2). NCBI lineage: Eukaryota > Viridiplantae > Streptophyta > Polypodiopsida > Schizaeales > Lygodiaceae > Lygodium > Lygodium microphyllum. The sequence continues at coordinate 82,738,591 of NC_141148.1, read as the reverse complement.
GTTCAAGGATTTCAGCTTCTTCTTTTAACAAAAGAGGGTTTTCATAGATAGGATGAACATGTAATTGGCCTCGAAAAGGTCGTAACAAACTGATGTGAAAAGTATTGTGGATTTTCCAATGTGAAGATAGCTCTAATTTAAATACATTGTCATTGATTTTGTGAATGATTTTGAAGGTCCATTAAAATCTAGGTGTTAATTTAACAACATGGTGTTTCTCAACACTTTGCAATCTTCTCTTTTCAATGCATAACCAAACATAATCATCAACTTTGAAACTCATGGCTTTTCTTTTCTTATTAGCTTTTTTAGTATATGATTGCTGGGCTTTCATAATCATATCTTTAACTTCAACAAAAATAGTAGCATGCGTATTAGCAATATCATCAGCAACTTTAACTTTGTTTGACAATGATGTAATAGGTGTAGGCAATCTATGTCCATAAATGATTTCAAAAGGTGCTTTATGTGTAGCTATATGTGGTGTATTATTGTATGCAAATTAAAATAAATGCAAGTGTGTATCCCATGTTTGTGGTTTTGAAATTGTATATGCACGCAAAAGATCTAGAATTGTACTGTTAGTAGCTTTTGTTTGCCCATTGGATTCAAGATGAAATGCAGATGAGAAATCAATCTTAGTACCTAAATTGGCAAACAAAGTACTCCTAAAATTATTACAGAATCTAGAATCACGATTTGAAATAATAACTTTTGGCAAACCCTTGTCAGTGAAAACAGTCTTCAAAAACAATTGTGCAGCTTGAGATGTAGTTAATGTTTTCTTGTATGGAAAAAAATATGCTTGTTTGCTAAATCAATCTACGATAGTCTAAATCATATCATGATTAGCTTGTGTGTTAGACAAAACCAGTTATAAAATCCATTGAAATATGTTCCCATGGTCGTTCAAGAATTGGTAAAGGCATTAATAAACCATATTGCTTACCATGGTGTTGCTTAACTCATTGACAAATTAAACATTCAGAAATAAAATTAGAAACATCAAATTCCATTTGTGGCTAGTAAAAATCTTCAACCAATGTTCTTAAAGTAGGAATAATATCTCTATGGCCTTGATATGGGGGAGAATGAATTTCGTACAACACAAATGAGATAAATGGAACAGTGACACATAATCTTTTCTCATAAAACATAAATCCATCATAATAAGACAAAGAATCAATTGGAATCTAGTTATTAGTAACTAATTTATTCCAATCAGCTTGAAAATTAGGGTCATGGTCATAGGTATCCTTTATAGGGATAAGGGAATCAAAAGATAGAACGGAAATATTATGGATACTTGGTCTTCTACTCAATGCATTGGTAACAACATTCTCTCTTCCGGGTTGATATTGGATAAGTGGATGAAAACTTTGAATGAATGCATCCCATTTAATATGATGGTCAGAAATTTGTGGCTGACTAAGAAGATGTTTGTTGGTTAGCTTTGATCATAAATTCAGATCCCATTAGATAGTGTTTCCATTGACGTAAGGCTTGTACTACAGCTAGCAATTCCTTACCATAGGTAGAATACTTCAGTTTAGAGGGTTTAAGTTTACAACTAGAATAGGCTATGTGATGCGAATCTTGCATAAGGACAGCTCCTATTCCTGATCCGCTAGCATCAGTGACCACTAGAAAGAATGGTCGATTAAAGTTAGGTAATTACAAAACAGGTGCATGTGTTAAAGCACATTTCAATAAATCAAAAGACTTTTGCTGATTATTAGACCAATGATATACAATGCCTTTCTTTAATAATTTCGTTAAAGGCAATGCAAGCAATGAAAAATTTCTCACAAACTTTCTGTAAAAGCTAGTAAGACCTAAGAAAGAACGTAACTCATGCACACTTTTAGGGATTGGCCAATTCAAAATCGCTTCTATTTTTTTAGAATCAACTTGAATACCATCAGAAGAAACAATATGTCCTAAGTATTTAATTTGGGTTTGGAAAAATTCACTTTTTTAAGGGTTAGCATATAATTGATTCTCTTTCAATAATTTGAAAACCAAAGATAGATGTTCACAGTGTTCATTCTCATTCTTACTGAAAACCAATATATCATCAAAGAAAACAATTACATAATGTTGATACGTCAAAAATATATGATTCATCATACAATTGAATGTAACTGGTGCATTAGTCAAACCAAAAGGCATAACAAGGAATTCATAATGACCAAATTGAGTTCTAAATGCAGTTTTGAAAATATCAGGTGTATCCAATCGTACTTGATGATATCTAGATTTGAGATGTATTTTGCTAAAAATAGTAGCTCCCTGTAGTTTATCCATGAGGTTGTCTACCCTAGGGATCGGATATCTATTCTTGATAGTGATCTTATTTAGGGCACGATAGTCAATGCACATCCTATAGGTATTATTTTTCTTCTTCACTAATAGGACAGGTGCACCAAAATGAGAACTACTGGGCCTAATAAGTCCTCGGGTTAATAGTTCTTCAATTGTTACTTGGATTTCTTTTTGTTCAATCTGATTGCGTCTATAAGGTGCTTTACATGGTGGTTGAGAACTTGGAATTAAATCTATTTTATGTTCTTCAGGACGTGTAGGTGGTAAATCAGGTGGTAAATTAGCAGCAAAACAATCTTTAAATTGTGAAAGAAATTGTGCGTGCCTAGGATGCATGTGATTTTCCTTAGCTTCAATTTCATTCACCCATACTAAGTATGATTTGCTACATTTTCTCAATGCGTGTTTAGCCTGTGTGTGACTAAGCAATGGAAAATTATCAAAGGTGCACGTTCATGTAATGTGATTTGTTTTTCATTAGAATGAATTTTCATTGAATGTGTGGAAAAATCTATGTCAGGATTATATTTGTGACGCCAAGGCATTCCTAAAATAATGTCACTAGTTTGCAAAGGCACAACCAAGAATTTTTTGCGCTCAACATAATTGCCAATTTTAATTTCCAAATCATGAACTTGTATACCATTATATCTAGTGCATAAGAATGTAGTTTTTATGCAATAATGAGTTGGAACAATATGTGAATTCAATTCTTTTACCAACTTTGCAAAAATAAAATCATGTGTGCTCCCATCATCATGCAAAACAATCTTTTCGTAACCATACAGGACATTTCATCGTTAATAACGAATGAGGATTTGGCATACTTGATAAAGTATCTGAAGCATCATCGATATCATCATCATTTCTTCATGGTCTTCATCTTCAATCACTCCCAAGTAATTGATGTGAATAGCTGGCTTCTTGGATTAACAATTCACTGCTAAATGTCCAGGTTAATGGCACTTGTAGCAAATTATAGACTTTGCTTTGGAAATATTATTCGTAATGATTGGAAATTTGGGTATGTTGGGATTTGGCTGGAGAGATGGCTTAGGATTTGAATTTGTGTTTGATGGTAAAGGAGGAGGTCAAGTCTAGGGTTTACGGAAAGAAGAAGGAACAAAGCGATTTTGATTGAATCTTCGAAAGTTAGAATCGAATTGCTTTGTACCGAAGTTACCATTAGTTGAAAATTATTGTGGTCACTTTTCTCGTCCATGAATTTGATCTTTAGCATCATGGGCCAAAGAAATTACATCCTCCTCCAAAGTCTTTGGCTTGAACATGTTCACTTTTGCATAGAAGTGACCAGGCAAACCGGACATATACTTGCGCTTGTGGATCGCCTCAGGAACATCTTCAAGCATTCGAAGTTGTAGTAAGGCGCTCTAGAAACTCTTAATGTATTGCAGTATGGATTCACGATCTCGTTGTTACAGAAGATCCCATTGTTTGATTGCTTTTTCATGGAATTGATGTGGAAGAAAATTCTGCAAAAATTTCTTTTGAAAGGCCTCCCAAGTAGTATAACAATAAATACTCTTGCGGACAACAGTCCACCATAATGATGCTCTGTCCACTAAATTGTTAGTGACACATTTGAGTTTATCTTTTTCAGCATACTGCTCTTCATAGAAATAATAATCAAACTAACTAATAAAAGCGAGAATAATTTTTTTGTCATGTTGTCCATTAAAAGTATGGAAATTGAAATTTATTTTACTTATCTTGGCTTTTTTCCTGAGAGATTGTGCTTCGAGTGTTGCACCGATCGTACATCGTATAACATCTTTAGGTTGCACTCCATCTTGATCAACAGTGGATCTTTGAAGAGTAGTTAGTTGAGCTTGCAAATTTTGATGTGCTCTTTGTTCCTCTTGAAGTTGTATCATAATTAGGTCCAATTTTTGCTCCATAGTTGGTTCCGGTAAATCACATTCGACCATAAAATTTTCCATGTTTTGATCGGACATCCTGCAAAATCTCAAACAACCTCATACACTCGAAATATTGTTAGAGGGATGAGCGTAGCTCAAGTTTTGGGTTTACAAGGCTTGCTTTTTTCTTTTAATGGCTTTTTTGCGATCTTTCTTCTTTTGCGGGTACGGCAATTGACGATCCTCTTCCAAGCGTATACGTCTTCCGTATAGTCTGTGTATGACAACCTGCTTGCTGGAAATTATCTCTGTCAAGATGTAGATGTGAGTAGAGGCTCATTGAAGCTTTCGAGAGTAGTTAGGGAAGAGTTTGGTGTAAACACCTGCTGAGAAGGAGATTTAAGAGTAAAATGTTTAAGCTTTAGTAAAGCTTAACTTTAAGCTTTTGAATAAAAGCTTTGACTAATTGTGGGAGCTCTTGCTCAATCACTAAGACCCACTGACCACTTATTATTTCAAGTGTTCCAAGTGAGCTCTAATGGCTACCTCTCACATAGCCGATGCACCTTCAAACCTACGAATGTAGTGAGTTTATCTAGATCCCAAAATGAGTTGCATCCTCCTTCTCACACACTGGTAGCTCCACGATCCTAAATGCTAGCTCAAGCATCCTCAAGCCTCCTCCATCAAGCTCCATCCACCATAGTCGTATGCACGCAAGAAAAGGGAAGAGAAGAGAAGAAGAGAAGAGGAGATGGTGAAGAGCTTCACCCTCTTGATCCCTCACTCCCACACACTCACTCTCTCACACTCCCACACTCCCTCTCTCAAGAGCACACACACAAGCAAAGAGAAGAGAAGAAGAGAGATCTCTTGTTAGCTACACACCAAAGAATGAGCTTCCTTTCACTTTTTGAACTTTATATACAAGCCCTAAAATTCCACGGGTGCCCATCCCTTTTTACATGATCGGCCTTTATGGTAAGGTCCTTTTTCCTATTTCCCTTTTCTTGCCTCATGGCTTAAGCCTACACCTGTCTATTCCTTTACAAATGGCACAGGAGGGAGCCTTGCGCTCTTTTACAAGAGTTTTTAGAGTTTTTTGAGGTGCTTTCTTTTTAAATTTGTGCTTTCACCTCACCTTAGCTTTTAGGGGTTGCCTTTGCACCTTTGCTATTTTTCTGTTGTTTTTTCGCTTTTTGCTTCATTTTTCTGCCATCTTGAATCGAGGTTAACATTACCCCCCTCCGAGTTGGGTGCCAATCCCATGGAACTTCGAGGTCTCTGTTGTGGAAAGGTGGATTCTGAGCTAGGCTAGGGGACTCGTTTGATTGGGAAGCTTCGATAATGATTTGGATGGAGAATTAAAGGTATGTCGAGTGGATGATGGGGGCCTCCGAAGTTGGTGGTTTGTAGCATCTTGTTGTACCTGGAAGGAGAAAGTGCTTGATCTAAGGGGAGTCTCTACCTCGCCGTGCGGTGCTCGGTGCTCATGCTGGTGGAATAGGGAGTTGGGTCTAACCCTAGGTAAAGCTTGGGTGATTTCCTGATGTCCCACACTTGAGGACCTTGTTCATGTAAAGGGAGGTGCGGTGTGTGTAGCTTAGGTTGACAGGTCTAACTATAGGTGAGTGTTATCTCCTTAGGTGTGTCTTGCCCTTGGGGTGCCATAAGCATGGAGTGGAGAGGCAAAAAGGGCTAGGGGGCTAGGAACGAGACCGGCCGACCGAGGTCACCAGATGTGCCTAACTTGAGGACACCTAGGTGCAGTGACTGTGAGCTATGTGCCGCGACTTGCGTATGGACATGTCGTGGGCTCCTTGCTTTTTTTAAAAAAAATTTAAAGGCCTTGCTGAGATATAGGGTTCGGGCAGTAAGTAATTGTTAGTCATGTCCTCAGAAGGTGGTGGTGAAGGGGATTTAATGGAGTGACTAAAAAAAATTCAGCTGTGCATGAAATTCTTAAGGTTCAATTGAACTTGGAGAGGGGTGGTGGAGAGGAATGGATGGCTGCAACAGGTGAACTGGCTGTCACTCATATCTTCAAGAACAACGAGGCAAAAGGAAGGCCACATTCTGCCCAGGGTCAAAAAAGAGTGGGGGGAGGCCACATTCTACCGGGGGTGGGGTCCAACCTAAGTAGGATTTTTAATAGCCTAAGATAGTTGCAAGTGGTTATGAAGGCGGGATCTGGACAGGAGGAGAATTCAACAATAAAGCGAGTCATGGTGGGATCTAGGTTGTCGGAGGTGAAGGTGAGGGCTTAGGCTAAGGTGGTAGTACAGGGGTTATATATGACGGGGAAGTCATAACGGCCACACGTATTTGCATCAAAGTCTATTCCTACCCTTTAGGCGTATGCCATGTAGGTGGGGTTGTTTCTCTCAGAAGGGAGGGTATTACAAAAAGCCATCCATGCAAACACGTTGTCATCACAGATATGTCTCCACCACAGTAGTTGGCACTCGTATTCAGGCACGGACCGAGACACTTCAAAAACTTTATTTTGCTACTATTCCGCATCCTCGGTGCCCCAGAGGGTGGGATTGTTCTCTCTTTCTTTCAGCCATTGTTGGCTTAGCCAGCTTCCAACGTTGATCACCTCATCCACTATTTTAGGGGGAAGGACTCTACACAGGGCATTGGGGATGAGGAAGCTGAAGTTGAAGGGCTGCTTCTCTTTTTCTTGTCTCTCCTAGATTATGAGCTTCGCATGGAAACTGGCCACCAGGTCATTTGGGCATGGTGGGAGGGGTACAGACAGTTGTGCCATAGAGTTAACCCTCAATCTTTGTCTGGCTTCTTCCACCATTTTCCTTCTCTTCTCCCTCAGGGTGGTTTTTCTTTCCGTGGATGCATTTGCTAGTAGCTGCCCTTGCCCTTCAAAATGGGGTGAAGGGGGTTGTGGGATCACTTCTTCTTCAAATCCACCTAGGTCAAATTGCAGTTCAGCCTCACTTCCTGGGCACTCTTGCTGTTGTATCTCCTCTACAAACCCCAGAGCATCAATCTCCTGGGGGGTTAGACCGGTCGATAACAGGTACCTATGTTGTTTATTAAGGCTCAGCCCAACTGCAACGGGCTGGGGGGCATGTGTAGCCTTGCTCGCAGAGCTCTGCGTGTTATGCTTAGCTTCTTCTTTACCACCTCCAAGGACTCCCCTTCCTCTACGTGAGTGGCATAATTAGGGTATTCAGGAAGATCCGTTGTTGAGTATTGAAAGCCACTTGGACTACCATTGCTATGCCTTCTGCTAGGATTTTCTCTTTTTCCACGAGAGCCAGGCGATCACCAAGGTCTTCACTCTTTGTTCATTTTGGCTTGCCCACTCTTTGGCTCTCTTTTTCATTTCCTCCATACCTTCTCCTTGTCTTTGCACCAAGGCCATGAGCCTCTACTCCTGGTCTTCCAATTCCGTGCTCATTCTCTTCCATTCCTCTCTTTCAAGGCTCAGCTTTTTGGTCATGGTTTCCATTTCTCTGTGGTGTTGTTCCTCTTCTTGCTTCCTTCCTTCTTCCCCTGAGGCAAACTCTTTCATGCCCCATTCGATTCGACCTATTTTTGTTGTCAGATCCTCATGTTGCATGATTAGAAGCTTATACTCTCTCTACATTTTCTCTACCTCTTGATTTTCATCTACGAGTTGTTGCCACCAGCTTTGCTCATTTTCTTCTTTGGCTTTTAGTTCTTGTTTCAGGTCAAGCATTTTCTTTTTTTGCGTAGCCATTTGCCTCATCTTTTCGAGCTAGAAGGCTACCATCGACTCCTTTTCCACTTCCAACTCGGCCACCACAATCTTTCTTTCCTCCCTTGCCTTCTCTAACTGAGAGAGCAATTTATCAACATATTCATCATGGTTTGCTAGTGGCATCATAGTAGTAGGGATTGGGGTGGTCAAGCTTCCATCTTTTGGCGTTTCGGATCTTGCTTAGACTCGGCATCTGTGGGGCTGGCCTTTTCTGCCCAGTGGCCATAATCTCCCTGCTCTTTCCTTGTGCTAGTTCCTTATTGATAAAGTACTGTATCCAAGCCACAAATTTATTCACATCGGTGATGGCCGGGATGCTTGGGGTGACAGTGGTTGGCGGGCACCAAAAGGGACAGGATGGGATGGATGGGGGCCTTACCCTTGCCTTTGATGACCATGGGCGGCATGACTTCGGGTACATGAGCACTTGAGTCGGGTCTGTCCTCCCTAGGCGGACTTAAAGCCCCTAGGCCATTGATTCGACTTTGTTGTTTTATGGACCGGCGAGTTGCTTCGGCTATGTCTTCCTCCTCCTGTCTCCTCAACTCTGCCTCCATTTCCACAACTCTTCTTTCTCTCTCTTCTTTTGTTTTCCTTGATTCTTCTGCCAGCTTTTCAGCTCCTTCCTTCTCCTTCTTTTTTCTCTTCGCCGCCTCTCTTAGGGATTCCCTTTTGTCTCTCTCTAGATCTTCTTTTTCCTTTTTCCTGCCCCCATTCTATTTCTTATTCTGAGCTGTCTTCCAGTGGGCTTCTTTGTTTTTTTTCTTCCAGATTGAGCCTCCTGCTCCTCCTCTGTCTCAGTTTCTATCCTGTCACTCGATGGCTCTTTCCCTTGTGGGTCAGTGACCTATTTGGGGTCTCATCAACTCCTTCGTTTCCTTGTTGGGCTTCCTTTACAGCTCTTGGATGATGGTCGTCAGCACACTCCCATACTCGATGAAGGAGGCTTTTGAGGAAGGTTTCTTCCTCTTCGTATTTTTAGAGGATCGGGATTCTCTGCCTACTGCCCAAGGCTAATGCTTTGGTTGATTGGTCTATCATCCTGTGCACGTAGCCATTCCAGTCCACCTCATCCAGAGTGTGGGCTGCCACATTTCTCCAGCACATGCACATTGATCCGGTGCATGAGGGAGTTATAGCATTGGTTGGAGAAAAGTGCGTGCACCAACTTTGCCTACATGCGGATCTCAACGTCGAGGATATCCTATATGTTGATGCCGTCGTTTGTCAAAACATCTTCCCTCTTCATCTTTAGCATAGCATACACATCTCTCTTACGTTTTTTCTCCACCTTAGGTTCCAGCCCTAGTGCCTTCTCCACCAAGGTCTGGTTTAATGGCACCTGCACTTGTCGAGCATTGCCCCCTCTTCCCACAGTCACTATTCCACATTCTTGGTCAAGGTTGTACATTCTCAAAAATTCCACACACTTTGTGTGGTCAGGTTCTTGCACAAACTTCTCTAGGTACTTGGAGAGGTTACACTGTTCCACTACTCTCCTTGTGGCCTGCTCCTTGGCTACTACCTTCTCAAGGTTGTGAATGCTACGGAATTTCAGCTAACTATAAGCATGATTTTCTAAGCTGATGCCATACTATGTTCTCTTCTCCTCCGTGAAAGGGAGTCGGTGAGTGCGATCTTGTTGTGACATCTTTCGTTCTTGTCATGAACCATCATTCCCATTAATGCTTGCGAAAGAGTTATTTGCTGAAAAGAAAGGCTTCTTCGAGTCTTTGTGGTAGATACATTGCCTCTTTTTACTTTATTTTTGTGTTTTCTTCCTTTCTTTTTTTTTTGTTTTTCTTTGTAATGAGATGCATTGAAAGAGAGAGAGGAAAGGAGAGAGGGAGAAGAAGGAAGGAAGAGGAAGAGAGAACGAGAAAGAAAAAAGAGGAAAGATAACAAAGAAAAAAAGAAAGAGAGAAACGAGATATGAAGGAAGGGAGAGGAAAAGAGGAAAAGAGAAAGAGAGAGAGAAAGGGGGAAGGGTAACAAAGAGAGAGAGGAAGAGAGAAATGAGATATGAAGGGAGGGAGAGAGGCGAATGAGTGAGAGAGACAATGAGGGGGGAGAGAAACAAAGAGAGAGGCAACAAAGAAAGAGAAAGAGAGAAAGAAAGAGAGGGGAAGAGAAAGAGAAAAGGAGTCAGCTTACGGTCGAGTGTTTACTTTCGCATGAGCCAAGCATAGAAGTCTGGATTGTACTCCAATTGAGTGCCACAGTCCAGATCAAAGGATCAACTACCTACATGTGTGATGTAAGTAAGGACATCTGTCAGGATATCACCGAGGTCGATGCAACTAGCAATGTGTAGCTCTTCCTATGTCAGGAGGTGGTCAAGGTAAGGGTGTCCTTTGATGTGCTCTTTTAGGGGTTGGTCACGAATAGTTGTTAACACCCTATACAAAGTTAGAGTGACATAAGTTGGGTCGTATTCCGATGTCTTGATGGCACGTTGCTACTCAACTTTGGTCATTATTTGGCATCCCTTGAGTTTCCATTGCAATCAAAGAGTGTACCAGCTCCATAAGAATGGGGATTTGATTTCAACAAGCTTTTTTAACTCCTTTAATTCTCGATCAGTGATAGCAAAAGAGGCTCGCTTATCGTATGACGTGATGAGCTACTGTTTGATGGCCTGCTCTGTAGATATCTTAGTGCGGAGCAACTTTGTAGCTGAGTGGGGTGCTTTGACGAATTCAAATTCTAGTGTGTCCCATGAACAAGGCATTGTATGAACTACTGTCACAAAGGGCTCTTGCAATAGGTCCAAGTCCAAGCGGTCATAGCTCAGAGCTAGTGAAATGCATGTGGCATCTAAGCATTTGAGGCAAGCAATGATGTCAACCCTTGTGTCTTTGGCTGAATCCGCGGCCAGTGATAAGAATGATTTCCGCTCATAGGAGGGTCTAAGGCCTGCGGGTAGTTGAGGTTTGACAGAACTAGAGAGTTTGGCAGCAAATAGTTGCGGGCTCGGTTGTTCCTGAGATTGCGGTTGGGTTGCTTGCCTAGCGGGCTCGGATGACTGGACTACGAATGGGGCATCGGTACTTGTGGATGCGTCCTCCTAAGTCTTGATCAAGTTGCGTGGGACTGGTTCAGGAACAACAGGTTGAGGTTTGGGCCAGTAGACTTGGTTGGTCTTCATGTGCATAATCGGTTGCGAGTCAATGTGCTTGGTGTCTTGAGTCTTCTGTGGCATTAGGCCTTGGTACATTGTATGGTGAGGTTTGGTTACATGTGAGGGTGAAACTTGATCGGTGCTCTTGGCTGCTTTAGATTTAGGGATCCACATCCAGGCATTATCCTCATAATAACCTTATGCTTGCAATAGGGTCTTAGGAACCCATCGCAGTTTGACTACCTATTGCTGTTTGTAGCTTTGTTTTGGCCTCCTAGGTTTTGAGGTTGTGTTTCAGCTGTAGGTTCTGACATTTAGGCACCCACCTTAACTAGTGTTCATGGGCGTTGACCTTGGTTTTAGCAGGTTGCTGGCATAGAGGTTTGGGAGGGTGTAACAAATTACAACTCGCCTCCTTGGACTTGGCTGAATGCGTGTTTACTGGTGGCATTGCGGGTTTGGTGGGAGTCACACAATCCTTGTTGAAAGCTGCCACTATGGGGACATTACCAATGGCTAAGTGGATACGCTGTGACTCATAATTGACATTGCAGTGAGCTTGCTTTTTAAAGGTTCGACCTAGTAGCGATTCGGTGCTTGCATTTTCAGTGTTCGGCAACACATAAAATGTCACTGGTATGCTCGTAGAATTGATAGAAACTACAGCCTTGCATTTCCCTAGGAGTGCGTATGATCAACCCCCATATGGGCTCAGTTTGGCGGTAGTGGACTGTAGTTGTGGCTTGCCAACATGGGTCTAATGATCATGGGTTAAGACATTGAATTTTGCTCCCCCATTGACTAAGGTGTTCGTAGTGAATGTTTGCTTGGCAGTGATTATGATATGGAGGTAGGCAAGTTCTATGCTTTCCTCATTTTCACATCGTCAATCTCTGTGATTGTGACCACCTGTACTTTGACTAGTGGTTCTAACATTGGTGGTTCGTGCAAGGGTTGTGTGGGGGGATAATACTTCTTGATGCGACTGCCATTGAAGAAGCCTATGCCCTCGCCTTCCAAAGTCTTGAGTTCGACATTACCGGTTCGGCTGATGACACGAACCTTGAAGGGCCCTAGACCTTTAAACTTCATTTTCCGTTTATGCCCCTTAACGGAGTACAAGAGCACTAAGTCGCCTCGTTCAAAGTCGTGCTGCTTGACATGCTTGTCAAACTAGCTTTTGCATCATGCTTTCTCGCATATGAGCATATAAGTAGCTAGGAGGTGAGTTTTCAAGAGGTGTTCGAGTTCAATTAGACGTTTCGTCCATGCTTCCTTCCCTTCCCATCTTTCATGAAGTGCGATCCTCAGACTAGGAACGAAGAACTCTATAGGTAGAATTGCTTCAGTTCCATAGGTCAACCTAAAAGGTGTTTGGCCTACAGCCATTTTGTAGGCTATGCGATAAGCAAACAAGGCTGCCATCAGCTTGCTATCCTAGTCACTACACGAAGCAGAGACTACCTTGGTTAGGACGTTTACTAGAATTTAATTGGTGGATTCCGCTTGGCCGTTTGCCTAAGGGTAGTATAGTGAGGATTTCTAATGGATAATTAGAAAGGTGGATAGAAGATGCGTGATCACTTCATTAATGAAGTGTGTGCTTCCTAGCCAGCTCGATGGGGCAGTTGAATCGTGAGATTACGTGCTCCCATAGAAACTTGGCAGTCATTCTCGCGTCATTCTTTCTCGTAGCTCGTGCTTCTGTCCATTTCATTAGATAGTCAGTGGCAATGATATACTTGGCTTGAGAGTATTGTGTTGCAGGACTACCAAGTCCTATGAAGTCAATTCCCCACTTCTCGAAGGGTTGTTGTGCAATTACCGGGGTTAGCTCCATTTGATCTTTGTGAATCGGGACCTTTGTCTGTTGACACTCGTCACAGTGCTTAATGAACTGTACCGCATTACGAAAAAGCGTGGGCCACCACAGTTGAGACTGCAACACCTTGCGGGCTGTTGTTTCTCTGCTAAAGTGTCCTCCAACGATTCCACTGTGTGCTTCTGAGAGCACTACGTGCATCTCGTACTTACATACGTATCTGCGCAACATGCCATCTTGCCCTAGCCTATACATCAGACCTGCTATCAACTGATAGGTTTGGATATTGAGGATGAGCCATCTAAGTCGAGGTTTCTCTATTGGTCATTCAGGTAGTCCATGCTCAAGCACTTGGACTATGTTGTCTGCCTAATATGGCATCAAGTCAGTTCAAAATAATCCTCTCTCACTAGACAGGCTACACAAGTGCGCATTTGGCAAATCATCTCCCGTGGGGATGCTGACATGTGGTTGGCCATGTAGTGTTGTTTTCCTTTTCGTACAACCATGGAGAAGTCGAATCCTAAAAGCAGAAGGAGCCATCAAGCTATGCGGCATGTAGCACAAGGTTTGTTCCCTAAATATAGCAAGCTTGATGATCCACAAAGAAGGTGAAAGGAGTGGTTAACAAATAATACCAAAATTTCTTCACGGCAAATACCATGGCCATACCTTCTCTTTTTGTTCTCAAGTAGTTCATCTCAGTCTCAGTGAGTTGTCTACTAGCAAAGCTCACTAGATAGTCAAGATTGTGTTCACCAGGTTGGCAACACTGCCCCTATAACGAATTTCAGAGCATCAATATGCAGGTGGAAGGTAATGGTCCAATTTGGGCCTCGTAGAATCGATGTTGTAGTCTGAGCTTTTTTTAGTTCCTCATATGCGTGTTGGCACTCTTCATTCCATTCGAATATAATCAATAGCTTGTACAAAGGTCCAGTAATCAATGCATAATTTAGCACAACCCGTCGATAATACGCCGTATGGCCTAAGAAGCATTGCACTCCCTTATAGTTGGTTGGGGGTGGAAGATCAACAATGACCCTGACTTTTGAAAAGTTCATGGCAATGCCATTTTTCGACACCACGTGCCCTAGGATACATCCATGCTTTACCCAGAACTGGCACTTTACGGGATTCAGAGAGAGGTGATATAGGCGACACCGTTCAAAGATTGCTTGGAGTCTGTCCAAATGTTTTCTCCAGGTCGAGTGAACAGACAAGTCGTCTATAAAGACCTCCAACTCTTTCCTGAGCATGTCTTTAAATATAGTGCACATAAGGCATTGAAATGTGGCTAGAGTATTCATCAACCCGAAGGGCATGACTATGTAGGTGAAAACACCCCATTCAGTAGCGAATACAGTCTTATGCCTATTGTCATGATGCACATGCATCTGATTGTATCCAGAGAAGCCATCCAAAAAACTGCAGGCCTCTTTGCCCACCACTCTCTCGAGCATGTGCTCAGTGTACGGCAATGGGTAGTTGTCCCTCTTAGGTGCAGCATTCACCTTCTTGTAATTGACGCACACCCTAATCTTACCATTCTTCTTCATTACAATGACTATGGGTGATACCCAGTATGTGTGCTCAATTTCATAGATGAATCCCGCTCTCATAAGCTTTTCGATCTCTTCCTTGACCGCATGAGCATATTTTGGATTCATGGGGTATGGTCACTGCTTGGCCGGCATTGCGTCTGGCGTCACGGGTATGTTATGAGTCACTACACTTGGATCTACTCCCTTGAGTTCTTCTAAGGACCAAGCAAATACGTCTATATACTCTCGTAAGAGGACAACGAGATGTGTCTCCTCCTCCTTTGTCAGATCATCGGCAATAAAGACAAGTCGGGGTGTCTTCCCTTCCTGGGCTAGGTTCACCTCCTTGACCTTGGCGAGTCCCTCAATGGGTTCACTTGTTTGCCCTTGATGTTTGGCACCCAACAGGATCACTACCCTATCGCCCTTTTTGAACTTCGTAAATCTCTTGGGAAGGTCTTGTGGTTTTCGCTAGTCATCCACTCTTGTGTCCTTATACTGTTCTGCCCTTTCTTCTTTTAAGTGTCTACGCCTCAGGTGGACAGGCAAGTCCCCCTTGGTACGTCTAGTCTTGGGATGCCTTGGTATTTTTGGGTTGCTTTCTGAGCTCACTTCTGACTCGAAATCAAACTCCTCATCTTCGCTAGATGAGGTAGTCTCCCCTAGTGGTCACAGCTCGGAGGGTGACTCTGTTCTAAGCACTGGTGTGTTACCTGGTTGGGTTAGGCCTGTTGTCCCAGATCTATGGCTCTCACACGTTCCAACCAAGCATGGTCACAATCCACTCGCATGACCCCTTACTCTATCCTGAAGGCGTTCTTTCTCTTCGACATGGATTCTACCCATATATATTCTATCACTCGTCCTTCGGTGTCGTATTCTATGGCATCTATCTCGTCCTCACTCTTGTCACTGAAGCAGCAGCGGTCCTTGTATGCCAAAAATCGCGTGGTGGGGGAACTTGCTTGAGGTGCTGCGCCAAACATACACTGTATACACAAGAGGAAGCTCACTCAAGAACACAAGAAGAGAGATGGAGGAGAAAACATTTTCTTGCTGATTTCTTCTTCTTCTTCCACACACTATACAATGTACACAAAGTATAGATACGATATAACATAAAGGAAAGTGGCCTTCTAAGTCAAACAATGAATAACTGACTACACTAATCAATTGGCGTTATATTTTTGCCAACTGTAGGTAGGTGTAACAAAATAAGTTTAATAAGTGATAAGTCAGTGGCCATGTGAGTATCATAATGACCACCAACGTGCTAAGTGTAGACATGCGGACTCGTCTAGCCAGGTGGTCCATCATCAATGTTCGCATGTGTTGAGCTTGCCATCTCAATACTCCCCCTCAAGCTCAATTCTATCTCTACAACTCCAAGTAAGCTTCGAAACTTTCGAAGCTTCTCTACACCCAATGCCTTTGTGAAAATGTCAGCTATCTGATCCTATGTGCTGACATATACCAAGTCAATCTCTCCTGCAAGTACCTTCTCTCTCACAAAGTGGTAGTGCACCTCAATGTGTTTTGTCCTAGCATGGAATACTAGATTCCTAGCTAGCTGTATGCTGCTCATGTTGTCACAATGAATGACAACTGGACCATCTCCCTGCACGTCCAAATCACCTAATAACTTTTGTAGTCATACCACCTCACATGCTGCCATAGCAGCACCACTATACTCAGCCTCTGTATTTGATAAAGCAACTATAGGTTGCTTTTTGCTGCTCCATGTAATTGTTGCACTACCAAGGGAAAACATGAATCCACTTGTAGATCTTCTGTCTGACATGCTACTAGCCCAATCTGCATCTGTGTATCCAAAGGCCTGTATGTCCTTACCTGCCTCATAAAAAAGTCCATAATGTAAAGTGGACTTCACATACCTCAATATACGTCTAACTGCATCCAAATGAAGCTTCCTAGGCATCTGCATAAACTGACTGACAAGGCCAACAACATAGCTCAAGTCTGGCCTTGTGATAGTCATGTAAATCAAACTCCCTACTATCCTCCTGAACATAGTAGGGTCTTCTATCTCATCCCTAATGTCAGCACTCAACTTCACATTTTGCTCCAATGGTACTGAAAGAGGCTTACATGCTGTCATACCATACTTGGATAACATATCCAAGCCATACTGCCTTTGGAATAGCCATATACCATCATCACATCTGATCACCTCAATACCAAGAAAGTATCTCAGCTCACCCAAATCTTTCATCTCAAACTTCTTTTTCAAGAAGTTCTTAACTTCAGCAATCCCATTGTCATTGTCACCTGTAATAATCAAGTCATCCACATAGATGACTATGATAACCAAACCTGCATCTCCCTCTCTCACATAAAGTGAGTGATCAGCATTAGAAATATAAAATCCAATATTGACAAGATACTCTCCAATCTTGTCAGACCATGCTCTAGGTGCTTGCTTTAGTCTATAGAGCGCCTTCTTTAACCTGCACACATATGTTGGATGCTCTAAATCCTCATAACCTGCTGGCTACTCCATATACACTTCTTCTTGCAATTCACCATGCAATAAGGCATTCTTAACATCCATTTGCTACAAACTCCAACCTTTGGTTGCTGGCAAGGCAATCACACACCTAACAGTTTCTATCCTAACAACTAGACTGAATGTCTCGTCATAATCTATGCCATGTGTTTGAGCATAGCCTTTTGCAACCAGCCTAGCCTTATACCTGCTAACTAAATCGTCTGCATTATGCTTGACTTTGTAAACCCACTTATAGCCAATAGCTTTCTTACCCTTAGGTAAGGGTACCAAATCCCAAGTCTTATTGTCTTCTAATGCAGCCATCTCCTCATTCATTGCTGCATCCCAATGAGCATGACCAACAGCATCCTCAAAACAAGTGGGCTCAACATCCTCAATTAGTTTCACCATATAAGCACAATGGTGAGCTGCATAACCTTCAAAACCAAATCTTTTAACAGGGTATTTGACCCTGCTAGATCTGCGTACCATTGGATCACTCAATGGAGCCTTTACATTACTATGAGCTCTCTATACACCTGGTGTCCTGATTGAAGGAATGCCAAGCTCATCATCCAAACTCTCCGAACCATTAGAATCTCCATCAAATCCAAAATGACTGGTAGATGCATCATTACCATCCAGCACTTTCTTCTTTCCTTTGTCCTTCCCTGCAACACTTATAGATCCACCTGAAGATGTGGGGCTACTCCTTAGTCTCCCAGACCAAGGGCTCACTATAGGTGTAGTACCAGATGATGTTTCTAGTTCACTAAAACTCCGTGATTCTTGTTTATCATTCTGCACATAACTATCCTGATCATTATCATCATCCAAAACATCACCAAAAGGTGTATACCAACTTCCCATCTCATCAAAGATAACATCCATGCTCACTCTGAACTCACCTGTGTGACAGGGTTATAACAACGATACCCTTTTTGCTCTAAAGAGTATCCAATAAAAACATATTTGTCTGCCTTTGGATCAAGCTTCTTCCATAGCTCATCTGGCACATGAACTTATGCAACACAGTCAAATACCTTCAAGTGCGATACATCAGGCTTCTTGCCAGTAAAGCATTCCTCAAGAGTCATCTAATGAACTGCAGCTGTGGGAGTTCTGTTCATAATGTAGACACCAGTATGGACAGCCTCAAACCAAAAATGTTTGGGCATATTCTTTTCAGCCATTAATGCCCGTGCAACTTCTGCAATATGCCTGTTTTTTCTTTCTGCAACACCTTTTAGCTGTGGGGTATACTTGCAAGTAAATTGCCTCTTTATCCCATGAGTCCTCAAGAAGCCACTGAACTCATTAGAGAGGTACTCTCCCCCTCCATCTGATCTCAAGCACTTCACTTTTAAGCCTGTTTCTATTTCAACAACTGCCTTAAAAGATTTGAAGTGCTCAAACACATCACTCTTTTCCTTCATGAAGTATATCCATAGCTTCCTTGAATAGTCATCAATAAATATGACAAAGTATTTGCTACCACCAAGAGATATATTTTGTGTAGGCCCCCAAACATCTGTATGTACTACTACATCAAGTATATTTCTGCTCACTTCTCTATCTTGTGAGAAGGGTTGTCTCGCTTGCTTACCAAACTGGCATGCTTCAAAGACTTTATACAATTCTGCAACTCTAAAAGAAGGCAACCTTGTAACCAATCCTCTGGACTGCATTAATTTCAGCCTTTGCACATTTGCATGTCCAATACGTTAATGCCATATTTCAATATCTGCAACTACTCCTTTTTCTTTAGCATACATAGCAGCATCCATTGCAAGAATCCCAGCATCTAAAGTGAACATTTAGCCAACTCTACTTCCTTTTGCGACCAACCTGCACTTATCATTAAAGTCTTCTACAAAACAATCTTTTGCATTGAATCGGACGTGCAACCCCTGCTCTACCATTTGGCCAACAAATACTAGATTCTTTGTAATTGATGGCACATGTAATACATCTATCAAACTCTTTGTCTGACCATCATACAAGGACAAGGGAACCTTTCCAATGTGTGAAATTGGGTGGCATGAATCATTACCCGCCTGGTTTTGTAAGTCCTGCATCTCTCCAAACCATTCAACATGACTGGTCATATGCTTAGATGCATCTGAATCAACATACCATACATCATCATGTGTCCCCTTTCCTGTAACTGCATTCATCATATGCTGCATAACAAACAGACGCTCATTTTTGTTTTCATTCTGTCGTGAAGACGATGCATAGTTTCCTTGCTGCAATTTACCATTGCGAATATCATCCTTCTTTGCATAGCAATGGGATGTAATATGGCCTGTTTTGCCACAATAATGGCAAACAATAGCAGAATTTCTAGAACCTCTATTCTGCCATCCACCTCTTCCTCTAGAGCCTCACTCTTAAAAAACACTTGTTGTGCCCATAATAGTTTGGCAAGACTCTCCTACCATGATCTTGCCTAGTCATGATGGAGTTCACAATGGAAAATATTGTTACTTCTTTACAAAGCATCCAATAGCAAATTCAAGAGCTTCAACAAAGTAATGCAAGGCTATAAGCAAGGTAACCACAAGCTTTGGGCTTAGCTATACAAGACCTACAATCACAACTTCAAGAAATTAAAGGGACAAGAAGCCAGAGGTCCATCAGTTACTATTGGCAACTTTCATGATCAACATAAAAAAGAACCAAAGGTTAGCCTTCCAGAGAAAATTGACCTACACCAAGGGTCGAGACCCGTCTTGGTATATGTATCAAAATTTTGATAACTCACATGTGATTTAACATGCATGATTATTATTTTATTAGTCAATTTCATTGGGAATTAAAAGATGGTGTTAAATATCTTTTGCTCACTATGCCAAAGGTGCATACACTTGTGAATTTCTCTCTCCAGCAATTGAATGTGACAACCACTTATTTGAGAGAAGACAAGAAAGACATCAAGGAGCCACCTTGAATTCAAGCAAGACGAAGACTTTTGAAGATGGAACCGACCAAGAAGACCAAGTATCTAAGGCAGAGCCTATGCAAATTGATATGACCTAGTTCAAGCCATTGATAACTTAAGGAAAACAAAGGCAACACATTAATGGAATATGCATGTATTGTAGCTAGTCAAGACACATAGCTAAGTATTGTCCTAACAAGGGAAGGATGAGAATTCATGGCACCACTACTCCATCACTATCGAGAAACATCGACATCCACCAACCTTAATAGAGACCATACAATTAGACAAAGCTTCAAAAAACCCAAAAGAAGACCTGTTTCTATCTATAGATCCAATGTTTAGCTTTATGATACCAAAATAAAGATTCACTTGGAGGTAAGATAGATAGAAAAATAAGCTTTCTTAGAATTTGGAGCCATAGCATGCTTTGTGGATGAGAATATTGCAGTGCAACATGGTATATAACTTTTAAGGAAAGCAAAGTTGGTATGTGTGGAAGAAGTAATTAATGACAACTTGTTACTTTAGGAGATGTTAGGTATGAGACTCAACCCATAAAAGTTACCTTAAGGAGTCTTGTATGAGATATAGCCTGCAACATCATCCATTGCCCAAATAGTCTCACTGTAACCTCGACATTGGAGGTTTAGAAAGTTTGGAACCAAGGCCAATGCACAATAATAAAAGGAAGAATTCTTGACAATATACATTAGGGATAATGTGTTCATGAGTCAAACAAAGAAGAATCCATACTTTTTTATTTATGCAGTTCCAAGGAAGAAGCCAAAGGATGAAAGCTTGGATCACCTCAATATGTAGAGTTCAAGTATGTGTTTGAAAAGAAGAATGCAAATATGCTACCAGATCATCGACCTTATGTGATAGATTGACAAGAAAGAGCTCAACCTTCTCTTGGTCCCATCTATAAGCTATCACAAGATGAATTAGTAGAGCTCAAGAAATATATCGATGAGAATCTTGCCAAGGGATTCATATGTTATTCAAAATCTCCAGTGGGTGGTCCAATTCTATTCGTCATCAAGAAAAAAGATGGATCCCTCTGTATGTATGTGGCTTATAGAGGGCTCAATAAGATTACTATCAAGAATCGCTACCCTCTTCCCTTGATTGTAGAACTCCTTGAATAATCAAGGAAAGAAAAAGCCTTCATCAAGATAGATATTTGTGGTGCTTACAATCTTGTTAGATTAAAGGAAGGTGATGAATGGAATACGACTTTTCGCACACGATTGTTGAGAATACTTGGACGACTTTATTATGATCAATTTGGATGACATCTTAATCTTATCCAAGAACTAAGAGGAGCATGAGCATATTGCCAAAATGGTCTTAAATAAATTGTAGAAAGTGGCTTGTATGCAAAGCTAGAAAAGTGTTATTTCCATCAAATTGAAGTTGAGTTTTTGGGATACATCATTTTTGAGAAGGGAATTTTTATGGAGCCTAAGAAGGTAAAAACTATTCTAGAATGGAAGACTCCTTTATTTATGCGAGATATTCAATGTTGTTTAGGATTTGCAATTTTTATGAAATATTTTTCAAGGATAACTTTGATATTGTTGCCTCTCCACCCAACCTAACTGGAAATGACAAGTTTGTATGGGATCAAAAGGCTGAACATGCTTTTAGAATATTAAAGCAAGACTTCACCTCAACACCCATATTCATCCATATAAATCCATTGAAGCCCTTTATATGGAGACAGATTCCTTAGATTTCACACATGGAGCTGTTTTATCTCAGACTAGTGATGATCATTGAGTTCATCCAGTAGCTTTCCACTTGAGAAAATTCTTTACTATAGAAATCAACTATGAAATTCATGATAAAGAACTTTTAGCTATTATGAACTCCTTGGAGACCTTGCAATACCTACTTGAAGGCACCCCTTATAAGATCATTATCTACATGGATCATAAGAATTTGGAATATTTTAGGACTTCTCATACCTTGAATCATTGCCAAGCAGGATGGAGTGGTTTCCTATCCAGATTTGACTTCATCATTGTCTATAGGCTTGGCCACCAACAACAAGGAAAGCTAGATGCTTTATCTCGAAGATCCTAACTGGCACCAAAAGAAGGTGATGAGGCCCATGACCAACAAATTTTATTAATCTTGAATTCGAGCAATTAAAGTTAAGGGCAATTATCAACGAAGCCCCAAAAGACTTTTGATTCTTATCAAAGGTCAAGATTCAGGAAATTACAAATGACATTCACCAAGGACATAAGGAGGCAATTACATCAAGGCCAAGAATCAACTCAAAGGGATTTTTAGGACGTTGATGGGCTGCTTTATTATAAAGACTCCTCTACATTCCTCTTGGTCCTTTGCAAGTGGATATACTCAAGAAGAGACATGATCTCCCCTTAGTAGGGCATTTTGGGTTTAACAAGATAATTGATTTGGTTTCAAAGGAGTTTTGGTGGCCACAAATGTGGAAACTAGTCAAGGACTTTGTGCATTCTTCTGACACATGTAATCGAGTGAAAGTCCCTCATCATCGACCTCATGGCCTTCTTCAACCATTATATATTCCAAGTAAGCCATTGTCATCCTTATCCATGGATTTCATTATTGAGCTACCTTATTCCAAAGGATATGATCTGATCTTGGTAGTGGTTGATCAATTCACAAAATGACACATTTTATTCCACCAATGAAGTATCAATGGAGAAGGGATATCAATGCTCTTCTTGGAATAGGTATATCAACACCACGGGTGATGATATTATCTATGATCATGGCCCCCTAGTTTATATCTAGGTTGTTGTAGTATATAAAATTAGATAGTTTATATCTAGGTTTTCTTGTTTGTTGTTGTTGTTGTAGTAGTGGTAGTAGTAGTAGTTTTTTCTTCTTTTCTTGTTCGTAGTAGTAGTAGTAGTAGCAGCAGCAGTAGCAGCAGCAGCAGTAGTAGTAGTAGTTGTTGTTGTTTCTTCTTTTCTTGCTTATTGTAGTGGTAGTTTTCTTGTTTGTTGTTGTTGTTGTTGTTGTTTGTTTGTTGTTGTAATGGGAAGATACAGTTTATAGGTCATCAAATTTATGTAATGTTCTAGGCTCAATATGTGAGGTTAATATGCATGCTATGATAGGCTAAATATGAATATAAATCACCATTAAATGATAGGCTTTATGTGTGTGCATGCCATGATAGCTCATGTGAATAGAAATCTATCTATTATCAAACGTTTTTGCTAGTGTACCACATGCCAAAAAACAAGCGTACCTCTACTTGCCACATGCTAAGGACAAATGAGCTATCAAAAGCAGATAGTAGAAAGGGAGTTGATAGGTAGTTTCATTAATATTTTAAAATATTTAAAAGAAAATTTCTTTTTCACCTTTTTGTGGGGTTTCTCTCTCATTAAGGTTTAACTTCTCTCTCTCTCCTTTCCTATTGCTATACCAGGAGGTACACATGTCTCTCTCTCTTTCTCTCTCTCAATGCCCTTATATGCTTCCTCTCTCTCTCTCTCTCTCTCTCTCTCTCTCTCTCTCTCTCTCTCTCTCTCTCTCTCTCTCTCTCTCTCTCTCTCTCTCTCTCTCTCTCTCTCTCTCTCTCTCTCTCTCTCTCTCTCTCTATGCTTATCTGATAGTGCTAGTAGTAGAGCGCACATGCACGGTGTTGAGAGATGGTGATTGTAAAATATGGTGGAAGGGTGCCTCAATGATGAGGCGACAGGTGTGGTGGCATATGTTGCAACTGGAGTGGTGGTAGGCATAGTGCCCCATGACAAGCAGGGATGGGGGGGCACAACGGTTAGGCAACTTAGCTTGGAGAGAGAGAGAGAGAGAGAGAGAGAGAGAGAGAGAGAGAGAGAGAGAGAGAGAGAGAGAGAGAGAGAGAGAGAGAGAGAGTGAGTGTGTGTGTGTGTGTGTGTGTGTGTCTCCTCTCTCTCTATATGTGTGTGTGTGTGTGTGTGTATGTGTTTCACACACACACACACACACACACACACACACACACACAAATGCCCCCTCTGTTACATATTCAATAAGTATAGTAGGGCTTTCTTTTTTGGGGATGGAAGAGACATGACTCTCTCTCTCTCTCTCTCTCTCTCTCTCTCTCTCTCTCTCTCTCTCTCTCTCTCTCTCTCTCTCTCTCTCTCTCTCTCTCTCTCATGCAAGGCAGAGCTAGGCGGTGGTGGAGACTCGTGGAAGGGGCAATTGGGGGTGGAGCAGGTGGGGTTGGATGGTTGGCCACTCCAAAGGTAGCATCTACACACACACACACACACACACACACACACACACACACACACAGAATTTGAGAATTTTTAAACAAGAAAATCTATATAATCTACATATAATTAAATGGCTAAATATTAAATCTTACTAGCTTGCTATATAAAATTGTGATTGATGTCTTTGTGATGTTTTTAAAAAGCTTTAGACCTAAGAATTGATACCTAAGGCTAAACCGATGTTAATGAGGATAGAAAGCCAAATAAATTATTTGTGAAAAAGATAGTCATTGTGATGTTGAAGCCATTAGCAGACCTACAATTAGAAAATATGATGCCATTTATTAAACACAATTTTCTTAAGAAAGCATGTCATTGGTTGAAGGGGGGAGGCACTTTCTCAACACCATGTATTTCTCCCCAAA